>NW_003852412.1:1081490-1125713 GCF_000181295.1 Otolemur garnettii | reverse complement strand
GCGGGTCCAGGCTGGGGATTCGAACCCGCCACCTTAGGTGTACGTGGCTGGCGCCTTAGCCAGTTGAGCTATAGGCGCCGAGCCAAATTGTCAGATTTTTTCATGGTATTCCTGATATTTGAAAGAACAACCGACAAACTCTGAAATTTGAGAGAACAAATCAGAAGTTCTCATTATTCAAATCTGTAAATAAAGTGCTCCTTTTACTTCAAGGAAAAAGACAAAAATTATTGATAATAATACAACTTAAACTTCCAAGGAAAAATTAAAAATTTAGAAAACTCAAAACATGAAACTGACCACCAAACACTGGAAGATTTATTTGAAAATAAGTGATGATATTACCAAATGTGATTTCAGGGGGAATATTACGTAATAAAATGTATCAACATTTATAAGATCTGCATAACTTGATGGATCAGTACTTTCCAAATGACTAACAAATCACACATAGGTAAAAGATTCATACAAGGTACAAAACAAATGAGTAGATTTTAATGTTTAAGATATTAGGAAAAGTTTATTGATTCAATTTTATACTTTATTTTGCATGTGACAAGAAATTATTAATTGTTGGGTTTTGGTATAGTATCAAAAAAGAACAACCCAATTATCTGAAAAGGCAAATAAGTACTCCCCTCTCTTCAAACTACACGTGCGTGAGACCAAATTTTCTTGCCATAATTTAACCATAACAACATACTGTCAGCAACAAATTGAATAAAGGAACAGATATATAAACTAGCTGCCTTCCATTAAGCCAATTATTTTAAAAGATCTGCCAAAATATAAAATAACACTCATTTCATTTTTGTTTGGGAAAAAGACTATGTTTTCCTAAAATATGTGTTATTTATATTTAAAATTTTATGAAGTTTAGGATGTTGTTTTTTATTTATTATTCATTTATTTGTTTTTTGAGACAAAGTCTCACTCTGTCACCCTGGACAGAGAGTGCCATAGTATTATAGCTCACAGCAAACTCACTCTTGGGCTCCAGCAATCCTCTTGCCTCAGACTCCGGGACTACAGGCATCCACAACAATGCCTGGTTAGTTTTTTCTATTTTTAGTAGAAATAGGGTCTTACTCTTGTTCAGGCTGGTCTTCCACACTCCTGAGCTCAGGTGATTCACCTGCCTTGGCCTCCCAGGGTCCTAGGATTATAGGTGTGAGCCACCGTGCCCAGCTGAGTTTATTGTTTTTTAAAAATTATTCATTGAGATTTAAAAAATTTTTATCTTAATTTCTAATAAAGGAAATGCTGATAGGTATAACTCAAATAAACAAAATATTTGTGGAGTTCTCAATAATTTTTAAGAGTGTAAAGGGTCCTGAGATCAAAAATGCTGAACAAAACAACACTATTTTCTACACATGTGAATGTATATGAATCACACATCACATGATGGGGGAAGGTGAAGAACGGAGGGATTCCCTACTTCCCTAATGGGAAGAGAATGTACCAACCAGCAAGCATGAAAAATAAGTTAGCAATTATAACTCCATAATTCAAGAAATTGTCACTCAACATTTTTCAAACATGGCATTTTGAATAAGTTAGAAAGCTGTGAGGGTCAAATAACCAGCAAACTTATTCATGTTAGCACTCCTCAGTGTTTGAAGAATGCAAAATCAAATATGTAACTTGAAAATAAATTATGTTTTTAAGGCAAAAACTGATATAAGAACAATACAATATACCACATATTCAAATCCTTGAAGATCCACTGAGATACAAGCATCTTAAAATGTGCTCTAATCACATATCAGATTCTCAATAAATGTTAACTGAAAAAAAATGAATAAACTAATTAAAATGACTTTCCTTCCTCAGACTCAACATTGAAATTATTGCGAGCATAACTTTAGCAATCAAGTATATGGGGCCTCATGTATAGTTCTAATGGCATTTCATATATTCCACACACACACATTTGTATATATGTACAAATATAGATTACATATTTATTTCTTGATACCTATTTTTTACCTAGTAGAGTTCTGACACATCCTAAATTAAATTTCTTAAATTGTGGAAAACAAATTATTAGTTATAGCCTGTGTCTAGGGGAAAATAACATACCAATAAAATTATAAACATGATCTGTTTTTAAGCTGAGTCAGCATGTACCTGGACATTAAACCAGTAATTCTAAAATTAGAAATTCAATGAATTTCCTGGACCTAACAAATAATCACAAGAAAAAGAATATAATACATGAGTCATCATAAAGGGTATACATGAGACTCATTTTTAGAAAATCATAATCCTAAAAAATCATTTTATATGAAATGAGATTAGCACTTGAATTATTCTTTGTAATACAATTTGTCATAACTAAATACAGAAATATTAAAAACCACATTCTCATTTTGCATAAACACTGGTATCATCATTTATATGATTATAGATTCAACAATCACTTATTCTTTTTAAAAAATGGTTGACTATTTACCCTGTACCCTAGATGATCATTGCTGCAACCAGCTTCTCCAGGTAGCTTCCTGGCCTGTTGCTTACTGTGTATCCTTTCTGTTAACTATTCAATGAATAGGGGAAAATAATGTGAATTTAGTAGCTGGTTCAGGATTTCCTGCTGTAGACTGGTGAGCAGTTTGGGAACTTTCAGAGGGATAGTACAGGAAAAAAGTATGCCAGATTCACATTCAGATTCAGACTACCTAGGTTGTCAGTAACACAATGGCCCCTTAAGCGAATCATACATCCTCTCAAAGCATTATCTGTACACTGAGGAGATGTGCTATGCTCTGAATGTCTACATCCTCATGAATGGGATTTAGTGACCTTGTAAATGAGGCCTGAGAGTGGTCCCTTGCCTCTCTCACCATATAAGGACACAGCAAAGAGACAGCTGTCTATCAATGAAGAAGTAGGACTCTAGTAGACATTGAATCTGCCAGTGCCTTAATCTTGGACTTCAATCCTCCAGAACCATGAGAAAAAACTTGCAGTTGCTTATAAGCCAGCCAGATTATTATATTTTGTTAGAGTAGCCTGAATGGACTATGATGCTAGTAGTGTCTTCCAACTTTAAACTTCCATAATTCTATGTAGTTGCTATAAACATCTGGCATAGGAAGAATAAGTGGGGCAGAAGATTAAATGCTACTCAATAGGAAAGTAACATTATTAAATGCTACTTAATAAGAAAACAACCTATTAATGGTTTTCCCAAATCATTCACTGATGATTTATCCTAGCTATTTAAAAAATGTATACACAATTTTTCTTAAATGAAAAATATCATATAAATGCATAGTATTCAGAAAGAATGACCTAAAAAAATTCTGAAAAAATATTAAAGAATGGTTTCCCCTTATTTATGGAGGATACATTCCAAGACTTTTAGAAGATGCCTGAAACTGCCAATAGTACCAAATTCCATATATATATATATATAGAGAGAGAGAGAGAGAGAGAGAGAGAGAGATTTTCTTTTATCTGATTGAGATAGCTAAGAGACCAACAGGTGGGTAGCATACACACAGTGGATATAATGGACAAAGTGATGATTCATGTCTTAAGAGGTGCAAAGTGGAATGGCACAAGATTTCATCATGCTACTCAAACAAGTGCTGTTTAAAACTTAAGAATTAAAGAAACCTATTTGACACTGTTTAAATAAAAAAAGGGATGCAAAAAAATAAATAAAACTTATGAAATGTTTATTCCTGAAATTTTCCATTTAATATTTTCAGATCAGAGTAGACCATGGGTAACTGAAACCACGGCAAGTGAGAAGACAGATAAGGGGAGACTATTATTTTTTTATAAGTATATATAGTACCTTGAAAACAGAAGAACAGAATACTATAGTTGATGTAATTTAAATAGCTATTATCTATTGAATGCTTACTATCTCATCACTATAGCAATTTGATAAGGTGGGCATTTTTATTTCTGTTTTTAAATGAAGAATCTTTGGATCAGAGAGATTAAATAATTCATCCAAAGACACCAAGTTAAAAGGTGGCACAGTTGGTATTCCAACCTGAGAGCGTTAAACTCCAAAGTAATACCCTTTCCTGTAATACTTTACATAAAGTATCGCTGATTCCCACTAATGAATCCCTTTTTTTTTTTTTTTGCAGTTTTTGGCCAGGGCTGGGTTTGAACCCACCACTTCTGGCATATGGGGCTGGTGCCCTACCCCTTTGAGCTGCAGGCACCGCCCATGAGTCCTTTTTTTAATAGTCAAGTTTCCATTGCTAATAGTAATGGGAAAAGGAACAACATGGAAAAATAATCATCATACACACATGGCATAATAGTTTATGACATGGAATAAACTCCAATAAAATGAGTTCTGAGGCTAGATGAAGAAACACCAGGTCAGACAACTTTGAGCCACCTTCCAAATCTCAAACTTCATCTTCAATTCCTTTGAAACCACCTTCCAAATCTCAAACTTAATCTCAATTAAACAGGTTATCTAATCCATTTCTCACTCATTATAGAAATTTATGAGATCTGACAAGTGTGAAAACTCATCCTAAGTGTTACATACCTCATTGCTGACTATCACTACGTTCACCTTTGAGGTACCTCTTGGGAAGCTATGCACTGATACCAGCAATTTTGGAATTTTTCTTCTGGAATGGCCACCAAGCTAGCATGGAATTTACCCTTGATATCCTGCATCTCCTCAAAATGTCTTCCTTTCAATATTTCCTTTATTTTGGGGTAAAGGAAAAAGTCATTGGGGGCCAGATCAAGTGAGTAAGAGGGTATTCCAATACAATATTTGTTTACTAGCTAAAAACTCTCTCATGGACAGTGCCATGTGAGCTGGTGTATTGTCATGATGCAAGAGCCATGAGTTGCTGGGGAAAAGTTCAGGTCATTTTCAGTTAAGATTTTCCTAACTGACTGGGCACAGTGGCTCATAACTAGCACTCTAGGAGGCTGAGAAGGTGGATTGCTTGAGCTCAGGAGTTTGAGAACAGCTCCAGCTCTGAGCAAGAACGAGATCCCATCTTTAAAAATAGCCAGGCATTGTGGTGGCACCTGTAGTCCCAGCTACTTGGAAAGGTGAGGCAAGAGGATCATTTGAGCCCAAAAGTTTGTGGTTGCTGTCAGCTGTGAAGCCACAGCACTCTATCCACGGTGATGAAGTGAGTGAGACTCTGTTTCAAAAAATATTTTTTTCCTAAATGTTTCTCTATCAATGTTTACTTAATCTATTATGCTTCACACAGTCAGCTGACAGTTTTGATGCACAATTTGACAAAATTTTCCAAAGTTTTCATCAGTTCTGCTCATTACTGCCCATTCTGACCTTTCTTCATTAGTGATGCTTTCTCTTCCCTCAGAAAAATGTTTAATCTGTTTGTATGCCACTATGTTCTTCATGGTATTATCTCCATAATCTCAGACTAACAAATCCCTGATTTCTCTTCTACCTTTGTCAAGTTTAACAAAGAATTTAATGTTTGTTTGTTGCTCTAATTCAAGCTCTGACATTCTGTGACAGCACATAAAAACATGAAACCATAATAATGAATACCATTCCACAAGACGCTGCCATATAGTAGCATGAACACAGCTGTGAGGAAGTGATATACCAAGGTTATGAAACTTTACCATGTTTTTTGTACACTGCTGCACAGTAGCAAGTTCATGAACTTAACTGTTGACCTTTGTATAATTTTTGTCTTATGTGAATTATAAAGTAATCACAAACAGCAAGTATATTATTTAAAGTAATAATATGGAGATCTTCTAACGGAAGGATCCACAGACCCACTATTTTAACTTTGTATTTTCTTTCACTGTACTTGTTAAAAGAAAAATACACTGAAAATTCAAAAGGCCATTTTAATTCTGGTTACTACAGCTTTCTTAAAACTCACTCCACAGAAGAATATAGTGATTTGATTTTTCATTTCCATGTACTTTTTCTGTTCTCAGGGTGAGACAACAAAATTTCCACACACACACACACACACACACATACACACACTGCTTTGAAGAAAATTAAGTAGGACACGTCCAAGAAAATTTACCAACTAAAAATTTATCTTGGATAATCAAAAGGAAACTATAACTTCTAAGTATTATACAGGATAAAACAAAAACAGAAGGCAAAAAACTAATATTATTACCTTTAGCAAAAAATAAAGTTAAAAATTACTACTAACTTACTAATTGAAATAATTAATAAACTATAAACTACTTGGTTCTTCAGTTTTCTAGGAATGCAGTCGTTCAAAAAAATCTGACTGATCAAGGAAATTTTCTAGTTGCCAAGTATAATTTAAACATTAAAAGGCAAGTCTAAGGTGCCATTAAAAATATTGGGGGCACTTATATGCCTGGAGAACATTCCTAACAACCACATTAGAATACCATTCTTTTCAAGAGCACATGGACCATGCACCAAGATATGCCATATGCTGGGCCAAAAAACAAGTCTCAATAAATATAAAATAACTGAAATTATACAGAATATGTCAAATTGTCAAATGACCACAATGAAATTAGTTTAGATATAAGTAACAAAAAAAACTTGGAAATTCCCCAAATATTTGGAAAATAAATAGCCCACTTCTAAATAATCCATAGGTCAAAGAAAAAGTCACAAGGAAATTAGAAAATATCTAGAACTGAATGGAACTTGTATCAGCCCAGGTTCCACCACAGAAACAGAACCAGTGGGAGATACATATATACACACATTCATATAGAAAGTGCATAGGATTAGCTTATGCAATTGTGAGGACTGCCCAGACAAGTCTGAAAACCACAGAGAAAGAAAGCAATAAGGAAGGGCCTTATTGGAATTTTGGGCCACAACCTCAAGCTGCTATTCACAGATAAAAGTTTTTCTTCAGAGAAGTCTAAGCTCAGCTCTTCAGGCTTTCAACTGATTGAATCCGTCCCCCAGACTATCTGGGATAATCTAATTTCCCTAAAGTCACAGGACTATAGACTTTCACCACATTTACAAAATACCTTTATACCACACCTAGATTAGTGTTGGATTGAATAACTGCCCTGTAGCCCATCCACGTTGATGCATACAATTGACCATCATGACATACAAAATTGCTAGGAGGCAGTGCTTAGAAGGAAATTCTGGGTTTTAAATGCTTACATTAGAAATGAAGAAAGGTCCAAAATCAACTATCTAAACTTATGAAGCTAAAAAACAAAAACCACAGACATGAAAATAGAGAAGAGAAGGAGTGAATTAAATAAGTAGAAGGAAGAAGCTGAAGAACTATCTGCTTTCAAGACACTATTACAGATAATGTAAATGGATAACTCAAGGACTTTTTTCTTTTTCTTTCTTCTTCATCTTTTTTTTGGTAAATATAGGTCTTCCTTGTTGCCTTAGCTGTAATACGGTGGTGTGATCATAGCTCTCTGCAACCTCTAACTGCTGGGCTGAAGCCATCCTCCCGCCTCAGCCTACCAAGTACCTGGGACTATAGGCACCCACCACCATGCCCAACTAACTTATTTATTTTCTGTAGAGGTGAAGTATTGCTATGTTGCTCAGGCGACCCTTCTGCCTTGGACTGTTGAAGTATTAGGATTACAGGCATGGGCCACTGTACCTGGCCCTCAAGGACTTTCAATAACATACGAGACTGGCCAATCTAGTAAATTCCAGCTCCAACCTCTCCCTGCTTATCATACTCCAGATGTAACTTTCACAGTTGAGAGCTATATGCACCCTGCATGATAGCAGGTAGTGCAATTCTTTCGTTTTCAAGGAAAAAACACCCTTGGCTAAGCTCCTGTAGCTCAGCAGCTAGGGTGCCAGCCATATATACCAGGGCTGGTGGGTTCTAACCCAGCCCAGGCCTGCCAAACAATGACAACTAGAACAACAACAATAACAACAAAAATAGCCAGGCGTTGTGGCCAGCGCCTGTAGTTCCAGCTAGTTGGGAGGCTGAGGCAAGAGAATGGCTTAAGCTCAAGAGTTTGAGGTTGCTATGAGTTGCTGATGCCACGGTGCTCTACCGAGGGTGACATAGTGAGACTTTGTCTCAAGACAAAACAAACAAACAAAAAAAAAAAAACAAAAACCCAAGGTCAAGTATTGGAAAAAAGATATGTAAGAACTAGAACAACCCTCCCCTTGCCCCACAGAGTTCTTTCCATTGGAACATACTGCCTCTAAATTGCCTTACACATTACTAAAAATCTACTACACCTAAGCTACTGTGCTATAGCCACTAGGAAAATATACCACTGTCTGGCCATTTTCTCCCCCTCCCTTCCCTTTTCCTCCCCTCTTCTCTTCTTCTAAGAGACAGATACTGTCACCCAGGCTGGTGTCCAGTGGCACGATCATAGCTCACTCTAACCTGAACTCCTGGGTTCAATCGATCCTTCTATCTCCAAGCAACCAGGACCACAAGCACATGTCACCATGCCCTGCTAATTTTAAAATTTTTTGTAGAGATGGGTCTTACTATGTGGTCTGGCTGGTCTTGAACTTCTGGCCTCAAGTCCTCATGACTTGGCCTCCCAAAGCACTGGGATTATAAATGTGAGTGCCTGGCCTGGCCTGGTCACTTTCTTTTACTTAAATTTATCCACAGGGTAGCAGAGGAGACCCAGAGGAAAAGGGTATCCACCTCTGTGGGAGATCCTACTACAAAAAAACAGTACCTTCTCTAAGCTGAAGGATTAACAAAAGGTGCTCTTAGGGCCCATACAGCTCCTCACCAGTACAGAAGGCTAGAGCTAGATTTCAGCCCACACACACTTCCCATGGCTAAGCTGCCCCTTTCCTTCACAATCTGCACAACCACTGTTTGTAGCCCTGCTTACTAATCCTTCACCATCTTGTCAAATAAAAAATCAAGTAATGTCATTCCATAAAAATGTTTCATTCACAAGTAAGCCACATATAGAAAAAAACTTTTAAACCGTATCTTAGAACTCAAGCTGTATCTCAAAACTCTAGGAATATCAAAGTTTTAATGTTGCAAGTACTCCAGTAAAATCACAATCTTAAGAGCAGAATAAGAAGAAGATAACCAAATTTGTTTTTAAAAGTAACAATTTTATGTTTATTTTCTTTAGTAAGATTTGACATGTTTCTATAAGTGATATATTTAAAAAACACATGGATGAAAAAAATAAAGCAACATGTTTTCCGAAGCAATAAATGTCACTGGGTTTTCAGCAAGGACATTTATCTTTCTAAAATAAAACAGTTGGCTTGGCGCCTATAGCTCAGTGGCTAGGGTGCCAGCCGCATACGCCAGAGCTGGTGGGTTCGAATCCAGCCCAGGCCTGCCAAATGACAATGACAACTACACCAAAAAACATCCGGGCATTGTGGCAGGCACCTATAGTCTCAGCTACTTGGGAGGCTGAGGCAAGAGAATTGCTTAAGTCCAAGAGTTTGAGGCTGCTGTGGTGGTAGAGCGCCATGGCACTCTACAAAGGGTGACAGCTTGAGGCACTGTCTCAAACAAACAAAAAAAAAGCAAAAACAGTCCCATATACTAGCTTAAGTTAGAATTGTATCCTTTAAGTTTATTTCTTTAAGTGAACACATATATAATCTCATTGGTAGACACATGTTATTTTCTTCTATGAAGCTGTCATAAAGCTTTTTAATAAATAGGACATTCTCAAAATACTTTCGTTTTTTATAAACATTCAAAATTAAACAAATGAAATAATAATAATTAATGATTTAAGTAAAATTAGCAAACTCATTATCTTACAAGAGACCATTCATTTTATTAGCAAAATTGTCCCACATCCTACTTATTACTTATTCCAGTTTGGATTCTGGCTGGCGGCAGTATAAACCTACCTTAAAACACACCTTCTATTTAACCTCACCTGACTTAACCTTTATTTTATCATACTTGAGATTCCCTATGGATTTAGAGTGCTCAGTCTGTTTGTGCTATTTGGTACTTTTTAATGTACTACTTTCTTAAATAATTTCATGTGTTATATATGAAACTTATGTTTTATAGACCATGATTTAGGCAATAATTGCATCTGATACATGTGGATGGAGGAGGTGGAGGATGCTTATGAAGACCACAACTACTAATTTTCTAGGGAGGCTTGTCTTGTTTCCCCAAAGACTGAGTTGATCAATTCTACTTCTGTGGTACCATCCCCTTTAAGTACAAATGGCCCATAAATACTACTGTGGTTCCCATAATAGCCTAATAACTATTGTTAATCAGCTCACAAATTAATTTTTCATTTACTTTGAAATATGTCATGATTGGAAGAGTGTATCCAAAAGTGAACTGTTCTATGGTGGTTAAAAGGGAAAATTAGACTGTGGGGAATTAAAGACACTTTAAACTTTAAAAACAAAGGCCATCAATGGATCATGTTTTAATGATAAATTCATATACATTATTTTATTTTGCTTTACCAAAGCCCTACTGAGATAGGAAGGGCAGACATTAAGCACATTTTACAGATGAGGAAACAAGTTCAGAAAAGCTGATTTACTAAGATCTCATTTCTAATAAATTATGCTGGTACTAGATTCTAAATCTTCACAGATTATAGTAGTCATTAAATTTAAGTAAAATCTTATTCAAATAAAATTTTTAGTACAATGCTAGAAACAAAATTGTTTTCTTCTTGTCCTTACATAGCTTCATTCTTCTCACTAAACCACTACCTATAGCAGAGATTTTCAACTGCTTTGCCGTGAAAATTTTAAAGATCAGTGGTTAAATTATGTTTGAAAGAAATTCAAAGCATAGTAAGTATATTCTTTTTTTAACTCCTTTTTTTTTTTGATCAACATAACTTAAGTGTGCTGTGGAAGTTTAATAATAGGTCAGGTGTGTTATGAGATACAAAAGGTTGAACATTGGCCTATAGTATAGTAATTGTTATTCATTTTCAAATTATAAAAATAATTATAGAATATAGGAATCTTCTCAAACCTTCTTCCTTGAACCTTTTAAATTAATTTACTGATTGAAAAAAATTGATCTTTATTTATCTATATACTTGAATCAATACATAAATAAGCAAAATGAGTTATATTTATATTTTATTACCATGGAAGGTACCTCATGATCTGGTCTCAACAGATCTTTCCAGCTTTATTTCCAAATATACCCTGTACTTGTCTCAGTTTCCTCTACTGGAAATTCCCTTCCCCACCCATTTCCTTTTATTCAAATTCCACCCCTTCTTCAAGGGCTAGTATTAATGCTATCTACTTGCATATATGCAGACTTCCTGATCCATAAAGTCAAAATTCATCTCTCCATCCTCCATGAAGCTACTGTACTTTTTAAAAATTTGTCTTTCTTATAGAGTTCATTGTGGACAAAAGCCTTTTTATCTGTGTGGCTCAACTGAGAGCTTTTCTGTGGGCAAGTATGGTATCTTTCTTCATCTTTGTATCTATCTCATGGGTATTGTGTATGCTGGAAAACTGTTTCCTAAAAATAAAAAACCCAACTGTTTCCTGAATATAAATTATCTAGCAAATAGAACACTATCTTAATTTAGGTTTTCATCATGTCTGTCTCCTCAACAAAAAATGTTGGCTTTCTCCAGTTTATTTTCCACATTATGACAGTGATAATCTCTCCTGAAACAAAAATCTAATCATGTCCTTTTAAAATTTTAAATATTTATATTGTTTCCTACCATCTATAGACAAAGTCCACTTTCCAAGTATACCATACAAGGCCCCTCATGAGGTGGCCCCCTGTCTATCTTGCTAACATTTTTTACCAAAATTCCTGAAGACATGTATGTCTCCATGAGACACAAGTTCCTGCAGTTAGGATGTCAAATTCTCACCTATCCCCTTGCACCCACCATCTGCATCCTTGGTACGCCGTTCTAATATCTCATCATTTAAGCTTCATCTCAGGGGAGGTGTAATATAGCACCAACATCTATGTTTAAATCCCAGATCTTCCATTACTGAGGGAGTAATCCTGAGTAAGTTAAACTTTGAAAATACAACTGGGGAAGAGTTTGAAAAGCTCTCTAGCTTCACCCTTTTCCCCCTCCTCTTTATGTATACCACTCTGGTCCTGTGTTAAGGTGAGTAGCATTAGCCTTATCTGCTAAAAATAAAACTAAGAGTCAGCATTAGAGCCCAAGTTCTAGGTTCCCATTCACTGTACACTGTAATGGGAAGTACCAGTCTATAGAAACTTTTAAATCCTTTTGCTTACAACAACGGTCCATTTCTGCAAGGATGTTAACATTTTCATATATTTATTTACCTCAGCTATCTTCTTTAGTGTAATATATGTTCGGATCCTTTGCCTTTTAAAACTGTTGAACTTTAAATTTTTTTTATATATATATTCTGAATATATGTCTTTTATCATATGCAAATATTTTTTTCCTAGTCTGTGGAATGTTTTTCATCCCCTTAATATCATCTTTTGCAGAGCCAATATTTTTAATTTTGATGAAGTCTAATTTATCCATTTTGTTGACAGATCATGCTTTTGTGTCTAAAAACTCACTATCACTCCTTAGTTCATAAAGATTTTCTTCTACATTTTTTCCTAGAAGTTTAACAGTTTTACATTTAGGTCTATGATCTATTTTGAGTTAATTTTTATAGTAAGTGTAAGATATGTATCAAAGTTCATGTATGTATACCTACACATGCTATTGTTCCAGTACCATCTGTTAAAAAGATGATCATTTTAAATCAAATTTTCTTTGTACCTTTGTCAAATATTGGTTAACTATATTTGTGTGAGTCTATTTCTGAACTCTGTATTCTGTTCTGTTGTTCTATCTCTACATCCTTCAGCTATATTTTCCATCTCTTCTTTAAGATTTAATAGCTATGTAATATACTAGATGTGGGTAAACATCATATACTTAAGTATCTCCTCTAGTGCAAGGTATCATACTCATAAAGATTTCTTTTTGTTTTAAGAATCATAATGAAAATGTAACAACAACAGCAAGTCAATTTAAACAGAACTTGAGTGGCCTGAAGCAGATACAAATTTTCATAGCATGCAACAACATATGAAGGCTAGGTCATTGCTCTGCCTAAAAACTGGAAGTTTTCAATCTTAAAGAGCCCAGATGAAGTGAATTCCTCTGGCATAGTCTATTTCCATGTCAGATTTATAGCTTTGTAGAAGTTTTATTTGTTTGCATTTTGTTTTAACCTGGGTTAGGTACCAAGTGTTCATCTATACTAATCTACAGCAGTTATAACGTTTCAGAAGAGATCAATGAAAAGACACAGACAGCATGAACTGTCAAACATTCTTAAGATATTCATTGAAAGTTTTGAAAGAACAAGTATTTTATTTTTCTCATATACAATATACTTCTACAGTTTTGGGGGGATAAATAAAGTATTTATCAGTGTTCTATAAAAAGAACTTATAATAGGAGTTTTTATATGTAGTAAAAAGCTCTCAGTGACCTTAAACTCCATGTATTAAGGTGATTCAAACAACCTCTTGTACTATGACCATACACACCGAAGACCCAAAGCACCAAAGATCCAAAGCAGTGAAGCTGCAATTCAACCTTAGGCTGTAATCCCTTTCTGAAGGCCAGAGTTCCAAGTCCTCAATTTTTGTTGCAGGCCATGCTTAAGTACTATAATAGGTATTTTGTTCCTTCCCCACCCCACCCCCATTGAAAATTGTTATTTGCTGACACAACTTAGAAATAAGGCCAGTTTGGCTAGGAGAAAGGACCCTATCACTCTGTCACCATTATTTTCTGCAATATCCGAGCATAGCATTATAAAAGACATAATAATCTAGATTCCAACTTGCTTGTTCACATTTTTTACCTATGCTGTCAACATACAGAAAAAGGGTAAGCAACATGTATTTTCATCATTAATTGGCTACAAAACTTATGAGCAGAGACCTTTAAATATCCACTAAAGTGTAACATATTTTGTTCTGAAATTCTTTCTATACCTACAGCATAGGTTAAAATAATAAAAGGAACAGAATATAATGTTTGATACTTTACAATACTGATAAACCTTGTGAGAATGAGTGTAAAGCCAAAAACTTAAGGCTGCAGAATAACTCTGCAGTATTATCCTGGTCTTTGATTTCAATACCATCAAGATTAGACATCCCTGGCCTTCTATCACAATAAATTTACTTTCACAGGTTAGCTACACATCATTTTTTTCTAGGTGATTAGGCAAGTACATACAAATTTCACCTAAAACTAACTGAGTCTTACTGAACAGCAGCAGGATATAAAATACAAGGACCTATAACACCATAGTCTTTGTCCCAGGCCCACATGATATCTATCTGGATGCTTTGAAGCCAAGCCAAGGGTTTTCTTTTTAACTCCATTAAACAAAGCCTGTCTTTAAGATATTTCAAGTTACTGTCAATAATGTGAACAAATAACCATGTCTGGAAATTTGCTATTAATCTGTAATGATTAATAAAACTAAAAAAGTAAATGCTTATCTAAAAGGAAGAAGAAATTGGCAGGAAGTCATTATATAACCTTCAAAGTTAAGAAAACATTCTTTTTCATAGAATTGAGAAAATCAAATATACAGTAAAGAGCAAATCTAACTTCCTATCTGTCAAGTATATATATACGTTTGATCTAATATATTTCTAGAACAAATTGAAAATACAAATTAAAAAGAAAAATTCAGCAATTTAAGCTCATATGTCATTTGATATCTGCCTTTGAACATTAGAAAAAGTACTTTTCAATAGAAACACAAACTTACCAATGAGCATAAAGTCATTTTGAGACTATTTAAACAAGATAGCTCTAAATAAGCAGGTAAAGCAACACCATAAAATTGTGAATGGAAAGCTGACTAAGTTAACACAAAGTTAGGAATTATCAAAACAGTAAAATGTATTAAGGATCTTTAAAATTTTTTAAGTCAAAAGAAATCAAATATAAAATTACATTTAAAAATATGGAGAGCCAGGGCAGTGCTTGTGGCTCAAAGGAGTAGGGCACCGGCCCCATGTACTGGAAGTAGTGGTTCAAACCCGGCCCCAACCAAAAACTGCAATAAGAAAAAAAATATATATGGAGAGCCACTGATACACTTCAAAATAAAGGTGGAAATTCTGTTTAACACTCATATAGGTGTTCTTAAATGGCAAACAATTTAAAACAATATATATTCATACACATTTAATGAACAGAGACACATAATATAGCCATATATAAATAATAAAGATTAAGGGGGGGGCTGGGCATGGTGGCTCATACCTGTAATCCTAGCATTCTGGGAGGTCAAGACAGGTGGTTTGCTTCAGCTCAGGAGTTTGAGATCAGCCCAAGCAAGACAGAGACTAGCCTGAGCAAGACCAAGACCCCCCTCTCTACTACAAATAGAAAAATTAGGCAGGCATAGTGGCACACACCTTTAGTCTCAGCTACTTGGGAGGCTGAGGCAAGAGGATTGCTCAACTCTGAGATTTTGAGGTTGCTGTGAGCTATGACACCATGACACTCTACCCAGTGTGACAGAGTGAAACTGTCATAAATAAATAAATATAAAAACTAGACAGTGTTGTGGCCAGTGCCTATAGTTTCAGCTACGCAGGAAGCTGAGGTAAGAGGATAACTGGAGCCCAGGAGTTTGAGGTTGCTGTGAGCTATTATGCCACAGCACTTCAGCCTACAACACCATGACACTCTACCCAGGGTGACAGAGTGAAACTCTGTCTCAAAAAATAATTGATTAACCAGTCAATCAATTAGTTAATTTTAAAAAAGATTAAGGAGGGAGATCAAATATTAGTAACATATTAAACTTCATAAAAAGCTTGGAAATTACTATAATAAATTCTGTGAGAGTCTCCTAAAAGTAGGTCACTACTGAATAGTGTATATTGTGTTTGCTTTTAAATAGACAACATTAAGTAAAGTTGAAGATTTGATAAAACTAACAAAATAAAACTAAATCCACACATTGAGAAGACTAATGTTGATGAAATATGATAGTGGTAGTTCTTAAAAATATGGAGAACTTCATAGAAAAGCTCATTTCTATATCACATGCTAGATCTACTGAGGGAGATTCAACTTTAGGGAATGGATCCTAGATATGTATTTTATAAAAGTCAAAAAAAAATTATAAGTTTGTCCCTGGATAACTTGGAGATGTGCCCTTGGTAGGGATGAAGGTAGTTATTTTAAATAGTAAATTTTCTATGATAAGATGATATTTAAGCAAGAGACTGAATGAAAAGAAGGAATGGTTACTTAAAATATCTCAGAGAGGAAAGTTTCAAGCAAAATTTAAAAGAAAAATGAACTTGGTATGTCTGTCAAACAGCAAGAAGGACAAAATGCAAAGTGAGAAAAAGCAAGAAAATCAACACGTTCCCTCTCACTGCTTCTGTTTTCTTAATGAAACAGCAAGGGGATCAGCTGAAAGTGAAGAGATAATGGATACTACAAACTAATATGATTCTCTTCCAGGAAAAATAAGACAGTTAACTATGAAAACTATTAGAAATAATGAAATGTTTCCTCCCTGCTGCACTCCCACCTTAGAGAAGCTGTCTTATTCACAGCACTGAAAGAAACAGGCTTACTGTATTAGTTAGGTTCAGGTTCTGCTTCACATAGAACCCAAATAATGTGACTAAAACACCTGGAAAGTTATTTTATCTCATGCAGAAAATGTCCAGAGGTAGGCCATTCAAGCTGGAATAGTGGTTCCACAAAGTCTTCAAGGACTCAGGCTCTTTCTGTCTCTCCATTCTGTTATCTCTAGCTCCAACCACCACATCTGTGTGCCAGGATGTCAGGAGGAGGCAGGGATGAAAGAGAGCCCGCTTCTTGCCACATCTATTACCTCAGGACTTTCCAACTCCCGCTCCATTATTAATGCCATAATTGAGTGGACACCTGATTTAACCCAAGCCAATAATAAGATTCTCTCTCCCAAAGGTTCAGATTTGAGGAACAGAAATCCAGTCAATTCACTTGTGAAGAGCTGAACTGTATAAGGGAGCAGAAGAGTTTTCAAAATTCTAAAACGTGACTTTATTTATTTCAGGGTAGAAAACACTTCATCACATGCTGAATAACGGATATTACTGCATATAATCTCAATATATTTCAAATGCACAATTCTATTCCTTATAAACTGATGCTATGAGATCAATAGATTATAACTCTCAAGGGTAGTACAAATCAATGCATTCTAAAGGGACACAAATGCCCCTTTTCCATTTTGACAGAAGAATCTACCTCCACATATGCATTTCACTGCTTCTCACCTGCAATACATAATCTAATTGTAAAAACAGTAGAATTGTCATATTTCTGAAATATATAACTGAATTTCAAGGATTTTTTTGTTTGTTTTATTTTGAAGGTGATTCCTTAGATATGGAATAACTGGTTCTCTGTGAACTGACTAGGCACATTAAAAGTGATATTTTACCTCAAACAGCCCAAGAAATAGTTGTACCCAGAATATCCAAAAATTTTTGCTATAAAATAGATCCAAACTGAAGAAATATACAAGCTTGCCAGAAAAACCAAATGATGGTATAGTTTACATTATAATTGATATCATTCTAAAATTTTAGCCATAGCAAGTAAAGGCAAGAAAATAAACCATCTAGCTTACACTGGGAGATTATGCAGCATTAATTTAAAGAACTGAACTGAATGCAAATGTTATTCCTTTTAAACAGAACTCATTTAAAAATGAGTTCCATCATTAGCATTAGGGTGATACACATGAAATTGCTGATACTTGACTGTTCATAACTTACAAAAATGGCAATTTTATATTCAACTTTATTTTCATCTACTATTCTGATCTTCTGAAATATAGTATATTGCCTACTTAACATTCATACTTTGATTCACATCAAAGTAGAGTTTTTGTCACATCAAATTGTAATTAATTGTTTACGATTCTTACTCCTATACTATATGTGTATTGTAAACATTTCCAGACAGAAACCATTTCTCCTTATTTTCATGTTCCCGGGGCCTCTCAGTGTCTGATATGTAGCAGTTCTGATATAGTGGCTGGCAACAACAGTACAGTATGTTTGAGAACAGAATGACTGGTGAGGAAAAAACTATAAAAAACAGAATGCAAGTTCTAGTAGAGTATACAAACTTCATTAAAACCAGGACCAGCCCAAAGCTTAGTATATGTTGGTAAACATAAATATTTCCTGGAAATATATTTGGATCAATACTACTCCATACCAAAGAAATAATATTATTGTAAATTTTCTTTAATTAGAGACCAGGTCTTAAATTTCTATTTCTCTTCCTCTCTTTTACTGTCTGCTTCAGTCCAATATTTTTGGGGCAAAAGAGAGTGAAAGAAAGCAGAAATGCTATGTACCTGGTTAATTTCATTCCTTTCCCATAAATGTTCTGATGATATGAAGAGGAGAGCAAACTAGAATAACACATCTAACGGTTTAAGTTGGGCTGCTAGAATGTTTGTGGGTTTCTTTATTTTTTTTTTCTTTTTGAGACAGAGCCTCAAGCTATCCCCCTGGGTAGAGTGCCATGGCATCACAGCTCACAGCAACCTCCAACTCCTGGGCTCAAGCGAGTCTCCTGCCTCTGCCTCCCAAGTAGCTGGGACTACAGGTGCCCGCCACAATGCCCGGCCATTTTTTGGTTGCAGCCATCATTGTTGTTTGGCGGGTCCAGGCTGGGGATTCGAACCCGCCACCTTAGGTGTATGTGGCTGGCGCCTTAGCCGCTTGAGCCACAGGCGCTGAGCCTGTTGTGGGTTTCAATCTTTGTTACTGAACTGTCTTTTAAAATTTGTACTACCATTTTAAAATGTGCACTATCTTTTACATTTTTGAAATTTAAATATTGAACTACCTTTCCCAAGTTGCTAGAGCAAACCAAGTTTACTTACTAAGGACAATTCTGCATGTCCTAAGTCTGGTCATAAAGTAAGGGAAACCAAACATAAAGTATAATATGATTCAAAAATTCTCTAAGTCTTTGGGATATCTCTTAACTAAAATCGTTGAGAAATCTAGAAATACAGAGGAAAAAATTACTTAAAGTTCCATAAGATCTTAGTTCCCTATTTCAAACCTAAAAAAGGGAGACTTGTGAGACTAAACTTAGCAACAGCTCATTAGCTCACTTATGCGTTCATCTAGGCCTCAATTGCCTGGCAACATTAGTATGGACTCTCTGTTATCCTATGTCCATGTTTTAGAGTTTAATCAACCCGTTAAGATCTTTAATCTTAAAAAAAAAAATCTTTAATCTTCAGTATTAATACCAAAATTCTGGGTGCTATCATTACAGTAAGATATCTGACATTTGATTAACTTAACATAGCCAATGAATGAAACACAAATTCTACTTAACCTTATCAAATAAGAGTTGTTTGATAAAAAAGAAATAGTGCCACAGTCATGACAGACAAACAGGACATGGCTGATAAAGCTAGAACCTGTTCAAACACCAAGATTGATACTGTTCTAGTTAATCTTGAATGAGTACTATCATATCTTTAGTGGTAAGTGTCAGGATTTCTTTGATTTATGTTTTAAGTTCATAAAATTAATTTAGAAAAACTAATCACAATAAAATTACAGATAACAGAAATAATACAATAAAAGGCAGTATTTCCATAATGACTGTAATCATCACAACAGATCACTGATTTCTGACTATCTGGCCTACTTTTACATTTCACTGTTTAGTCATTCATTACAGATGCTAAAATTAAGCAGAGAAGACAAGGCAATTTGGCTTATGTGATTAACTTGCAGTAACTGAGCTCCACCTACAGGCAAAAAAGGGCTTCTTTACAATAAGCTTTAAATTAGGGCTTTCCAAAACAGAAGTTGCAAAACAGTACTTCAATATTTTAATCAACCTTGGGTGTACACTGGAATAATCAGGGGTCTTTTAAAACATTTCTTATGGCTGTATACCAAAAATTTTTATTAACTTGATCTTGGATGGGGCCTGTTCTCAGGTGATCCAAACATACAGACAAGTTTCAGAGACACTGATTTAATTTTTTGCCAGCATACATCTTTAAAACACATCAGAAGTATTTAAATATCATATTTTCTTCCTTCTAAAATCACTTGATTTTTGCTATACAGACCTTATTCTATTTTTCCAGATTAAAACCAAGTACAGTTGAGACAAATGCCTTATCCCTGTTAGACTGCAAAAGAATCTAAGATGACCGTATGAAATACCTTGTACTTACATGATTCTATACCTCAGAGGTAATCAAGAGAGTGTGTGTTTGCTGGGAAGTAGTATCTGTAACTCTGGGTGCACAGTAGGATATCTGGAGAGCTTTCATAAAGTACTACTGCCCTAAATTAATGCACATTCTGACAAGTTATAAAAGTAAAGAGCATAAAAAAAACTTAGGAGGAAATTTAACCAAGAAGGTGAAAGATTTGTGTACTGAAAAATATGAAACCTTGAAAGGAACTGAAGGCACAGATAAATGAAAAGAAATCCCTAGTCATGGGATATCTTTAAGAATTAACATTGTTAAAACGTCCATATTCCCTGAAGTAATCTACAGATTCAATGCAATCCCTATCAAAATTCCAATGTTTTTTCACAGAAATAGATAGAAAAAACATCTATACTATAAAGTTAGTATAGAGTCAAAGAAGACCCCAAATAGCCAAAAGCAATCTTAACCACAAAGAACAGGGAGGGAGGCGCCATATACCCTGATTTAAAGATATCTTACAAAACTATTTTAATCAAAAAGTCATGGTATTGGCATACAATCAGATACATCCATCAATAGAACACGATTGAAAGCCCAGAAACAAACTCAAGTATTTATACTCAATTGATTGTCAACAAAGGTACAAGAACATACAATAGGTAAAGGACAGTTTCTTTAATAAATGGTCCTGAGAAAACTGGATATCCACATGCATCCCTTATCTCACACTACATGCAAAATCAACTGAAAATAAATAAAAGACTTAATAAGACCTGAAACTGTAAAGGTAGGAGAAAAAATAAGGAAAAAGATCTATTACGTTGTTATGGGCAATGGTTTCCTGGCTAGGATTCCAAAAGCACAGGCAAGAAAAAAAATAAATAAATAGGATTGCGTCAAACTAAAAAGTTTCTGCACAGCAAAGAAAACAATTTACAGAGTGAAAAGACAACTCACAGATTACAAGAAAATATGTGCAACCCATACATCTGATAAGCAGCTTAAACTCAAAATATTCAAGGAACTCAATTCAATACCAATAAAACAAATAACCTGATTAAAAAATGATCACATGATCCAAACAGACATTTCTCAAAAGAAGAGATAAAAATAGCCAATAGATAGAAGAAAAAATGCTCAGTATCTCTAATCATCAGGGAAATGCAAATTAAAATCACAATGAGATAGCATCTCATACCTAAGGCTATTATCAAAAAGGCTAATGATAACAAGTGTTGCTAAGGATGTGGAAAAAGAACAGTTGTGGAGTATAGCCTTTTGGAAAACAGTACGGAGGTTCCTCAAGGAACGAAAAACAGAATTACCATATGATCCAGCAATCCCACTTCTGGGTATATATCCAAAGGAACTGAAATAATATGCCAAAGAAATATGTGTAATCTCACATTTTTTCCAGCATTATTCACAATAGCCAGGATACAGAAGTAACCCAAATGTCCATCAGTGAATGAATGGATAAAGAAAACATGTCATAAATGGAGTATTACACAGCTTTAAATAAAAAAGGAAGATCTGTCATTCTTGATGACATGAATGTACATTATACTAAGTGACATAAGCTAGGAACAAGACAAATATCAAATGATCTCACTCACATGGAATCTAAAAAAGTTCACCTTATAGAAACACAGTTGAAAGATTGTTACTAGAGGCTAGTGGGGAGGAAGAGAAATGGCCAAAGGGTAGATGTTGAACAAAGGGCACAAACTTTCAGTTAGACTAGAAGAATGATCATTGAAGAGAACTATGACCACAGCTAATAATAGCATGTTGTATATTTCAAAATTACTAAAATATCTTTAATGTTCACACTGAAAAATGACAACTTAGGTGATAAGTAGGTTAATTAGCTTGACTAACTCTTTGTATAGTTATACATAGACCAAAATATCACAAAATAACCTATAAACATCAATAATTATTATTTGTCAATGAAAAATAAATTTAAAAAAAAAAAGATGTTAGAAAAGTGGTCGCTATTGGGGATCTCGGGAGCAATACCAGAATGGGGCAAGAAGGAGATTTTTGGTAATGGCAATTTTCTGTTTCTTGATCTGGATGATGACATATAGATATATTTAGTTTGTAAAAATTCAGCTAGCTATATACTTGTGAAACATATGCTATGAAATATAGCTTATGGAGATATTATGTTATTATATTACACATAAATTAAAAGTTAAAAAGTCATAGAGAGATGTACCCAGACTTTACCTCAAACAAAATGATTCAGAATCTGTGAGTGTAGGGCCTGGGCATCAGTATTTTTTTTTAAAGTTCCTCCTCAAGCTAATGTATACGTGGGAGTGAAACCCACTCCTATAATGAAACACAAATGTTAGTCCACAAATTTTTGTGACCAATTACTCTATGCTTACTATAGTAGGCTCTGAGGACATAAAGATACAGTCTCCAAAGGAGCTTAGTTTAGACAAGGAAAAGGCAAATCAACAAATTCCATGTGACAATCCTAGTAAGTTATTTACAAGATTTAGAGGAGAAAGTAATTTGTCAAAGAAGTTGTACCAAGTTGCTGACCTTGAAGCTAAGATGATACCAACTTGAACTAATACAGTAGCCGAGGGGATAAAGATTAGTATTGTAGAGGAACACTTTTCAAACCTTAATGAACATACAAATCACCTGAGAGATCTTGTTAACATGCAGATTCTGATCCAAAAGGTGTGGTGCAGGGCCTGAGAGAGCATTTCCGACAAATTCTCAAGTGATACATAGTATTAGCTCCTGGTTCATAGATCCCAATTTAAATAGCAAGGTTCTCGAGGGAGATTAATTTTAAGAGGAAAGAGATAAAATATCCATAAGAGAGAACAAGGAAAAACAAAAATCAGAAAATGGCTATTACATTTGCCAATTAGATAGCCTTAGCAAAAGTAGTTTCAGTGGATTGACGGAGGGAAAGTCAGGTGATGTATATTTAAAAATACACGGGAAGTGAAGAGATGGGGATAGGAAATACATTTTTTGCTTGTTTGTTTTTACTCTTAATGCTGGGAGAGGCTTGAGCCTATTCACAAGCTGAGGGAAAGATCTGGTGGAGAAAGAAAATAGAAGAGAAAGGAAAGAGGAGAGAATCATTATGAAAAAGTGTAGAGGGGTTCCTCTCCCTTTAAAGCAGAGGAGGAGGTAAAAATCGGTCTGAAAGGCTAAGCGGGGAGGAGTAAGAGAAAGGAATAAAGGTTGAAAGAAGTTTACCCTTATTGCCCCAAAAGGAAGTCAAGTGATCTGAGAAGGAGTATGAAGTTCAGAGTCAACATCCTGGAGAGTAACAGAGAAGCACTGGAGGCACAGCTTAGGCTGGAAACTAGAAACCCACACCACCAACTACCAGCTTTTACATGGCTGTGTGACTCTGCTGAGCAGCATCGGGAAGTTAAAATTTAGGCATAGAGAAGGTGAGCTGGATAAGAGAGTGGGACTGGTATATTTTCAAAAGGGATGAGGCAAGGGACTAGAAATTCTAAAGCTGTCAGAACTGGTATAAGAATATGTATCCTATAATGAGGGAAGATCAGAATTGTTTTGAATATTTTGCTCCTGAAACCTTCCCTTAAGTACTTTTGAGACACTGTCAGTAATACATTCCTAGGAGAAGATTCTACTCTGTAAATTTGTTAAAAACGATCTTGTTAAATACTATCCTCACCTTAAATGGGGAGGTACACAATAATGTGTACCTAATGTGTTTTAGGTACATAATAAATCTTTTCATCCAAAGTGATAAACAGAGATTCCAGATGTTTCCTTACCAGTAGAAGCAGTACCACAGATTTTCAGTAAAATTATACTTTGATCGGTTTCTTGTCTAAAGGGCTTGTAGGTTAGTTTAATCTCTGATTCTATTTGTTAAATCAAAAAATGACCAAAGGATAAGAAAATACTTTAAGCACATCCAGATGAAAAGTTTGTGTATATCATAAACACTGATTTTTGAATATGTAAAGATTTCAAACTGAGATCGTAAACTGAGCAGTGACTTTCCTTTAAATAAAATTATCGTTTTTCCTCCTTACAATTTTTTAAGACTCTTAGAAGATTCTTGTATTTTGTTTTAATTTTTTAACCATAAAATTAAGTCCAAAGACAACTATAGTTAAGCTGGAATAACTAATTTGAAGTACTAATGAATTTGGAGTTTTATGAACTCAAAAATACGTGGTCATAAGGCAATCATGGAAATTTCTAGACTAGAGAGAAAAACTGTATTTTTCTTTAAAATTCAGTTTTTTGTCCTTTATCCTGACTTCCTTATTTTATTTCTCTTTACAGGTAAAAGAGACAGGATAAAGGAGAGAAAGTGAAAGATGTAAATACTAAAAATTTGGGGAATAGAGGAACAGTTATAAACAAATGTTTGCTGTTCGTATCATTTGTAAAGGCACACTTTGTTAATTATTTTATCTGAAAGAACCCAATAAGGTCCACAATATCTGGAATATTTAAGCCTCCTTTGGAGACTAATTTTCTTATTTATTTTTCTTAGGAGACTTGCAATGTACTTTAATACAGTTTTTTCCTCTACAGTGAAAATATAAAATGCTTATAAATTTAAGTAATGTGATTTTAATTTTAAAAATTATACTTGATTATTAAATGGGAAAAATTGCTAACATGATTGGATATATTAAAACTAAGCTTCAAGGGATATGATAAGAATCTCTCTTATAAAATTTAAACATCACACTCATGTGAAACATTCTTTAGAACAGTGGTTCTCAACCTTCCTAATGCCATGAACCTTTAATACAGTTCAAAGAGGTCGCGATCCACAGGTTGAGAATTGCTGCTTTAGAATAAACAATACTCTGTTTCAGGTCACCATCACGTCTCAGGTGGATTTACTAAAGATACCTTCTAACTTGCTTTTGCCTTTCCCCCCTATTATGGACCGAAGATTTATGTCTTCCAAAATTCATATACTGAAGCCCTACGCCTCAGCATGATGTCATATGGAGGTAGAAGCTTTGGGAGCCCACCCCTGCCCCCATCACCACCATGTGAAAACAGAGGAAGGCAGCTATCTATAAGCAAGGAAGCGGGCCCAAACTGGCTAGCACTTTCATCCTGGACTTCCCAGCATCCAGAACCACGAGAAGTAAATGTCTGCTGTTTAAGCCACGCAGTCTGGGATATTTTGTTATGGCATTCTCAAATATCCCTCTCTCAATCCATTCTCCACACTAAATACAATCTCAATATATCATTCACCTGTAAAAACTTTCCAATGGCTCCCTACTGTTCTCATGATCAGGTCTTTTCTTATTATTTCAAAATATTACAGGGGTACAAATGTCTTTGGTTACATGGATCACTTTTGTTATGTTTAGTCAGGGTTATAAGTGTGCCCATATCCAGATGGTATTCATCGTACCTGTTAGGTAGATTTTCACCTACTCCTTCCTCCCGCTTGCCCCTGCTTGATTTGATTTTATTCCCAAATGTAGCTAACCAATGCCACGTTTGGTTATCAGGTCCATACTACAGTCAAGGGAATCTTTATACAACAACCCTTTGTTGTGCGGATGAACACAGTTTTTGGAAAATGTAATCTGTTTGGCACTTTTTATGTTAGGTAGCCAATTTTCAGAGATACTTATAAAAGGTACATAAAAAGCAAGGTTTATTAAAAAATTCTTATAAAAATTTAACTTTGCTAAATTATAATTTATATTAATTACAGGATATATAATTATTTGCAATTGCAATAAAGCCAATAAGACAGAGTTGAGGGCTTAAGAAACATAAATAAATATTTGTTTTTAAAAAAACATTTTTGTCACATTATAACCTAATGGTAAAAGATTAATAATTTTTCAAAATCAGAAACCAGATGCCTTGAAAGAAAGAAAACATCTGCCCCCATAATTATTATATATTTATAGTTTAACTAAGAGAGGCTCTTCAACTCCATGAGTATAGAAGGATGTATATCATGAAACTCTTTAGTCAATATTGGCCCAAATTTAATCTATCATATTAAATTTTTTAACAGTAACTACTTGAGTGTTACATGAATGTTGCTTGAAGAAGAGACATTTAAGATAACTTCTGAGTACCATTTCCAAATGTAAAAAGTTCTACCTTCAGTAGAAATTTCTGGGAATCACTTTTATTTCTGGTTACATAATGAAAAAAATTGAGGGGACTAGGCAATGACAACATGGAAATCCTTTCTATTTTTCAGCTTTTCTACATGAAGTTGAGAATTATGACAGAGAAAAATAATGTTATCAATATGTAATTACAACTATTTTATCCTCAAATGTAGGCTGTCTGAAGATAACAAATACTATAATTTTTAAAGCAACATTATGTAAAAAGTATACCATAAAGTTGTAATAATAGACTC
Source organism: Otolemur garnettii (assembly GCF_000181295.1). NCBI lineage: Eukaryota > Metazoa > Chordata > Mammalia > Primates > Galagidae > Otolemur > Otolemur garnettii. The sequence continues at coordinate 1,099,146 of NW_003852412.1, read as the reverse complement.
ACACACAAAAAAAGTGGGAAGTTTTTCACTTACGTTGACTTTTAGGAGAATAAAAATCCAACTAATTTTCATCAGCAGAGAGTGAACTTTTCATCATTTGCTGAAATTTCTTTTATGATACCACTGAGATTAGAGGGATATATGGTATTTGGAAACCAGACTTGAAAAGATATTTAAGAATATTTACAGACCCACACACTTCCTCCATCAGTTTTGACAAATTTTACTAACCTAAATTATTGAGGATGTCTCTTTTCTTTCTATACAATTACTCTGTTGCTGTCATTGGTATTAAACTAACACATTCTTCCACATCTAGCTAATATATTGCTTATTCTATATATAACAACTTATAGCCCCTCTCTAAAAAAGACCAGAGAGAAATGGAATTTGATTCATAGGCTCATTGCTATATGTACCTTAAGCCTGGTCTATTTGTTTTAGTCCCCTAAATGGGCCAATTTGTATAATTGTTACATTTATTAAACATTATATAAATGGTAGTTTAAACATTAAAGGACTCAATCTTAACTAAAATAAAGCATAAAAAGATAAAAACTCTGATATCTAGAAGCACAATAATTGACTCACCTGCGACTGACTGATTTCTTCTCTCCAACTCCCTCTCCAGCGGATTTAACATTTCCACTTGTGTCTTTTTTTAACTTTTTTGCAATTCTTTCTCTCATCAGGTTCTTTTCATCACCATCAATACATTCATCAGGCTCTGCATTTTCATCTCCATCCTGTAGAAACCGAATTTGAGTATTTGCCAAGTGTTCAATTTCCCCTCTCACTTCCAGAGATCCACTGCACACATTCTAGACCAAATTTGCTTTTTGTTTTGTTTTGTTCTGAATTAGTAAGGGCTCGAAGAATCTGCTCCACGTGGGAATGGCACTGAGTTCTGCTCTAAGCAAAATATGTAAGTATAGAATATTCCAAGAAAGCTTGTTTGCTCAATTCATGCCCAGGAACTTTGGGTAGCACAGACAGTTCCCCCTATTGTCACCCAGGATACTGTATCTCCCTGGATTCCAATTATAGGAATATCCCTGCGAATGTGGTTCTGGAGGCAGTGGGCCTGCACATTGACCTCAACCATGGATTAATTCAAGTAGAAGTGTACGGAAGTTGATATTTATTTCTGGAGTCTAAGCCATAGCAATCACTCCTCTTCTGAAAACCCTCCAGTGGATCCCAAGTCACTTAAGGCCCAGAAGGTCTATATCTCCCTGAGAAAATCTCCTACAACTCCAGCCTAACAACACAAGCCAACTTTGGAGCTGTTGCTCTCTAAAGCCTAAAATACTCTTATTCCAGATATCTGCACTGCTTCCTCCTTTATCTCTTTCAAATCTTTGCTCAAATGTTACTCTCTCAGTGATGTTTTTTGATCACCCTATTAAAACAGCAAAACTATTAATCCATCTCTAGTATTCTCTAGTCTTGTTCTTTGGTTTATTTTAGAAAGCATTTAGTGCCCATCTGATATACAATATATGTTAACCATTTATGTGTTTATTGTCTCTTAAGCCACTAGAGCAAACATTCCATCAGGGCTCCCAGCTTTAACAGGGAGGAGAGTGAAATGAAAGGAGAAGAGAGAGTAGGATCAATTTTCTTTTGTGAATTTTTGATCAGGTGAGTCATAATGCAGCAGAGTTCTTAACTAAAGGCTTATGGACTCCTACAGTGGTGGTTCTCAAACTCCTCAGACCATAGTATGTGGTTGGTTGTTAAAAATGTAGAATACCAGCCCTCATGGCAGACTCATTGAACCAAAATCCCCAGAGGACAGAAACTGTGAATGTTTTTACAAAATGTTTAAGTAATTCTTAAGCACTAACCATTGATAACCAGGGCCATGCTTGGGCCTCAGGAGATTAAAAAAAAAAATCCCCCCCAAATTCATACAATTTTGGTTGTAAACATAGTACATTTTCCTGGGAAAGAATTCAGTTTCAATCATCTCAAAGGCTTTAGGACACAAAACAAATTAAAGACCATATACTATGCTAAGATGACCTCATACTACCCATGATATTGAGAGCAAATCTTACATTTTATCCTATTTGCTAGACCCATATCATTGTTACATAGATTTCTTTAAGTAATCTCAATCTCAAAATGTACAATATTACCCTCATTATTTTTCATGTTTCTCCCCATCTCAAGCCTACATTTTTCTTTTATACCCATCTAACAAGCTGTCCAGTTTCCTCCTCCCTTATCTCATGGTACACAACCAGTCACCTCCTAGACGTCTTTCAAGTTTATGTCTTTCCCAATTCCCAGCTGCAGTTTTACATCAAACTTTCCTCCTACAATAGCTTCCTAATTGCTCTCCTTGACTCCAGTTCATTTCCTCTAATTTGTCCTCTATAACTGTGATGCTCAATCCCCAGGCTGTGGACCTACTAGTCTGTGGCCTGTTAAGAATCAGGCCGTATAGCAGGAGGTGAGCAGCAGGAGAACAAGTGAAGCTTCATCTGTATTTACAGCCACTCCTCATCTCTTAGAGGAGCAGCAGTATTAGATTCTCATAGGATCACGAACACAACTGTAAACTGTGCATGCAAGGGATTTAGTCTGTGTTCTCCTTAAGAGAATCTAATGCTCAGTGATCTGAGGTAGAGATGTAATACCCTGCATCATCCTAAAACCATCCCCCCATCTCCCTGGTCTGTAGAAACATTGTCTTCCATGAACTAGTCTGTGGTCCAAAAAGGTTGGGTACCACTGCTCTACAGTGATCTTCCTGCACTGCAAACTTGACCACTGCAACCTTCTTTTAGACAAATGCCCTTCAACCCTTCCTAATCCCTTTTAGATGAAATTCAAACTCCTCACCATGGTCCATGCAGCCCTGTAATAACCTCATCCCACACTCCTTCTTGTCACTGAACTCTCTAAGCTGGCCTGCTATCAGCTCCTCAAACACACTAAAACTTTCCTGCTCAAGAGCCTTCCGCACATGTTGTTGCCTTCGCCTTCAACACTCTTCCTCCCTGAATTTCACAGGACAGTCTCCTTGAAATTTTAAATCTCAGCTTGTATTTTCTAAATAAGGTATAATATCTCTTTATTTCCATGCTTTCCCATATGTTGTTCTCTGAGCTAAAGAAACCCCACCTATCACTTTAATTTTGATCTAGTTGATTCCTAATTCTCTCATAAGACGTAACACAGCATCATCTCTTGCAGGATGCTTTTCTTAACAAGGTAAGATATTCACATCTTCTCTCTATTATACATAGAGAAAACCCCCTCTTTTGACTGTGGTAATAGATAAATCTGTGTCATGCATGGAAAGTTATGTACTTCATACTGAATTATGCCATGCATAGCATCTTTTACATAAAGAGGCATATGTATAATTTGAAAAACTTGATTTCTTATATATTAAAAGAAAATTTTCCTTATGTTTTATTATCTTTATTACCCAGTACAACTAATAAAGATCATATAATCTTGAATGAAAACCTTCTGAAATATAACAAAGGAATACTACTATCAATGACTGTTCCAAGCATTCCCCTTATATGATGTAGGATATTCACTCATCAACATTTAAACTTTTAACATAATAAAATTATAACAACTCAATTTTGAGTATTTATGTAATACTACAGAGAGAAAAAGCAGGTTAGAAATTCATATATAAGATTCCAATTTTGTGGGAAAATAGACACTTAAAAGAAGATATTCCAATATCAAATTAAATGATTGATATTTTTTAATTTTTTTCAGAATTTAACATGCACAACAGTAACGAATATTACTTTAAGGAAAAATAATTTAATTTTTTTGTAAAAACTCTGAACTTGCTATACATTGTTAAAACTGTATGCATACTAAAATTAATGGTACTCACATCAATTAAATCTGTTGTATCATCTTTTTCACTACAAAAAATAAGGAAAACAAATTTTAGCTTCAAAGTAAATTAATAAAATTATTTAATAAATAAAAAATTTAGAACTATTTGCTGGGATTAATATTCCAAAAATTTGATTCAACATAGGAATCTCAGAATGGTACTGTAAAACAGATAGAAACAGTCTAAAAGGGAGTCATTTTTTAATAAATAAAAGATGTGTTTCAGTAGCAGATATATACAATTAATGAAATTTTAAAAATAGAATAAAACACAATGATCAACAGTTGTTGGTTTGTTGTTGCTATTTTTATGAAGAGAAGTCTATAAAAAACAATTGCTTCCATTGGCTTAATGTATTCTGGCTAATACAACCAAATATTTCAAATAAAAGGGTATTAAGAAAAGATTGTTCTGAAATAGTATTTTTGAAAATAAGCTAAGCTTAGCACAATAGTATTTTAGTATACCCTCTGAGATACTGGCCCAATAGATTATGTGCGATTATATTTAACACTGACACATCTTCCCTTTCAAAGCAACAAAGGTAGTAAGACAATTTTCTGTCAACCCCACAAAGTATATGAGATTTTACAGTCAGTGGATTGTCCCCCAAAGCAGCGATTTCCTCACAAAAACGTTCAACTCTGATTTGTTCATCCGTGATACCAACTGAGACAAAAATGCTTCAAGGAAGAAGTTAGCAAAGTAATGTTTAATTAATCATTAAACTGCTAAAACAGCTTCCAGTATTCAAACTATGTAAGTGGTAAAAGGTTAACAATTAATTTTAAATTTAATTAGTTCAACAGAGGTAGACAGCAAGAGAGTGAAAATGACAAGCATGCTTCTAGAATGCTACAAGTTCTATACCTCTGTTACAGGAATGGTTTATTTTTTTTTTTTAAGCTGGATTTAAAATTTTATACTTATGAGTACTGACTTTACTCATAAAGGAAGCAAAAAAATTATCTAAGCCACCAAATAAGAACTTAGGATCATAGCAGCACTAGACTAACCTTTCAACAGCTGGAACAGAACTGAGATGTGGATCATCCTTCAGCAAGTCATGACTACTTTTGCTTTTTCCCTTCATGCTCTGGAAAGGAATGTACAATGTAATCATGAGTGATAAAATAAACAGTCTTCCAAAAGGACAAATGAACAAATTTACATAAAATCTAGTACTGACATAATGTGGTTAGTAAAAAATCTCTTTCTGAAAAGCTTTAGAAAGAAAATTCTACTCTTCTTTTGACCAAAAATAGTATTTTGGAAACTTTTTTTTCAAAAAGTGACATACTGGCAAGGCACAGTGGCTCACGCCTGTAATCCAGCACTTGAGTGGCTGAAGTAGGTGGATTGCCTGAGCTCACAGATTTGAGACCAGTCTGTTTCAGAGTGAGACCTCATCTCTAAAACTAGACAGGCACTGTAGCAGGTGCCTGTACTCTTAGCTGCTTTGGCGGCTGAGGCAAGAGAATCACTTGAGCCCATGAGTTTGCTGTTGCTGTGAGCTATAACGCCTTGGCACTGCAACAAGGGTGATAAAGTGAAACTCTGTCTCAAAAGAAAAAGAAAGTGACACATTAAAAATAAGTCTACTAATTATAAAATTCAAGCACTAAATCCTCATCATGATTCACAAACAACTAAATGAGTTAACTTTTATGACCCACAAATTATAACTTAGAAGCTGGATCACAAGAGTAATCTGAAATAAATGCACATTATTATTTTTCAGATATACCATTTATGTTACACAGAATCACTTTTTTAAATGGACACACGAAACCAGAAGAATGCACCTTTTATTTTTATTTAAAAATAAAAAACACATGTAGAAGAGCTGCTAAAACATGAGACTATTTGTGAATAATCGAGTATTTATTAAATGCTTTAATTTTGAAGTACATGTTCTCAAAAAAATGTACATTTTAGTATGGAAACAAGACAGAAAGATGTAAGAGGTAGAACACTAAAATTACAACTACTGTTGCTATTATTGTTGTCTATTAAACATAAAATCTGTCTCAAGCACGATGCTACCAATAGTATTGCCACCCCTCAGTCCCCTTCTCTCCAAATGAAAGTATATAAGACGGACATTACTAGCATTTTACAGATGGTTAGGGAGATTAAGTATTTAGTCAGTGGTAGAGCACCTCGGATTTAAATCCAGGTCTGTCTGACAATAGTACCTGTATACCAAAAATCAAAACGTTATCCATTTTTCTTTTCTTGCAAGCCCCTAAGGACCCAGAATACCAGCCTGCTTTCAGAGGTGCAATCTCCTATCCTATAGACTTCCCTAGTGCACAGTGGGAAATTTCAAATTTATACCTTTATCTTGAGTGGTAGGAAGCTGCTTACCACCTGTACCCTGAAACTAATCATATAAAAGTGAATAGTTAAGAGGCTAGAGTTCACAGATAAAAGATTAATTTCTATTTATTTTGAAGGAAAATTTTATTTTGAAAAATTCTCTACAAAATATGTTAACTAAAATTTTTAAATGTCAGATACAGAGAGGTGTTTTGAGTGAAAACATGTCTTTCTCTTAAGAGCCATTTACTAAGATTAATTTTGAGAACAAGCCCTTAAGTTTGATAGGTTTTACTCCAAGGCAGATGTACATATTTTAAAATGTTATTTCCTGATGGAAAAACAGATTTTTAAATTTCATTACTAACATGAAATTCTCAATATTTTAAGATATTAACCAATTAAAATATACTTAACAGTACAATTTCACAAAACAAAAACCTTTCTCTAGTAGATAATCAATCTAAAAATGCAATTATTTATACTTTAAAAAAGTTACAGAATCTGAATTATGCTATTAATCTCTATTTCTAATTCCATAAGTTTACTCAAACTAAGGAGTGGTGAAATGGCAAAATGTCACCTAATTTCTTGATGTTTGCCCAAGTATGAAAAATGTTCAAAAAATAGAAGGTGGTGTAGTTGAAACACCACAAGACAAGAAGAAAGACTGTGGTTGGACAAAATGACTTTCAAATCTAATATTCCATCATTTTATGGGTTTTAGTCTAAAACTTGTATCATATATGGAAACAAAATGACCTTATCAGACCTCAGAAGCCCTCCCTACAAAGTAGAAATGATATTAATAGTAGTCTTGTCTATTTCACACAAGAAAATTAAATTAATTATGGACAAAAGTATACTGTGAACATAAAATAACCAAAACTAGACTAAAAACCCAAACATCTTTTGTTTTGGATACTTTCTGTCCCTAAAATTCCTTCCTTTTCCATCTATCTAAGACAGGTTATCTTTATCTATTTTCAGGAATATTACCTTATTAATTCTCTCTTCCCACTTCCCTCATGGAGTTATGACACCTGCTATTCCAGCCTCTTAGTTCACAGATCAGAAAATGAGAGTTATATTAATAAATTGCAGAGGCAAGATGAGAATTCAGGTCTCTGTGCTTTTGGTCCATTAATAGCTATCCTATATCATTTATTTGTAAATGTTTGCAAATGTTTGATTGTGAATATTTTTTAAATGGGTTATTGTACTGTATCCTTGAAAATCACTAAGATTTTAAGTTTTCTCATCACAAAAAAAAGGTAAGTATATAAGGCAATGCATATATTAATTAGCTCAATTTATCCATTCCATAACGTATACATATCTTAAAACATCATATACATGATAAATAATACTTGTCAGCTTTTTAAAAAATGAATTAATTTTTAAAGAGCAAGGATCATCTCCCAAAACTCACTTTAAACAGCTTGAAGAAAAAAGAACAAACTTCTTTTATACTAATTTAGAATAAGACTTGCCAAGAAGAGGAACCTATAAATTAAATCATTACTATTTCAAATTTTAATTAACTTTTTAAATTAAATGCATAAATATATAATAAAAACCACTTTTTTAATGTCTCCCTTTCCACTATCGTAGACTTTTTTAATGTCTCCCTTTCCATTATCGTAGACTTTGCATTCCTACAAGGAGAGAAAGCAAATTAGGGAAGAACTAAAGAAATTAGGAGACAATACTAAAAACGGTAAAAATGAATTCAGACATTTCTCTTTTATTCTTTCTGAAAGATCTATTTTAAAGTTCTTATTTATACCATCAGGTAACAATGACTTTAAAGAAAGATCAAACACCAAATATATTTTAAAATGTTTTAAATGCTGCATGAAAGAAGCTGGCTACTTAAAGGGTTTACCTGCTGAACAAAATACTAAATATAGTTAGTGAATTCAGTGTAAGGAGCACCACAGAAAATTCAAAACTGCAAATGAATCTAAGACTGAGTATTAAAAGAGATGCAGAAAAATTACATTATCTGCCATTTTATACCAAAGAACAAAGAGATAGCAAGATAGTACAAGTAAGAAAGAAAAGGGAAGAGAGAAAAGAGAAGAAAAAGAAAGAAAGAGACAAGGAGGGGCAGACAAAGAGAAAAAGGGGTATTGTGGTACAGAGGAATACTGGGCAAAACCAGAAAAATGTAATAGTAAATAAGTGATTTTAGAGGTCCCTTAATCTATTTTCCCACCCAATGCAGGAATCTCCTTGACACCACTACTGACTGGTCAACCACATCTCCACACCTAAAAGAAAAGCTTATTATCTTTCTTTCTCTCTCTCTCTCTGTCTCTCTCTCTCCCCCCTTCTCTCTTTCACACACACACACAAAACCTACTTTTTTTTACATAGCTTCCATTACTGGAAAATTCTCTAATTGGAGGGAAAAAAAATCTATGTGTAATATTCAACCACTCAGCCAACCCTAGTTCTATCTTCTAGAACTACCAATGAACTAGAAACAAGTCCTGTTCCTGGCATATACCACACAGTTCAGACATAGACTGGTAAACAGAATAATGGCTCCCTAAAATGTTCACATCCTAATCCCACATCCTAATCTCTAGAATCTGTGACTATTACCTTATATGACAAAAGGGAGTGTTCATTTAAAGTAAGAATTTTGAGATGGGGGATTATCCTGGATTATCAGGGTGGGCCCAATGTAATCACAAGAATACTTATAAATGAAAGAGGGAGGCAAGAGTATGAGCTTCAGAGTGACACAGTATGGGAAAGATTTTACCAGTCCCTGTTGCCTCTGAAAATGGAGAAGGGGCCATGCCAAAGAACATACACAGTCTCTAGAAGTTGAAAAAGGCAAGGAAGGGATTCTCCCCAGAGGCTCCAGAAAGAAGGCAGCCCTGCCAACACCCTGAGGTCTAGCCCAATGAAGCCTACTTTCAGACTTCTGACCACCAGTACTAAGTTTGTTTTGCTTCAAGCTACTAAATTTATGGTAACCTGTAACAATAGCAATATAAAACTTAAAAAAAATTAACATTTTTAAAAATCAGCTAAATATAAAAACTAAAATATAAGTAAATTAAAATGAAATACAATTTGATGGGACAGAAACATCTTATAAATTAGATTTTTTAACATTTCTGACCACCTTTGTGCCAATGGCCTAGCAGTATTCTCCATTCCATGCACGTCCAACTTCCCAACTTTTGGGGAAAATTTAATTTCACCAGATAAACTAGAATAGGATGAAACATTTTTAGTTTATTCTCAAATGTGGTAAATATGTCTCCCCCTATGCTTTTGGGTGAGAAAATGGATTGGGTGGATTTGAGGTATATTAATAAACTGTTAACAAGTCTCATAGTGAAATACTAAGTGTATCACTGTGAACATGGCACTGTATTAAAATTTAGCTACTGAGATACTTTTATAACAGAACTGCTTGCCTCATGAAAACTGTTAATATTTGTCTGGTTATAAGCTTTACTTGAAAAATATTTTCTGACACTTGTGTAACTTATGCATAAGGATTCGTGAGTAAATTTTAAATCAAGACAGACATTTGAATAAAGCACTGTTTAAGAGAGCAATATGAAGAGAAAAGTATTCCAGATAAAAACTTTTCAAATATTTGAAGCCTAGCATTCTATTTTCACTTAGTTTTACTTCTTCAAAGTATATCCAGTTCCTCAGGCATTTTCTATGTGAGAGAGTTTTTGGCATCATACCCACCCTCCTCACCACCTTCCCATCCTTTGGATATATCTAGTTTGTCAATATCTTTTAAGATGTGTTCAGAACTGAACAAAATGCTGCCAATGTGATCTAAAAAACACAAAGAGTGTTAAATTCCTTATTCCAGAGATCTTACTCTGAATAATTCAACTAGGGCCCATAGACTATTATGTCATATCTATGCAGCTGATTTTATTGAGCTAAAGTACTGAATTTACATGTGCTCCTATTACATTTCAACACACTGGTTCAAATAATCAGGCACAGGTTGAAAACAAAGCACCCTTTGGGCAGAAGTATTCAATTAGCTATAAATCTATCTGACTATACTATCTCTCAGATCACATTTCTTTATGTTGTCCACAGAATATCATGAGAGAGTCTGACAATGTGCTTTTCTGAACTCAAGATATTATTATTATGGCAGCCCTCTATCATGCAATCCTATCAAAAAGGAAATGAAGTCAGTCTGGCAAGTCACTTAACCAGAGTCTCAGTTTCCTCATCTATAAAGAAAGGAAGTTGGACTAGATCCCTTTGAGCTATAAAATTCTATGATTCTAAAGAGATTTTTATCAGGTAGTAGAAAGATACTGAAATAAATAATGAAGGAAAGTTAACCCACGTGGGAGAGGCACCTTGTCATGAATAAATGAGGAGGGTGAAGGAGTGTCTGTAATCCCACACTGATAATCCATAAACCAGAGGGGACTTTATCTTGCTTCTCCTTTCACATAAAGTAGAGCCCAATTCAGACTTTACCAATTATTAACTTGTGATCAGTCAGACAGGTTCTGGAATAAAGCTTAACACTGTGGAGACAGTGAAAAAAGAAACCTGATAAGCAAATGAATAATGAAACAATTATTTTTAAACCCTTTAGAAATATTTAATTACATTCAACCACTGAAACTGTGAATAGTTCTTAGTCATTATAAAAGACACTTATGTAACTTTGGCTATAGTTATTTCATACATTTTAAAACAGTAAGGCTAAATTTTAAGGACACATATTCTATTAGCCATACTTTTCCAATATTCAGGCTAGCATTCTTTTTCCTTACCAAGGTATTTTAGGGTATTCATAGTGTTAAAAAAAAAGTGGATATAAGCAAAATAAACAAAAATGCACTTCTACATAGTATTTGGATTCTCTCCAGAATTTATCTCATGCTCATGCAGTCTAATGCAATTTCCTTTTCTCTAAGCCAGTAAATTCCAACAATTTTGTTGCTGTTTTTCTATTTTCTTAAACGAAACTAGTCCACTAACCAACACATAAAGCAGACCAAAAAAAACTACATTTTAGGTTGGATGTGGTACGTCACACCTATAATCCTAGCATCCTGAGAGGCCAAGGCATCTATACTAGAAAAACTAGCCAAGCATGGTGGCACATTCCTGTAGTCCCAGCTACTCAGCAGGCTGAGGCAAGAGGATCGTTTGAGGTTTCTAACTCCACTGGCACTCTAGCTGGGGCAACGGGCCTCAGAAAAAAGAAAAAAAGCGCCTCACTGTGTAGGCCAGAGATTCTGCAGTGTGCCAACACCCACTCGCATGTGAAGAATGGGTTGTTGGTGGGTCATAAGGCATGGGTGCATTCCCAGGCTTTCCAAGGCTGCTCAAGCTACTATCTAGGACTCTAAAAGAGTGCTCAGGAAGGGCACTAGGCCAATGGTACCAACCTTGTGGTTTCCTACCCAAGAAGACTGACTGAGCTGCTGGTAAAGTTACTAGCCCTCTACATTGCTTGGGCATGAGAGCATGAGGTTCTATATAATAATTATGATCATATTATAAGTTATTTGATCTTCTGTAGTTCTCTGAGATTAAAATACCAATTATACCATATTGTATTTTTTTAATTTAAAACATTCAACTTTCAAAGACATTTTTCAAGATTATATAATGCATCAAAATGAGGACTATTTATATTCTTATCCCATAACACTAAGTGATGTACATTATTTCCATGTTATAAAAAGGAAAACTGGGACTCCTAGAGACTAAGTTATCCAAGGTCACAGAGTGTCAGTGAAAAGTAAAGTTTTAATAGGAAATTGTATGATCCCAAATCCAAGTTACTTCTACTCCTACAGACTGCCACTCAAAAATGCCACAGACTCTATCTGCAAGGAGCTCAGAGTCCAGGGCTCTATGCAATTAATAAGTCGCAAAGTAAAAGTTATAATGTCAGTGTAGTATACAAGGTGAACATAGTCATATGTTTCTTAGGTAAAAAAGCAAAAAAAGATGTGTTTAAAAGGAAAATGTAAAGTATCACAAGAAAGGCAAAGTTTTGGTAAGAAAAAGATTAAGAAACACTGGAAAAGACATTTAGAAAAGATGATATTCTAGGTGTTGGAAATACGATGCAGAGGTAGGATGAGACATTTCAGGTAGGGACAAGAACATGAACAAAGGTACAAAAATAGGAAAAGACAAGGCATATGTGTATAAAGAGTTTCAAAACATTCAGACCTGTTAAAACAGTGTTCCCTGCATTTCCCTAGTATGAACATGCAGCTTCTCAGGCGACTCCTTAGAAAATTTGATTCAGCAAGTCTGAGATTGGGCCTAGGAATCTTGATTTTTAAAAAGTACCCAAGTTATTTTTAGTAGCAGCAAAATGTAACAAGTACTAAGCTAAAGGGCAGAGTTGATAAAGGGGAGTCGTGAGAGTAGAAGCTTAAAATAATAGACCACAGAATTTGGCCTTATTTCTGTAGTTAATAGAGAGTAACATTAACATCTTAAGCTTCATTTAGGTTACCCCGGTAGTGGAAGGAAGGAAAGAAGAGAGAGGACATAGGAGACCAGGCTTCAGACTATTGCACAGTTCAGACCAGAGATAATGAAGGCCTGATTAAGGGTAGCAGCAAAATAAATTAAAAGGAAGAAACAGATGTGAGACATATCTTGCATGACAAATTGCTGGGACAGTGCAAAATAAAAAATTAAAAAGTCAGAACTGAACCTAATGAGTTCTTCTTTGGAGAACACTGACACCAAGGAACAGAACAGGGAGAAGTTTGGGAAGAAGAGATAATGAGTTAAGCCTTAGCCAGGATTTGAGTAACTAGTGAGATATTCAAACAAGGAGGTGTCCAGTAGGCAGCTGGAGAAAGGAAGAGTAAGCCAGCGAGAGACACAGATGGGAAAGTCAGATACAAGCACTTGATGGTAATTTTATCACAAAGCACCCCACACTACAGACAGAAAGTATGATGACACAATACCAAGATAATACTCATTTCAGAATGGACGGTGCGTGGGCTGTAATTTTCTTGGCAAGAAAGAAAGATTTTACCCTCGTCTTTCTAACTGTTTAAAGCATTCCTCAGGTTTGAGAGTGAAAATAAAGAGTAAGCCAGTACTAACTGTAGTGACATCCTTGCACATTGTAATCTTAGAAGCAAACACAAATTGCTTTCAGAGTATAAATCTACAATATTCAGTAAAATTTACACATCTTTTTTCTACTTTGTATAATAGAAAACAGCAGAAGGAAGACAGGCTTTGAACATTTAAAATATGTTATTAGAAAAAATTCAAACTAACTTCCTAGTGAAGTCAATATCAAGGTAATTGTGAACAAAACTTATTTTAGACTAGAAATTTAATTTCAACAAGAAGATTAATGGAAAAAAAACTCCTTTCTCCTATATTCTTGCTCTCCGAGGCTGCTCACCCTACCATCCAGGACTCTGTGAGAGTTAGAGAAGGGCAGTGGGCCAAATGCACAGAGGTTAGCTGCCTTCTATGCCAGTATGCTGAGCTACGTGTGAAATATCTCACCAGCCTTTTAGATGGCTTCGGCTTGAGGGAGACAGCTTTTGCAGCATCCAGAATCATAAGAAAGACTTAATAGCTATAAAATCCTAAATTCAAAATTCTGATTCTACCACCTCCTAAGTGACGGGTAAGTGATTTAACCCTGAATATTGATTTATCTACAAAATAGAAATAATATCTATATCCCATGGGTACAATAGGGATTACATAAATATTTAGCGCAATTAGCAAATGAGAATCTAAGTCATTATAAAGTAGCATGCTAAGCACTTCAATGACCATAGACAGATTATCACCCTGGATAGAGGGAGGGAAATGACAGTAGAGCTAAATCTTAAAGGAAAAACAAAAAGTAGCCAAATAAAGGAAAGAGCACACTGCAGGGAAGAGAAAACATGGGGTGGTAGAAATGTGGGGAAGGCATGGGTATGCAAAGAAATTTGATATCTTTAGAAAACATTAACCAGGTTTGGAGCCCATTGTTCAGTGGTTAGAGCACTGGCCACATACACTGAGGTAAACTGATTTGAACCTGGCCCAGGACTGCTAAACAACAATGCCAACTGCAACAAAAAAATAGCCAGGCGTTGTGGTAGGTGCCTGTAGTCCCAGATACTTGGGGGCTGAGGCAAGAGAATCACTTGGGCCCAAGAGTTTGAAGTTGCTGTGAGCTGGGATGCCCTGATTAACCTTGTATAGAGCGATATAACCAGTATATTGGATGATATACTGAGACTCTGTCTCAAAAAAAAGAAGAAAAAAGAAAACATTAACCAAAGATAACTCTGGCAATTTCTAGATCTAACATTCATAATTTTGTCTAATTCATGAGTAAAATGAGGATAATAATGCATAGTAACATCTATTTTGAAAGACTGTGATGAAACAAAATATATATTAATATTAAAAACATGTATCAACAAAATATATATTAATATTAAAATGAATGTAAGAGTCAGAATGTCTGTGAATGTTTATAGTAAAATGATAATAATCATTATGATCTATCAAACCAATTAAACAAATAGCAATTTTAGCAGTTCAATTAAAATCTGAATCATAAAGTTGAAGCATTTAAAAAACATCAAGTCTAGTTTAAAAACTCAAGATTAAAAATTAAAGAGTCGAGACAGAAAAAGATTTAAACGATTTCAAAAGGGCAAATCATCTCAGAAGTTACAAATATTACTGACTACAAATCATTTTACAAATCAGTTCAATGAACACTTACTGAGTTTGTGCCAAGTAAAGTAAGCATACTGCCAGGTATAGAAGGAGATACAAAAATGAACAAGATATGGGCACTACTCTCTCTTATTATTCAGGAAAAAGGGCAAATTACAGATTACCTGGCTAACTCGATTTACTTCCTCTTCTTCTTCCTCAGCTTCCTCTCCAAAGGAAAGTAAACTAAAATTTCTAATCAAAAAAAAAAAAAAAAAAGAATATTAGAAAAAGTTAGACAAAACTTACAGATCCCATTTTCAAAACAATAGAACAGAATTTACAAGAAGAAATATATTCTGACTGTTTAAAAAGGATAATATTACTTAGTATTCAGCAGAAATATACTAAGGACCTATATTTTTAGTACAATGCCAAGGTTTTGGCCTCAGACTTCCAGTGTTTCATATATTACACTAAACTAATGACCAAAAATCCTTTCTGAGCATTACCATTAAATGTATTCAGTCAAGCTTGACAGAAATAATTAAGCTTTTTTATCAAAACTGGTAACAAAATGGAGATTTCTGAAAAGCTAATAAATATATAGCCCCGAGAGCACTACTAATAGGAAGCAATTAATCTAGCATTTGGCAAAATATGTTTGCAATATTTTAAAGTTAATAAGGCATACAAAAAATATCAGACAAAAAACATATAAGAAATAAATAACTAAAATAGCCAATGGGGAGAAAAAACTAACTGTCTCCTCTGATACTTCAAACAAAAGAAATCCTAAGTATGATAAAAATAAGTTTTTAAAACGCTCTCTCAAATGTCAAAAAACCCCCAAACATTTGGCAACAAAAGAGGTATTCTTTTCCAAACTCTAGATGCAAGCAAGCAATGACCATCACATCATCCCTAACATTTTCAGTATGAACAAAAACAAAACATATACACACGCAAAAAAACCTTTGAGTATACTGTCAAGATAAATCATAGTGATAAAATATGAATATAGTGACTGACCTTTCATTTGGAGATAAATTAGTCAAAATAAATGAATCGAAGGATAAAAGAAAATCAGATATATAGTCATACAATAAGTTATTTTGCCACAAGGGATCAACTGTTTATTAAAGTGTTTGGCTCATGTCTGATACTTTATAAACGCAGTTTGACTTATTTATTTTGTAGGATATCGAAGAAAGAAACTAAATATGTATTAAACCCCCACATAACTGGGTGTTTTCACATACCCCTCCTCATTTAATCTTCATAATAGCCAGGTGTACCATGCTTACTATAACCTCTATTTTATATGAAGAGGCAACTGAAGCTTAGAAAGATTAATACACTTTGCTTCTCATTAACTAGGTTAGGCAGGATTATACCCCAAATTGTCTAAAAAAACTCTAACATATAAATAAAGTAATAAAGTAAACAAAAATAAATAAACAAAGTACAAAAAAATTCCTAATAAGGAATTTACAATTCAGTAAAATAAGCTAAAATCTAGCTCTGTGCTATTTCAATAAAACAATGTTGATAAATACAGCATATTATTACAAAATACTGAAATGCACTTAAATAAGAAATTTCTATTTTTTTCTGACAACTATCTTTAGGAAATAACCCAGAAATACTGAATGAAATAGCTTTAGGTTCAAAAATAGTTTTAAGATTATTGGGTGGTGCCTGGGCTCAAAAAGGTAGGGTGCTGGCCCCATATGCCAGAGGTGGTGGGTTCAAACCCAGCCCCAGCCAAAAAAAAAAAAAAAAAGAGATTATTTTTACAAGCACCCAAGAGGGTGAAAATATCAAATTATACAATCATATAGTCATTTAAAATACTTTTTATATTTTTCTCTATTTTCCAAATTCTTTATACTAAGTATTAATTTTAAAATAAGCAAAAAACCAAAGTTTCTCAACAACTCATTAAAATAAGTAATTGTTATAGGGATCATAAAATATTTATTAACACAAATTTCACATGGACAACAGAGATGATACATTTTTAGGTTAAGTTTAAGACAAACTGTACTTGAATACAAGAAATGCTCATTTAGGAGAAAAACACACATTCATAATTCTAATATCTCTCTACTTCAAACTGGCCTTTTCCTTGCTAGCAAACAATTACTATAAAGGAAATAAAGTAAACTACATGAAGTAATGTCACTTCTCAAGCTGAAGAAAAATCTTTCTATAATACTATGATTACTTTGTGCCTTTGGGTTTCAATTTCTTTACTTCCTCCTCTGGTTTCTCTTTTTTTGGCTTTTTAATTTCCCTTGGAATGATGTCATCAAAAGGATTAAACAAAACCTATGAAAAGAAATATTTTAAAAATATTATTCCATTTTTTAAAATTTCATAAAAAAGCAAAACCAATATTTAATATTTAATTACACTGACATTAAAGTCTCTATTTTTCTATACTTTGACACCAAGTGCTTCTATAGGTTTGGCCTCAATGGATTCTCTCAATAATCCTTTCTACTGTTAAGTAAGGGATATTTTATCCCTATTTTACATAAGGGAAAAATATTTAAGAAAACTTAAATGACTTCTACAAAGTAGACCAAACCAGGTGCTTTGACTCCAAATTAAATGCTCTTAAGTCTCTTACTTCCTTAATAAAAAAATCATTTTTAAATCACCAATAAAGTCATTTCTTTGTGCTAAATAAACCTAATTCTTCTAATTTTCCATTGTGAGTTGAGCTGAGCTTTTCTTTTTTGTTTTTTTTTT
>NW_003852412.1:1021288-1081369 GCF_000181295.1 Otolemur garnettii | reverse complement strand
TATATTTTTAGAGATGAGTTCTCACTATGTCGTCTGGGCTGGATTCGAACCCGCCACCTTAGGTGTATGTGGCTGGCGCCTTAGCCGCTTGAGCCACAGGCGCCGAGCCAAGCTGAGCTTTTCATTTACTGGCTTATCAGCTAAAGTTTCACTTTGAATTAAAAACTTTTAATTTATAAAAAAATTCTTAATCAGAAATTATGTCTAAATGAGAGATAAGATCTGAATTGTGATATTAATTGAATAGAAAGCCTTCATCTAATAGTTTAAAAATACTAAAAATCGATTCCTCCTAAGATGACAATTTAAGTGCTAGATCACATAATAATCATGCTCCTACCTCACAACTTCTTATTCTGTGTGGATTCCGTGGTCTTTCTTCATTATCAATGTCTACTTCTGTCAGTCGCAGCATGTTATATATTGTGTCCCCTGTCACCTATCAAATAAAAATATAAATGTAATCTCTAATTATTGCAGTCCTCCTTCCAATTAAAAAGGGAATTCTGAAAATATTTTTAAAAAATTAAAATGGAATTTCATAATATTACATAAGAACATATACACTGAATAATGCAAATAAAATAATTTCATCTTAAGGGGAAAAAGCACGGATAAAGGTGAATCCCTAAATAAGCTTTATGGGAAATTTCCCATACATACTTAATATTAGTTAATGCCAAATAACCTACTGAATGACAACAAATATTATAAATAAATTCAGATTTTATAATACAATAAGCAAATAATAACAATAACAATGTGATAAATGCTTTGCAGACATTATATCATTTAATTCTCACAAACATCCTAACAGTAGGAACCATCATTAATCTTTCCTCCACAGATTAGAAGATAGAGGCTCGAAGAAGTTACAGAGCCAAGAGTGATGACTTTTCTAACTTCAAACCACTCTGCTGTATGTTGTCTGTAATATATAAGTTACAGAACACGAATTATAAAAAATAGTGCAGAATGGCCACTTCAATCTCATTTCATTATACACTCTTTTTTTTTAATAAAAGGTGAGAAAAATCTATGAACATCAGACAACCTGTGTTAAAATGGCTCATGAGAATGTGCCAATGAATATTTTCTAACCTACATTGTTAGTTATTAAGCAACAATACTGCATTTCACGGTTTTAATGTGATTCCTTTCATTCAACATTTCTAAAGAGTTTTAAAACACCACCAGTTTTCCAACTATACTAAGTTTGGTTTTTCCCTTTCATCATCACAAAAATCTAGTTTTGCCCAGGATATGAGAAAACAATTCTTACTGAACCAGCAGAGGGAGCTGATACACTAGTGATGTTTAATATGTCTAAAACTTAAGAAGGGAGAAGAAAGAAGAAACCAGTCAGAATTCCTTTACGAAAAGAACTATTGAAAGTTCTATAGAAACGAAATTCCCTGATGTGAATTAAATTGTGCAGGATTAAATAAGTACTGTTTGAAGTAATATTTCCATTAAGAAGCTTCACTTTCAACACAACTTTAAGCCAAAGGGAACAACTAAACTATTACTAAAGTGTAATTCAAAAAATGTAAAAGCAATATTGGCTGAGTGACCTAGTAGCTAATACCATTAGTATGATTTTAAAGAAAGGAAACATTAAAGTCAAAACTAATGACTGATTTAAAGCATGCAAAAAAAGAATTAAGGTGGTCCCTCATGGTTCACTATTATAGCAATATATTCTACCATTTCTGCAAATAATAAGTATCTTAAAGAACATTTTTATGAAGACAACACTTAGACAATGTACCATAGTGGCCTAAGGAATAACATAAAACCAAAAACCAGGCCATGTGTGTAAGATAAATAATTGGACACTAACCTTTCCAAAGATGGTATGCTTATTGTTAAGTTCATCTGCTCGACCCAGTGTGAAGAAAAACTGGCTGCCATTATCATGAGCACCAGCATTTGCCATGGCAACCAGTCCTCTCCGATTAAAACGCAGCCGTGAATGAAATTCATCCTGAAGAACATAAAAGAACGTCCTCAGTTATAAGACTCTTTGTGTATTCAGTTTATCAGCTGAGCAGCAAGGTTTCCCACAACTTCTAATCAAAAATGCTGGTTTTATTTAATTGATTTTCAAGTACAGTCCAATCTAATATTTACTATTCTTTCAGGCCACTATTCTTGAATTCACTAGCCTGTAAGTATCTTCTAAATGTACTCAGATGTATTTGTGGAAAATTGCTCAGTTATACATAGAGAAAGGGTACTCAAAGGAGAATGGATTTCTAAGAGTCATTACCCTATTCTCAATCCCTCAAAGTCATCTAAGCTTTTAAAATCTTCTATTATTTCTCTAAGAAAAACACCTTTGAACCACTGCCGAGTCTTCATCTACTGCTCCTTTCCATTCCACTCTAAATGTCATGAAGCAATTGCTTTTTTCTTATTTTCTAATTCAAGGAACCTACTATAATTGTGTTATGTGGTTTTACTGTGTGTTTTAAAGTTCTATGTTGAAATTCTACCTAAACTGGCACTGGCTCAACTTGCCAATTTTCAAAATTGGCAGGAGCAGATCTTTCTAAGTTAGTTTTCTTGCTATGATAGGATTACTTAACATATACATTATTAGGCTCTTGCTTAATAGAATTCCCATCCAGACGTGATACTGGATTCATTTATAATAGAGCCATGTTACATAATCAGTGCTTTTCACATAAAAAAGGTTATTTTTCCTTAATAAATAATTCTCAAGAGATCTGAACTCAATGGATCACAACTCTATATTCAAAATGACCTAACTGAAAAGCTTAACAAGAAGATTCTATTATTTGAAAATAATAAAGCAAAAATGTCAGGTTAGGTAGAAATTGCCAAAAAAGAGCTATTATATTACACCAAACAATAGAATAAAAGAATGCTTCCTATTATCTAGAGCAGGCATCCTCAAACTATGGCCCACGGGCCACATGTAGCCCGCCTAGGACATTTATCTGGCCCGCCGGGTGTTTTGCCGCTGCTGCCTGTCCTGCTTAGCAGCCGACTCGTCCCAGGGCCCACAGTCTGGCCCTCCAACGGTCTGAGGGACAGTGAACTGGCCCTCTGTTTAAAAAGTTTGAGGACCCCTGACCTAGAGGATCTAAAATCATCAGAAGTATGAGAAATATGAAATAGCCTAACAGTGACACCTGAGACTTTTTAATAACAATTTCACATTTTCTAAGACCATTAAGTCAGGAAATTAAAGCAAACAGTTCAAGTATTTTTCTCAAGAATGACATACTGACTTAGTAAAAGATTAAAGGAAACTCCATCTCATTAGTATAAATATAAAGTTTTCAAAAACTCCCATATTTTAAAACTATCATTGTTTACTGAAAGAACATAATAGTGATACCACCAGATTAATAATAAACACAATTTCTCGCTTTTATTTGAACCCACTATTCTTAATATCCTTATATTACATTAACTTTTGTCTTCTTATATCTATGTTGACAGTTAAGAAATAACTAACCTATTCTTGACTTATACACCTTTTTCTAACATTTTTTATGTTGCTCCTTTCTCTTCTTTCTCATCTGTTCTCCTTATGATCCTCCATTGTGGCATGCATTTTGTGTGGCAAAGATCTATTGTGTAAAATTTAGAATAAATTCTGCTATGGACTTAATTGTGTTCCCTCAAAATTTATATGATGAAGCCCCAATGTGACCATATTTGGGTCTATGAGAAGGTGAGAAAAGTCATAAAGGTTAGATGATATTTAATTAAGGGTAGGGCCCTAATCCAATAGGTTTGATGTCCTTATAAGAAGAGGAAGAGATACCAGAGCTCACTTGCTCTCTCTCTCTTGCCCATGTGAAAATGTCAGAGCAGGCCGTCATCTGGAAACCAGGAAGAGCGATCTCAGAAGGAATCAAAGTGACAGACACCGGGGTCTTAGACTTCCCAGCGTGTAGAACTGTAAGAAATGAATGACTATTGTTTAAGCTACCTAGTCAGTGTTATTTTGTTATAGCAGCCTGAGCAGACTACTACAGATTCCACATAAAGTTTAAAGTGGAATGTTTTAAAATAGGATAGCATAGGCAATGTTCAAAAATTGTTTTTATATTTTACCGAGATACAGAGATTAGATACAGTCAGACATCAGGAAATATGCTATGTAGACTTTTTTCTGAATCACTTTGTTTTCTACTACCACCTTCAGCTCCACCTGAATTCAAGCTAGCATCAAAACTTGTGATAAGGCCAGGCATGGTGGCTCACACCTGTAATCCTAGCACTCTGGGAGGCCAAAGCAGGTAGATCATCTGAGCTCAGAAGTTCAAGACCATCCTAAGCAAAAGTGAGACCCCATCTCTACCAAAACTGGAAAAACTAGCCAAGCATTGTGGTGGGCACCTATAGTTTCAGCTACTCAGTAGGTTGAGGCAAGGGGATCACTGGAGCCCAGTAGTTTGAGGTTGCTGTGAACTAGGACACTGCGCACTCTACTCAGGACAGAGTGAGACTCGGTCTTTAAAAAAAGAAAAAAAAGTTTTTTTCTTCTTGTAGGGCACAGTCATTTTCAATTAAACAATCCAAGCTCACTAGCAAATAATAATAGTAATTATCATTATTATTATTCAGTCTTACCTTGAATGGGGCTCCATAGATAGACTCTCCACCAGTCCCTGTGCCAGTGGGATCTCCCCCTTGGACTATAAACCCAGGCACAACTCTATGAAATATGGTGTTGTCATAATAAGCTGAAAAAAATAAAAAATAATTTGTCAATGTCTAAAATTATGTGTATCTATAATTATCAGTGGTAATGCAATACAGTCACAAAATTTACTTTCCAGAATGTTAAATAGGCTCACAAGCCAAAGCCTTTTCCCTGTTTCTTATAAAATACCTACTTTTCAAAAGTACACACGTTGCTACAGAAACCATGGTTGCTCTTGTTTTGTTTTTATTTCTAGGAGTCTCTCAAACTCTGGATTAGTTTTCAAAATAAAAATTAGAGACTTTTAGTGTTTCTCAATTGGGAGAGAAAGGAGCAGCAATTTTGTACTTGAGAGGCATTTGTCAATGTCTGGAAGTATTTTTGGTTATCACAAAGGAGGGATACTGTTGGCATCTAATGGGCAAAGCACAGGGATATTGCTAGATACACTATAATGCAAAAGACAGTTCCCCAAACAATCAATTACCAGCCCCAAATTTCAACAGTGACAAGTTCAAGAAACCTAGATAGAGATGAATAGTTTATTTCCTACTTCTTCTTCTCCCCATAGAAAATTACTTTTTTAATAAACAAAGGCACAATATGTCAAAATTATTTATTTATTATAGGCCTAGCACCATCAATGCACTCTCCTCAAGAAACATTCAATAAACAAAACAAATAATCAATATCATACATACTACAGTCCAATTAGACTCCTACCCAGTTTGCTAAATGACTGAAAAAAATTATTTATATTTACATATAACTTGGAAATACATAATTAGAATACATTATTTCCAAATATGTAATTTAAAAGTCATAAGCATACAGAAGACATCACATATAATTGGCTATAGTACTTACTATATAGAACTCAAAATCCATTAGGGAGACCTTCTAAGAAAAAAGAAAACTTGAATGTGGCAGAAGCATGACGTCTCAGTGAGGCAAAACATAAGCAAGGAGTTTGGTAGGGAGCAAGAAACAGGGCTTGACTGAAGAAGAGAATTGATAGAAGTAGCAATGACCATCACGTATAAGAAGAGATGTTCGGCATCATTGTTGTCAGGCAAACGCAAAGCAAAACCACGGTGAGATGCCAATTCGCACCTACTAGCATGAGTAACATCAAAAAACGTTAAAATAATAAGTGTTGGTGAGAATGTGGTGAAATTGGAACTTATTCTTACATTGCTGGTAGAAATTTAAAATGATATAAAAAATTAAACTTAGAATTACCATATAACCCAGTAATTCCACATCTAAGTATATAAATGTGTGAGTGTATGTGTATATGTGTGTATATATATGTATATACATGTATTACAGATATATGTAATTGAAAACAGGCACTTGAACACACACACAAATGTTCATAGCAGCACTGTTTACAAAAGCAGCACTATTTACATGTAGAACCCAAACAGCACAAATCTCCAACAAAGGATGAATGGATAAATAAAATAAATAAAATGTGGTATAGACATACATGATGGAATGTTAGTTATAAAATGGAATGAAATACTGATACATGCCATGACATGGATAAACTTCAAAAACAAACTAGCACAAAGTGACATATTGTATGGCTCCATTTGCAAGAAATATCCAGAATAGATAAATCCACAGTGACAGTTGTGGTTGCCAGGGATTTGGGGAACGAGGGGGAATGAAAAACAGAGAGTGACTAATTCAGTGGTCCTCAAACTTTTTAAACAGGGGGCCAGTTTACTGTCCCTCAGACCACTGGAGGGCCAGACTGTGGGCCCCAAGACAAGTCAGCTACTAAGCAGGACAGGCAGCAGGGGCAAAAACACCCAGCAGGCCAGATAAATGTCCTAGGCGGGCCGCATGTGGCCTGAGGGCTGTAGTTTGAGGATGCCTGGACTAGTTTATGGGTACAGAGTTTTCTTTTCGGGTGATAAAATGTTTTGGAACTACATAGAAGGTGCTGATTACACAACTTAGTCAATGTACTAAAAGCCATGAATTGCACATTTTACAAGGGGTTAGTTTTATGTTATACAAACCGCACCACCGTTTAAAAGAAAAATCCTATAAGTGAAAGGCAAGAAAGTATTTTCTATCACTGAAGTTTGTACTTATACTTGTAAGATAAGAGAAAATTATATATACAGTGTATACCTAACCCTAAAGGAAGTACTTTTTTTTTTTTTGAGACAGAGCCTCAAGCTGTCCCCCTGGGTAGAGTGCTGTGGCATCACAGCTCACAGCACCCTCCAGCTCCTGGGCTCAAGCAAGTCTCCTGCCTCTGCCTCCCAAGTAGCTGGGGCCACAGGCACCCACCACAACGCCCGGCTATTTTTTGGTTGCAGCCATCATTGTTGTTTGGCGAGTGCGGGCTGGATTCGAACCCATCACCTTAGGTGTATGTGGCTGGTGCCTTAGCCACTTGAGCCACAGGCACCAAGCCGTAAAGGAAGTACTTAATAAACAAAAACTATTATTGCTATTGTTGTAAAAAATAAAATTAAAAAAAGCAGCAACAAAGTAGATTGTGTTAGAGCTAATTACTGAGTGTAGCCATCATTCAATTACATGCTGAGGACTGCAAAGCAGAAAGATATAAAGAACATAGCTGCTGAAGACTTTCTTCAACTGCAGAACTTACATGGAATTTCTTGTCATACAGAATGATAAATGTCTTTCATTATTTAAAACATTTTCAGTTGAGTCTTCTACTACTTGCAACTGAATACAAACTAATTTATTCAATGAAAAATATTTATCAAGTACCTACTATAGGCCAAACGTTGTAATAATACAATTACTGACATAATTCATAAAGTACCTATTATGGCAGCTTGCAGGCACCCTCCTGATTATTTTCACTTGCAAGGCATAACCAGACATAAAATTTGTATTTTAAAAATATAATTTGTAGGCTCATGCCTGTAATCCTACCACTCTGGGAGCCAGGGTGGGACATCACTTGAGCTCAGGAGTTGAAGTCCAGCCCAAACAAGAGTAAGACCCTATCTCTACTAAAAATAGAAAATTTAGCCAGGTGTGGTAGTGGGTACCTGTGTCCCAGCTACTAGGGAGGCTGAGGCAGGAGGATCACTAGAACCCAGGAGTTTAAGGTTGCTGTGAGATAGGCTGATGCCACAGTACTCTAGCCTGGGCAACACAGTGAGACTCTGTCTCAAAATAAAAAAGAATTGTACATTTATGTATATATATTTTATAGATATATACACATAAATATATATACACACATATATTTTTATATATAATATATATTTATGTATAAATATATACATAAATAATCTATAATCTAACAACTCTACATAGTACATTGGAAGAATAAGAAAGGCAGACCAGCTGATTTTTTTTTTTTTTAGTTACTTCTCCCATTGAAGGGCAGTTGGGTCATACTCACAAGAAATCTGGTTACAAATAGAAACTATAAAACCCAAGAGGTCAAAACTATCTCTTCTATATCCCTAAATAACCATTATACCAGTTACTATTAGACTAACAGTTGTCAGGAGTTCTGAGCCTTACCCCTTACTAACTGTACAACCTTAAACTCAATTTTCTCATTATAAAACTCATTATAATAATAATAATATAAATTAACTCATGGTATTAATCAGAAGATTAAATAAGATAATGCAAAAGCAACCTACAAATATTCAAGTTCAACAGAAATATGAAGTCAACTTCTTATTTTCACTCAAATTCCACAAATTCATATTCAAAGTTGAATAAAAACTATACTACAGTATACATCATAAAAGGAAATAATTCTTTATTATTTATTTCACTATGGCTTATCTTGAGATGCACAGATCTATAATAAGCAGTCAACTAACATTTTTTGAATATATGATTAGATTTGTGTTTTGTTTTGTTTTCTGAAAGATCACTCAGGCTCTCAGTATAGAGAACAGACTGGAAAAAGACAATTGGGGCCCTGAGCAGTGGAACCCTGGGTGCGACTATTGTCCCAAGAGTCAAAACATGACTATGGCTTATCCTGAGATACACAGGTTCAAGAACTATTTAGGAAGTAGGATCCGTAAAGACCCAGATATAGTATCTATGAGAAAAAAGGTCTATGTAAGAGGTCCTTTATTTGTTCAGTTTTCAAATGTTAAAATTATACCATCTATTCCTTTTTCCTAGTTCAAATTAAGTCTTTCTGAAATGTTGACTTTTTACTTTAGGGTTTTCTTTATAATTTTCCCAATTATATTCTTGTTTGGTACATGAAATTATTATACACTATATATACTATATATAAATGGGTAGAAATTTCCTATAATGTCTACACCATAATTTTGTATTCTAACATGGCTGGAATTTCCAATTTCCACAAATGTTTCTTTTTATATTTCCTTATATTTTATCAATAATTGCTGTTGAACTATTTACTTATAGTTGTCTTTATAGTTTACGATGTGATAGATTTTGCTGCTTGTAATAATGTTTGATTTTCTTAAATTTTTATGCATCATCCCATTACGTACTTTGAAGAAGCTTTATTATTTCATTATGTATGTTCATAATATCCTCCTGAATGCCCCCCAATATTGAATAAAGAAATTTAAATGTATCTTAAATATGAAACAAAGTTCCTATTTAATAGCTGTGATTCTAGTGTTTGTCACTATAGTTTTTATTTCTCATTGTACAATGTATGGACAGTATATTTTAATAATTACATTTCTAGCCCAAGTTCATGCAGGAATCTATATTTGTATTTTTAAGTCAGTTATATGTGTTTCTTCTTTTAGGATCTTGTTTCATGTTTAATTTTGTATATACACATGTGTTATCATTAATAACTTTTTATCTAAATCTCATTTTGTGATCACTGTGCCTTATTTTCTTCATCCTCTCCCTTTTTAACAATTTTTTTTAATTCTATAATTTCTTTGAACTTACAGCATATTAATATACATATACTTAGATTTTTCACTTCTAAAACACTTAAACTATTGTTAAAGCATGAAAAAATAACTGATGAACCATGAAAAGACAAGGCTGAAGTAATAAAGGAACAGATTAATAGTTGCATCAAGTATTTTAAAAACTGATTTTCTTATCTACTCCTCCCTCAACTGCTCACTTGTCTATAAAAAAATATAAAATTATATTCCTTCACACTAGAGGAAGTAATATCAAATTATTTTCAATTATCAAAGCTAAAAAGTTTCCTTTTCCTTCCATCTTTTTGCCCCTTTCCCCTTATTTATAAGAATTATTAACTGACAATGTTTGTTTTACTTTCCACTCATTGTAAATGTTCACCTAACTATATTTCAAAGATCTAAAATCCAAGGTAAGGTCTGTACAACTGCAGATCTTTTGGTTTTAGAAATGCTATAAATTTCCTTTAACTGTGAACATTTTTTTAGGTGAGGGCTGTAATAGAAGCTGTGCTCTCATTCCTCATGTTTTTATTCATTTCCTTTCAAATTCTGGAAACTACACTTAAAAAAAATTGACATGATGTTACACAATCTGAGAGCATTATGACTTGTTTAAATCAGGAAGAATTAAAATGCGGTTCTCTGGATTACATTTTAAAACCCAACTTTATTCATTCAACAGTATCTTTGTTTAAATCATTTTTCTCAGGCTTCTTGTTAGCCTTTCCAATAATGATTCTATCTCTCACCTGTTCAATTCAGAAAATCGTTTTGGTTAGTTTTCTTATTATTTTTCTATTCTTTTTTCTTTTTCCTTGCATTCATATAAATAGGGAGACAGGGAAATAATTATTTGTTTTTATAACTGAGTTTCATCATCACCCAACTGAAGAACCTCATTTCTTTTTCACTATCATATTATGTCCAGACATTTTCTGTTTCTTCCATTCACCTGGTCATGGATTGTAATTTACCATTCATTCTTACTAATGTTTTTGTAATTTCATTCTCTGCCTATAAAATTTGAGCCTTTGATTCTTCAAAACTTCTTACCAGAAACAAGTCTGTCTTTTCTATGTCTCCTGTGTTTCTCAGCTTTGTTAATAGTTATTTGAGGCCTCTCTGACTGAACTACCTGTCTGACTCCATTTCCTTCCGCCTGCCATAGCAATTGTTAATAATGGCCTTGGCAGATGTCTTCTCTCTCTCTCTGTTTGGTTTTTTATGGCAACTTTTTTTCCATTTTTTGGTGGGGGAGATCTAGGTATTTTTTATCCTTTAAAATTTCCCCTGGCCATTATTTCCTTGTCTAATTATCTATTTAGTGAGGTCTCATCATACTATTCTTCCAGATATTTTGGATTCTCTTTCACATCCTGCTTCTGACCCAAAATGTTGTTTTCTGAGACCTTGAATAACATTGTCTGTCTCTAAAAATCAGATATAAGTTAGAAAGATAATGATTTGCCACCACTAGAAAAATTCAAAATCATGAGCAGTATATGCTAGAAGCCAACAAGGTCTAAAAATGTTTGGAATGTTTAGCTCCCCAGGAGAATATTCAGAAAAAAAAAGAACTCAAATGGGTGTATACAGTTCTGCAAAGTAAAAAAAAAAAAAAAAAAATTACTTTATGCTTCAAATCTAAAAAAAACTAGAGATATTGATAATAACATCTGAATGCTAGATGGAAAATCTTGTGGAGAAAGTAGAATTTTGAACAGATATTTAAAAATATGAGGAGACTTGAATATTAAAAAAAGGGAAGAGAAAGAATACCAAAAAGAAAAAAAGAGAGAGAATGAAGGAATATGAAGATATGTGTGAAGTAGAAAAGGGAAGGAAACGCTTAAGAATGAAGATAATAGCTGACTATGGGGTTACGGCAATGAGAAATAATGTTGGATAGCTAGGAAGCCAAGCTGCCTGAAGATTCAAATACCATATGAATAAGTAAGAGGGCAAAGAAACTAAAGATGAAAGTGAGGAAGACTAGGCAATCAGAAATTACTGACATGTGTAAGTAAAAATCAAGGTGGAGTAGGAAGAAACTGGTAAATTTGATTTTATACTGGTTTAGTTGTAGCTGAAGTGAAAGGTTCCAGTAGAAACGTCTTCTAGGCAGTTAGATACATAGTCATTGGATATAAGTAACAATTGGAGAGTGAAGACAATAGAGAACTAGAGGAAGAGCCATAGAGAATAAAAGAAAGACATGGAGGATAGCAAAGAAGATCAAAAAGGATCAAAATATGATTTCTTCAGGTAAATTTCTCCATTAAAAGTATACAGATTTATTTTGGATAAAGCTTTTATCTCTTCTATTTCCTGACACACAGCTCAAAACTATCACTCACAGAAACAACGATCATTCATTATAACTGCTTAACACCAGTCTTCAATGTCATGAAAACTATACTGCAGTTTATTTTTAAATTAACAAAAATATGAATAAAATTCAAGAGTTATGATTACCTTCCAAACAAAGCTGGATGAAATTTCTGCAAGCTTTAGGAGCTTCTTTTGACCACAACTCTATGTCGATATCTCCGGCTGTAGTTTTCAATAAAACCTATAGAAGGAATATTACATCTTTATACTAAATTATCATTTTGCTTGATAATCAATTGAATGATTGCTCAACATATAGCTTTTACTGGTGAGTTTTCAATTTTAAAAGAAATATTAGAACTTGTGTTTGGCTTTTGTTGTTGTACTCAACAAAATGTCAAATATTCCCTATAGCTAATTGTATGTTTAGATCTTTCAGCATATTATTTTCAGAAAAAGTTTAGGATTTAAGAAAAAAATAGCATAGAAAAAAACTTTAATTTAAAAACTAAAAATGCAAATGTGTTATAATTTAGAGTTTCCTCTTGCATTACTTCCAATAAAACTGGTTTAGCAAATTAAGACATTAAAAAACAATAAACTCACTAAAAGTGTAACACTATGAGACAATTTTACAATTACTCTTTTTAATTTATCCTTTTACTGTATCTTCTCATTTAACATCTTGCCATTACTAATTTGCAAAGGAATGTTTTTAATCTTATTTTGGCCTATTACTTACTAAAACAGTAGGTCTTAAAATCACCATCTATCATAAATAGAATACTTTGATAGCCTTTCTATCAGCTCATTATAGCAGACAGTCCTTGGTGGAACCAGCCATCCTGCAACAACCAGAATCCCTACTGAACTCACAATTGGAAACAGCTTATATCTGTCTAATCTATAACTACATATGACCAAAAAGAAAGTTAAGTTCTCAATTTGAATAGTGTGGCACAGCTGCAGTCCAGTTTCTCCTGTATCACTTTATCTTTTGTCTCCCCCAGTATACCAAAGTAGGTCAGTGTCAAATAATTTGTGATTATCTTTTAGGATGCTCCTAAAAATAAGAGTATGCTGTATAACTATTTATAAACAAGAAACTGATTCTCATTACACTGTCAATACATTGATAGAAGTCACATGTTTTATTTTCCAAAGCTACTTTCCCTAATTTATAAAAATATACTTTTGGGGGAAATCATAAGAAACTTTAAAGTTATTCAATTAAATTTCCATCTTTTATGGCTACCCCAGAGAAGTTGTAAATTGTCCCTGAGTCAGAAAGCTTGTTAAATAGTAAAGCAAGAATAGCATTTTAACCTTCTCTCTCCAAGTCCTGTGTGGTTTTGCTACAACTGCTTTTCTTTATTTTTTTTAGAGACAGTGTTTCTGCTTTGTTGCCCAGGTCATGGTGCAGTGGCACAATCATAGCTCACTGTAACTTCAAAATCCTGGGCTCAAATGATGCCCTGCCTTAGCCTCTGAAAGCACTAGGATTTCAGATTATGAGCAACTGTACCCTCACCAAACAACTGTCTTTCAATTTGTTGCAGAAGTCCAGATAATACTGTCATAAATTTATATAACTGATGAATTAATTGTATCTTTTGGGGTACTAGCTATACAGCTTCCCTACAACTAGTCTTCAATATCCATGAGGTTGGAGAGGTGAAAAATCTGTATTTTGGTAGATTTTTAAATACTATGATACTGCCTCCACAAAGTTCTCCATATATTCCACACTATACTAGAAAAACAGACTATTAAGTTCTAGGTCTCTGCCCTATATCTCAAAAAAAATCCCCAAGTTGCTCTGGTCATAGTTGATTTGAACAGAGAACAACACCTAAGTTAAAAGCAATCATATATTGGCTAATCAAGTACAAGTGAGTTCTTCTAACTAACCTTGGCATGAAACAACACCCAAGAGAAACAATGCCATCAAACGGTGACAACAACTCAACTTGATTCTCATTCTTCTGGGAAATAAGGTCAGACAATTAGTTCGTTATGGTCACATTTGAGGTACTCCTATTAGCCATCTCCTGACCATAGTGATATTCAATAATGAGGTAGGTAGCAGCCCTTTTACCTAGGATGAGTTCACAAACTTAACTGTCACACTCGTATGATGATAGCTCTAATGGCCATTCTAGAACAAGAACTCCGAAATTGCTTTGAAAGCTGGACTAGGCACTGGATGAGTTCATGAACTTAATTGTCTGTCCTTATACATTTGGGATACAAACTGAGAGTAATAACTCCCTCTACCTCAGACTGTATCTGCAACAACACTATGGAATGTCTTCTGATTTTACATGAGGACTGATGTACATCCCAATCTTAAAAGTATAGCAGACCTAAAAAGACAATGTCCTATCCTATTTCATTATTTCCTTGTATATTTGCAATAAAGTCCTTTTGTTAAAAGGAACCTAGCCCTGTCTTCTCTTAATTGCAGTCTTTCGATTTTTTGAAAGTGTACATTCTATTAGCAAAAAGAAAAAGGGGAGGAGGGGTGCAGGGGAAGTAAGGGATTGGAGCACAATATGCACAAACATGGACATTTAAAAATACATATTACAGTACAGTATTACTCCAGCATTATTAAAATAGGAATCACAAAAAATAAAAATTGTAAAAGACTATATAAAAACAGTATTTTTAAATAATTCTTATTTTAATTTTATTTATTATACAATGAACCTTTTTGATAATAACTTTATTGAGATACCCGTAATCTAGACATTTTGCCCTGTGAAAGCATACAATTCAGTGGTCTGTAGTAGACTCACAGAGTTATACAATCACCACCATTATCTAATTCCAAAATATTTCATCACCCCAAAAAGAAACCCTGTACCCATTAGCAGTCACTCTCCATTTTCCTCCTACCGCTCACCTCTGGCAATCACTAACCTACTTCCATCTGTATAAACCTGCCTATGAGATGTTTCATAAATGGAATCATACAAATTATGGCTTTTTGTATCTAGCCTTTCTTACTTAGCATAATGTTGCTCTGAAATTAAAGGTCTATATTCTTGTTCCACATTCTTAGTTTTTCTCAATTTAACTTAATTTTATTTTATTTTATTTATTTAGAGACAGAGTTTCAAGCTACTGCCCTGGGTAAAGTGCTGGGGTGTCACAGCTCATAGCAACCACCAACTCCTGGGTGTAAGGGATTCTCTTGCCTCAGCGTCCCTAGTAGCTGTGACTACAGGCACCTGCCACAACACCCAGCTATTTTTGTTGTTGTTGTTACAGTTGTTATTATTATTTTAGCTGACCCAGCCTGGGTTCCAACTCGCCAGCCTCAGTGTATGTGGCTGGCGCCCTACCAAGTGAGCTAGGGGCGCTGCCTGATGCTTAGTTTTTAAATGTCTTATAAATGCCAGTGGCTTTATACTCTTACTGATAAATATTTCAAGGTACAATATATTCTAAGATGAAGTTCACCATTAACAATAATAAACAGAAATCTGTATTTAGATGGTCTTCATAGTAATTTCTCATTTTTTGATGAACTTCCAATGCTGAGGCATCAGCTCTATCATTTTCTTATGATTGTATTATTAATATTATCTTCAATATGAAATTTGTGAGGGCTAATTTGGTTAATTCAGAACCATAGCCTATAAATCCACTTACCTGCTCATTAAGAAAAATTACATCATGATGCAAAAAAAGTAACTGAACTTATATGAAATTT
The DNA here is from genome assembly GCF_000181295.1 of Otolemur garnettii. Classification (NCBI taxonomy): domain Eukaryota; kingdom Metazoa; phylum Chordata; class Mammalia; order Primates; family Galagidae; genus Otolemur; species Otolemur garnettii. The sequence continues at coordinate 1,065,726 of NW_003852412.1, read as the reverse complement.
TTTAAACCAAAGGAAAAATAAATACAAATAGACACTGATTTTCTCCCCCACACACCAGATGCTTTTGCACAGCCCCTGAAGTAATGCACTCATGGTTAAAGACTGCTGCTCTAAAGAACAAATGAGTGCATGTCATTCCTCCCTCACAAGCTCTGGAGTCAGGTTGCCCAAATTCAAATCCTGACTCTTGGCTTACTCGCTTCATTACCTTGGGCATCACATCTAACATCTCTGTGACTCGGTTTCCTTATCTGAGTGGGATTGCTATGAGGACAAAATGAGCTATTATACATAGACTTAAAACAGTACCTGACAATAAGTGCTCAAAAAATCATGGCCATTATTATTCTTATAAAATTGGGGGGTTTTGGTCACAGGCAACTTACATGTAGTAAAAAGAATGCATATCTGATTGGGCCACCTTGCTCACCAAGGTTTCTAAATCTTTTCACTGATAAGCTACTAAATTAATAAAGAAGGTATATGGCTTCTTCCTCTGGGGGCCCTACATTCCCTTTGGATAGTTGTACTTTGTAAGGCCTTAGTGGCTCTTTTTATTAAAGCTCCCGAATATTATACTACTTTGGAAATATGTTTCTTAAGAATATATTTAATTTTAAATAAAGTATTAAAATTAAATATTAAAATCTATTACATAAATAAAATTTATTATTATAAATTAAAATAAATGCAACTTACATTAAGTGATAATAATATGCAGAAATTTCACCTTCGGTAGATTACCTTTCATGCTTAAGAAAATTTCTATCAAGTCCTATATTTCTGACCCTCATCTTCAGGACAAAAGGTTATAACATAGTACATTTATGGACAATAGCCAGGGGTTAACCACTAGTATTTTGCACCAAATACTTCTCAAGTTCATACTGTGCTTTTTGAAAGGAGGGGTTTTGTCCCATTTATTCTGAACACTCTGTATCCTTTCAGTAGCCTAATGTATGATCACACTTTAAAGGCACTAAACAAAAATTCATTGAGCAGACTTCTTACTATATCTGTTTTAAATTTTTTCCAGGACAAAAATCTTGCCATCCTCTCTATAGAACAGGAATTTGAAGATTCACTATGTTCGATCAGCCTTTTGCTGGAAAAAGTCCGAAACCTTTTTTGGAGGAAAACTTGGGCTCTGCCTTAAATTCTCCTTCAAACCACTTCTGTTCATAAGACTGTTTTCATCACAATTTGCAATTATATATTTATTTGCATGATTACTTAGTGAATGTATTTCACTCAAATGACTCCGTGATTATAGGGATAATATTGATTTTTCCTTCCTTTGTAACCCTAAAACCTAGCATAGAGCCTGGTGTGTGCTAGGTGCTCAATAAATATTTGTTGAATGAATAACATATTCAGGAATGTTAAATCTACTCCTTTATATGAGGAAGATCATGTCAAATCTTCCTCTAAAGCCACTAAGCCTGCCCTTGACCAGGAGCAGTATAACTTCAAACTCATTCATGCTTAATACTTCTCAAAATCTAAGAGAAATATAGTATTAACTCATCCATCCACTCGTTCATTTGGTACATATTTGAATTCCTTCAACTGCATATCAAGCATAGCTCTAAATGCTTGCATTTTATAGTGGGAAGGAAAAAGGGGAAGATTGCTGGGATGCAAGGTATGATTGAAGTTTACAATTTTATAGAAAGGAGATAAAAAAGGTCTTTTTACTAAGGTTGACATTTGAAAGTTAAAATAGCATGCACCAGGGAGAAGACCAGCAAGTATGAATGCCTTACATGGCAGGATGGGCAACCTGTTCTCTTCCAGTGTTTATCAACTGGCAGTAATAGTTGCCCTCAGAAATATTAGGAAATAAGAGGTAGGTAATTTGGACTTTCACACTGATATAGAGCAAAGGGCAGAGGGTAGGGTAGGGATGGGACAGAGATGCTACAATATCCAGGAAAATTTCAAACAAAAAAGAATTGATCTGCCCATAATACCTACTAAAATTCTCACTAGGAATTACAGCAGTTTTGGTTTTGCTTTCAAATTGCCTTTGTTACATTAACAAATGTCAATAAATAAAAGATTTTGTAAGCAATTTATGATGCACTCATGCAAAGAATCATATTTTATGTAAATTTAGTTTATTCTAATCAACTATATACTTTCCATGCCATTTATTTTCTTCCTTGTGTTGGTTCATTACATTTCATATGTGATATAGACTAGATCTTAGTTCAAGAATTCATTTGACAATTATTCCATTATTGATTCCTCTCCCTCAATGTAATATAAACACACTGGACAGGAATTGACATACATGGGCCATCAAATCAGTTAGAGAATCATTCCCCCCTTTGAATATGGTAACATTCCCCATTCCCACTTTTTCTGATAATCAGCTCAAAATACACCTCCTCCATGCAGTTCTTCCCAAGTTTCTTAGTTTCCCACTTCTCAATAGTGCCATAGCAGTATGTTTCCCTGCCCACGACTGCACCTACCAGACATTTAATAAGAGTTTTCTTTACCTGCCTCTCTCTCTAAATAAACTGTATATGCTCTTTTAGGGCAACATGACCTTACTCATCCATCTCTGTATTCCCAGTGCTTAGTACAGTGCCCAGTGCCTAGAAGGCGTTCAGTCAATGTGTACAGAAGAAATGGAGAACAAACAGTCTTCAAGTTAAGCAAAAACATGTCAAACTCAAAAATACATCTTTAAAAACCTAAGACCCAAGAAAACATCTGCGTTAGCTGCGTGAAGGTGGGAAACAGGACCAGGAAATTGATAGAAAAATCTCCACTTGAGTACTTTTTCAAGTACATATTGAGAAGAGCCAACTTGAAGGTTTTCTATGCCACACTGTCCATAGGCAGAGAGATTAAGGAGGACACTTCTTACGCTCTCGTCCTACACTAAGATACCCGAATCCCCTCCCCCCCAATCAGGGAGATCTTATTTTTGGGACCCCAGGTTCCCGAAGTGAGGCTCTCACCTTCCCGTTTGTGGGAGGCTCCTGGATGTAGATGTTGCTCATCCTGATTAGTGCTCAGGACTCCGCTTCTTTGGGGGTGATAAGAACGGACGGCCAGTCACTGAAGCTGTTCGCCTTCCTGCACTCTCTTCCTTAAGTCAGGAGGTCCGGGAAAGCTTCAGTCAGTCTCTATCACGCAAAACAGCCACACTAGACGCTACCTTTGCCCAAAGCTAGCAGCCCCTCACGGCCGCCGCCATGTTGCTCCTGGACCCAAACACCGCTAACCCAAAGAAGGGGGGATTCCAATATACTCCGGGGAAAAGAAAAAGGTTCTAAAGCTCCTATTGCTTCATTTAAATTGTATTAAATATTTTTCAATACGAAAAGGCACAATTCGTAAATTTTAGTGATGTTTACTTCACTAGTCGCGTGTGCAAGTCGCACTCACGCCCCCGAAGCTGGCAGGAATGGTTCCGACCACGTGTAGTCCACAATAGGAGTCTCCCGGAAACTACATCCGCGCCTACTTGGTTCCAGTACTAGAGGCTGGCAAGGCCTTCCCCGACCGCAGCGAAGGTGCCCCAGTGCGAGTGGTACGACAAGACCGCTTTGGCTGTGTGTCCTGCTCGCAGCCAGCGAGAAGCAAACGCGTTCTCGAAAGGTGAAGGCTCCAGCGATCTCTTTTACCACCGTCATGGCAGTCCCAGGTGAAAACCAACAGCAGGGCCCCTGCGTCTGAGCTAGGGAGGGAGCCGGTAGGATAAGAGAGATGAGGGCGCAGTGGGACAGGGAGTAGCATCACCGGGGATTTAGGCGGAGGCCTTAAAATTAACAACCTTGTTGGGTTTGCATGAAAAAGTTTGCACTCCGACAATAACCGCTGAAGGAAAGAAAGCAAACTGTCCTCCGCGCCTGCAGCCAAGCCCCAAATGCACGGTTTACCCGGAAAAGTGTATTGTGAACGGGAGCGAGGAGCGAAAGGTGGTAACTGTAGGCCTAAGGGACAGGGAGGCAAGAAAGACCCACCTTAATTGTGGTTTGGCTTCAAAAAGAAATTGAAATGGAAACACTTGGCAGACCCAGGTTGTCAGAGGCGTTTGTACTGGCAATCTCTGGGACGAAACGGACGATAGAGGTTCTATTAACTCTTCCTGATGTGTGTAGCTACTGGATGGCCTTAATTTGGTCGCTTTGCCTTCTGTGCCTCAGTTTCCTTATCTGTAAAAGAGTCTTTGTTGAGCCATATTAAAGGTTCTTTCTAGCTCTCACCGTCTCCAGGAGTTACTGACCTAAAAATGGTAAACGCCGCAAAATAAGAACTTTAGAGAATTTCTCATCCGCCGCTATCAGTTTACTTGGAAGCTCTAGTAAGAGAAAGGGCATTTCCTTAAATCGGGTTGGCCACGATGTATTCTACAAAACATTGTTGCAGGAGTTATTTTGAGAAATATACACCCTCCAACTTAAAGATTGGCAATGCGCTTGATTCCGTGAAGTACTCTGGTTCAGAAGCCCTATCTTTGTTTAAACCTGTCCGTCCCAGGATTATTTGATCAGGTTCTTTGTTCGGTAACAGGCTTTTCTGAACCTTTCTAAGCAGTTATGGGAAGACTGTGCTCTTCTATGAACTGCAGCTCGGGAATAAGAGCAGCTGGAGCTGTGCAAGAGGAAAAATGTATGCTCTATTACTACACACCTATTCGGTGCCAGACACTGTACTAGGCATTGGGAATACAGCGGTGAGCAAGATAGACAATGGTTGCTCTTCATGCAGAACTTAAAATTTAGCAGTACACAGAGAGAAATTCACAGAAATTAGCAGTAGAGAGAGAGAAATTCACAGAAAGTGAGATAAGTGCTATGGCAAGCAGAATGCATGACCCTGGGAAGTACATAGAGCACCAAACGGTACAGGACAGGACAGATGTGACATTTAGGATGAGACCTAAAGAATTGTGAGAGATGTAAAGGAAGAAGAAATATGTGATAAGAGGAAGTGAAAGATGTTTGGTGTGGAGGGAACTCAGGATACAAATGAGAGAGAAGTGAGAAATTAGCGATAACAGTAGCTAATATTTACTAAGCCTTTACTATGTGTCGAATGTGTAAGATACTGTGTCAAACATTGTATTTTATCTCGTTTAATATTCACAACCACACTGCAAAGTAGGTATGAATATTCCCATTTTACAGATGGAAAAACGGAGAGATAAAGAAGTCAAGTAACTTGTCCACTATGAGACAGCTCATAAGTGACCGGCCTGTCTGGTTTCTCTGGATTTTGTGTGCTTATTCATTTTGAAATGCTATAGTATAACTTACAAGGTAGTTTCCAGCTCTTGGAGGACTTTGTTGACAAGGAGTCCATGACAAGGAGTTTGGTATTATCTTCAGGACGGTAGGAAGTGATTTAAGGGTTTGTAAGTAGTGAGTTTGGAAAGCTCACTCTGTCTATAGAGAAGATTGGAGGGGAGCTAGTTGGGATGCAAAGTCACTAGTTAGGAGTAATTCTGGTGAGTGATGATGGTGCCTGAGTAAGGTGTGGTATCAAATAGGTAAGGAGAAAAGTGGATAGGTTGGAGATATATCTTTTACGGTAGAATCACTAGGAATTGGTGATTGATTCAATGTGGGTGGTTAAAAGAAGAAATGAGATTTGCCTGGGTTTTACTGTCAGGCAATTGGGTGGGGCTATTTACTGATAAAGACAACACTTCACAGAGAGCAGGTCTTGGGGGTGATGATCGATTGTGTTGAGATCAGGCCTAGGAATGGAAATATCTAGTAGATAGTAAGAGATATAATTTGTAGCTTAGGAGGGAAGTCAGAGTCAAGGACAATTATTTGTGTGTCATCCACACACCTTATAGGAGTTAAGACCATGGGAACGGTTGATTTTGCTCAGTTGGAGTGTATAGCATGCAAAGGGAAGTTCTATGACTGTTGCCTGGTGAAGAATAACATGTAAGAGGCCAGCAGTGAAGGCCACAAATCTGCACAGTGGATTTTCCTAGGCATCCTTATCAACCCTGGTGATTGATCTTTGTTTGAATCACACAGCTGCATCCAAATTGTCATTCTCATTCCATTACTTGAGCAAACTTTTTGACCACCTGTGTGGCATGAGCACTCTGGGAAACACAGTATCATAGTTTTTGCCTTGATAAAACTTTAGTAATGAAAATATACTGCTTATGAAAGAGGACAAAAGTGATTTTTAAAAGTGAAAAAAAATCCTTTAAATTTAGACCACTGTTATACATAATGTTGACCATCTTCAGTTCAAAATTATGCTTCAAAGTATAATAATCTTAAATTGTGCTATTAAGCTAGACGGCAAGGTATAGATAAAGTATTTAAACCCAGCAAAAATTGAGATAATAGGTACGACAGGGCTGTAAAAGTACAGATGTCATTAGAAAATATAGTTACAGAAAATGTTAAGATAATTTCCTGGATGATTGATCCGGATAGTGTATTTAAAGAAAATAGGGCTCCATCTAAAGCTTTTAAAGGTAATCATCAAAGAGGAGAAGCATTATTCTATGCTTTTTTATTTTAGGTATGATAGATTCTCCTTGATATTTCTTGAGGTGGTCCTGCTAGTAATTATTACAACGTATAAAATAATGAGGCTGCTTTCACCAAACCACACGTGAAAATCAGCCTTGTCTGTTGTATAGTCACACACGTCAGCTGTTTTCCCATAGCATTGTATGTAAGTTGAAATTATTGTATACGTAACACAATCCAAAGTCGACTCTTGGGAAGGTATTTTGGTTATATTCAAATGACATTTGAACACAGGTGTCAGTGAACTTTACTGTCTTTGAAAAACTGTTTTTCCCATTCACAGTTGTTGAAATTAGCTCTGCCATTTGTGATTTATCATGCTCCATGAAGAGCACAGGTGGCAGGCAATATATGCTAGTGATGCAGTTGACACAAAAACTAATTTTTTTGGTCTCTCCTTCAGTGAAGTCTTACAGCCAAATAGAGGAGTTTTCTGTGGCCAAGTTAACATTTCAGCCTAGATTATCAGAGTGATTAAGATTCTTAAAACACATTGTGATAGCATCTTAGCAATAAAATTCTAAATTATACTATATCTCATTTCTTTTCACTTTGTACATACACTATAAGTCATTTCTTTTCTCTCTAGTCCATGCTGCACCTTGCTGCTGAAATAATTTTCCTATATCATATATGTTCTGTCATTCCTGGAAGGCAGAAATTTGTGTTTCTCTTCAAGCCACTTCACCTTTCTGAGGTGCAGTTTCCTTGTTATCATAATGAAAGAGTTGATGGCTAAGGTTTCTTAAGCTTCTAATGTCATTGCCAAACCTCTCTGTTCCCGCAAGAATGAATTGTGAGGTACTGAGTATGACCAAATCACTCTTTTTGCCCTTCCTTTCTGCAACCGTCTTATGCATTCTTGCCAAAATCTAACTCAGCCAGTTATTCTGCAAACCTCTCACATGCTTTCCTACTATGTACGTGTCTTTGTTATTATTGGCCCTCCTATATTGTCTATACCTACCTGTGGGAAGCTTTCCCCATCTCAGCCAAGAGTCTTGGCTGCCACTTCTTCATACTTATTAATAGAGCTCTGTGTCTTTTATAGAGCTTGGCATATTCCATCATGTATTACAGCTGGGGATGCATCACCCTAGATCACTTAGTCTAGTGTATCTTCCTTTAGTGTAGAGACTTTATTTATCTTTTTTTTTTTTTTTTTTTTGAGGCAGAGTCTCACTTCGTTGCCCTCAGCACACAGCAACCTCTAACTCTTGGGCTTAGGCAATTCTCTGGCCTCAGCCTCCCAAGTAGCTGGGACTACAGGTGCCCGGCTATGTTTGTTGCAGTTGTCACTGCTGTTTTAGCTGTCTGGGGCCGGGTTCGAACCCTCCACCCTTGGTATATGGGGCCAGTGCCCTACCCACTGAGCCACAGGCACCGCCCACTTTATTCCTCTTTATGGCTTCTATAACATCCAGTTCTGAGTTATACCCATAATAGGTAAATAACAAATATTTAGAGGGTTGATAACTAGAATTGCAGCTGAGCAGATTCTAGTACCAAATAGTTTAAACTAGACAGCAGTCTTGACTCTGTCTCATTGAATAATAAATTAAACTTCTTTCTTTCTTATCTTAAATGGGTAATACTTATACCTTAATTCCTGACAGGTTGCATGTATTTTGTGAGACATGTAGACAGAAGCTTTTATGCATTACTTTAAATGTTAGTGTTTTCATATCAGCAAGTAAATTACTTTGATTGGTTTACTTTTACTTCCCCTTTTAGGGTCAAATGATTAGCAAGTCATTTTTAACTGAACATTAGGACATCTGCTTTTTCAAAATATTTACATCAAGGAACTCACTTAGCCTTTTTTTTTTTTTGTAAGTATTTTTTTGCAGCTTTTGGCTAGGGCCAGGTTTGAACCCACCACCTCTGGTATATGGGACTGGCACCCTACTCCTTTGAGCCCCAGGCGCTGCCCAGCCTTTCTTTTTAATTCACAAAGAATTTCTAATTTCATTTCTGCTATTTTTTTCCTTCTATATTGCCTCAGTTGCAGTATTTGGGAATCCCAAAGAAAGGAGTATACCTATAAATTGTTTATATAAATCAATAGAAAAATTTAAATACTTGGAGTTTTACATTCAACTTCAGCAGAACATGTACATATTATATAGAAATTACCACCTATATTGGTATAAAATATGCTGCAGTTTAGATTTTAAAAGCAGAAGAAATTGAAATTTTCTTTAAAGATCTCCAAGTTATAACTAGAACCATAATGGAATAATTAAATGTAACACTTGTTAATAAAACAGAAAACGAATCTAATCAGATTGAAAATGAAAAGAATGGCTCTTGTGACAGAAGCAATTGTAATTTTTAATTACTTGATACAAAATAACTTAGTTACTTAACCTTTTACACTTAAATTTAAATGATTGTAGAAAACATTTTAATATAAAGAAAACAACAGGCTTTCCCAAAACATAAGGAAAATATAATATTATGTTTGAGGCATCACTGTTAAGAGTTCCCAGTGATGAAATTGTTGACTTTGGAAACATAGGGGATGTGAAATTTCAGAGGAATAAATTTAGGTCAAATACAATGGCTTATGATGCCTTTGAGGACCACTGAACAACCTGAGGCAACTGTCAAGGACTCTTTTTCTCTCACTTTCATTCTTTTAGTTTTTTCCCTTCTTTTTGGTCTTTTCTTGTCCTCAGCTTTTTTTTGGGGGGGGGGGTAAGGACTACTTGCCAATATATAATGTACATATTCATATGTCTTAAGGTGTCCCTAAATCACCCTTGCACAGCCTGCAGAATTTTGACAAATACAGTAGAACCTGCATAGTTGACCACCTCCTTAAGTTGGCCTAATTTTCATACACTGGACATGCACTATAAGTATGTATCAGTACAATAGGCTAGTTCCTTATGTTGACCACCATTGTATGTTGCCCAATTTGTAGCATTCCCTTGGGTGGTCAACTTACAGAGGTTCTACTGTGTGTATACATGTATATACACACCCACACATACACATACCCAACTATCATCTAAATCAAGAACAAGTTCCTTTGTTATTTCCTCTCTACCTATTTTCTTTTCTTTTCTTTCTTCTTTTTTTTTTTTGCAGTTTTTGGCTAGGGCTGGGTTTGAACCCACCACCTCTAGCATATGAGGCCGGCTCCCTATTCCTTTAAGACACAGGTGCTGCCCTCTATTCTTCTTTTTTTTTTTTTTAAACAGCATCTAACTCTGTCACCCCTGGGCTAGAGTTCAGTGGTATCATCATAACTCACTGCAGCCTCCAATTTCTGGGCTCAAGAGATCCTTCTGCCTGAGCCTCCTGAGTATCTGGGACTATAGGCACATACTACCCCCCCAAGCTAATTTTTCTATTTTTTGTTGAGACAGGTTTTGCTCATGCTGATCTTAAACAGTCCTGGCCTCGTGTAATCCTCTCACCTTGGCCTCCCAAAATGCTTGGATTACAGGCATAAGCCACTGTGCCTGGCCCTATTCTTCTAATTCCATCGTGCCTCACATAGGCCAATGAGTGACAGAGCTGGCAATATCTAGTTTCACGGTGGGCAACATCTACAGAAGTTGCTGATTCCCAACTTCTGAAATACAGTCATGCACTATATAATTATGTTCAGTCAACAAAGAACCACATGTACAATGATGGTTTCATAAAATTATACTACTGTATTTATGTTGTGCTTTTTCTAGGTTTAGATAATGTATATGCACAGTATTCAGTACAGTAACATACTGTGTAGATTTGTAGCCAGTGAGCAATAGCCTATGTCATACAGCCTAGAGGTGGTAGGATGCACCACTTAGGTTTGTGTAAGTGCACTCCATGATGTTGCCCACAAGGCCAAATCACCTAGCAACACATTTCTCAGACATTTCTCCCAACATTTAGTGACTGTACTTGAAAGGATTAATATTAAAATATATAAAACCTAAACTTGTGCTGGACAAAAGAAGGTGCTTAATAAACTATAATTTTTAATGCTATCATTACTAAATTAAGCTGTTGTTTCAGCCACACAACTGCGTTTTCCCTACCCTCATACAAAGCGGTAAGTATTTGTCCAGCACTTCCTGGCAGTTCTACATCATGGTGAATACTGAATTGTATACAAAATTAGGGGGTTACTTGAAGTTACCTGGAAGGTGAAGAACCAGCCCAGGCACCTGCACTCTCCCTCATCACCCCAGCTGTTTAACAGAATACTGCAAAGCAGTCCCTTAATATGTAACATATACAAGGAATGAAGGCCTCTAAAATTTGTTCCTGACATCATCAATTAGTAAAATTTTATTGAAAATTTGCAACATAGCTTCTCTGAAGAATTTACAAATGCAGTCATTGCCTTTTGTCAGAGAATACTTGCGTAAGAACAACTTTTCTTAGGGTTTTGTTTGTTTGAGGGGGGTTTTCTGATTTGGTTTCTGAAAAGTTAATTCAATCACATTTCATATTTTAAAGATACCAAAAGGTGTATAGTGACATGCCTCTCAGTCCCTCTTTCTCCTTCTGGGGACACAGCTTTCTTATGTGTGTATATGTGTATACATACACATACATAATATCTTCTTTCTATTGTACAAATGGCAGCATACCATAAGCACTATTCTGTACCTTGCTCTTTTTTTTTCTTTACTATATATTTTGGAGATCCTAACATCTTAAAGTCTTAAAGACCATCCTCATTCTTTCATATAATTTACTTAGCAAGTACCTTATCGGTAAGTATTTTAATCCCTTCTTTTTTATTACTACAAACAATGCTGTCATGTATAACTTTGTATATAAGTCAGCATGCACTTATACAAGTAAATTGTTATGATTAATAACTCCCAGAAGTGGAACTGATATATGAGGCAACAGACACAAAAGATCTGAGACAAGTGACACACTCTATAGTGTGGGCATTAAATGTAGTGTGTACTTTATAGTTCTGGTAGATTTTGCCAGCTTTCCAGAGAGATAGTACTAATTTATACTCCTAAACCAAGGTCTGGGAGTGTCTTCCCTCTCTCCCCCCAACATTTTCCTCAACCTTTTCAATCTTTGCTACTCTGGTAAGTGAAAATAGAATCCCAGTATAGGTTTTAATGTACATTTCACCTCTTATAAATAAATACCACTACATATACCTATTTTTCAGAGTCATTCTGTTTCCTTCTTTGTGAATTTTCTGTTCAGATCCTTTGCCCATTTTTGGTTTTTTTTAAATTGGTTATTGGTCTTTTTCTTAATGGCTTTCTGGGTTTTTATATAGTAGGGATGATTGCCCTTAGATAATTGCCAACTCCCTATGAGTTGTAAATATTTTTCCTAAGTTTTCATGTGTTTTTTGAATTTACTTTTGGTATTTTTTATCAGGGATTTTTATGTTGTCACACTTAAGTTTTTATTTGCATTCCAGTGGATGTGGAGAGTTCAGAAACTGACCCCACCACTGATTTATTTTCACATATTCTGTTGTCCTGCTTAAGCAAATGTATAAAAAACCCTTTGGTGGGGTCGGTCCCTGACTCCCCTTCCCCATTAGAATGCTACTGTTGAATGACTTTTAGATTATAGGTCATGATTAGAAAGGAAAATTTTGAAGGAGGCAGGCTATATTATTCTGAACAGCCTTAGCAACCTCAAAAAGGGGTGAAACAACAGCACAGGAGTCTAAGATGGGGAAATGGTTAATTTAGCTAGGAAGGACCTCACAGTCAACTTTGCTATTCCATTTGACTTGTATTTTGAGTATTAGTGTATCTGTCAGAGTTCTTGTTCCAAAGGACAGAAACTAAGCAGAAAAGGAAAGCTATCAGTGGGTTCACTGAATCTAGGCAAAGCCTGGTTAATAAGGTTAGAAAATAGAAAAGACAAAGGGAATCCATATCTAAGATCCTACACAAGGTTGGACCTGGTCAGGGTTGCTGCTGCCATTGGTATCAGTGCCCTTGGAAACTGGCTCATGACAGCATAATGTATTAACTATCCCCACTTAATTGTGTCACTTGTCTCAGATCCTTTGTGTCAGTTGCCTCAGATTCAAAATCCCAGGAAGAAGCATTCACTTGGCCAGGCAGTCATTAAAATTAAATGAAGCTGAAATCTTAATTTAACTAAAGGCTGGTGAGAAAATAGCTGATTAAAGTTACTTTATTTAGACTTGTCATGTTTCCCTTTCGTGTAAAAGTTTCAGCTTTATTAAAGAATATGACCTGCTTAGAAAAAAAGTTTTATATTTTGTTCATTCTAAAAATATAAGATACTTGAATGATGAGTTTTGTCAGTGCCATTCATCATAAATAAGTTCAGTTCTAATACATGCTGAGATGAGATTATTTCAGATATGTCTCTTACTACATTTTAGTCTATTGTAGGAACAACAATGGCGCATTTAGCATAGTTTTGTTCAGTATTATTTAGCATCTACAGTTTCTATGGAAACAGATTTAACATTGACCTGAATTCTCTGAGCTTTTTTTTTTCAAGTTGCAGTTGTGTTCATAATGTAAGAGCCTCAGATTGTGTTATCAGTTCAATTTTGTTCCACAGTCAATTCTGCTACAAATTGACGTATTCGTGCACTGTGCAGTAAAACCACAGGGTTTATAGGGGGAAATGGGATTGGACCATAACACTCAAAAACTTCATCAGTGACACATAAAAGGATGGGAGCTAATAAAGACGGCACAGTTTTACATATGTTAATTGGTTAAAAATACATGTAAATACAGTAGATATGGCACTTTACCTTTAAAAAGACCTGGAGTTCGCTGTGAAAGTGAGTTTCAGAAGAGTTGCAGCTTGTGAATTGTTGTGAAGTGGCAGCAGGAGGGTGATGACATGAAATCAATGGGAAGTTATCACACCAGAGATGGCTGGGGCTGCGCACAAAGGATGCAGTGAACTAAGGTCACTAGACACGTTTTGGGACATGTATTGTGTTACGTATATTCCTATACAGGTCAGATCAGCTAGGTACAATTTCCTGTGTTCACTTAGTGTTGTAAGTTGATTAAAGTCAACGTTATCCTCAGAGTGTTTCCCAGTGCATCACTTGCATTAGAACAGTATAAATACATTTTTAAAGCAAGCATTATAGCAGGATAGACTGTATTTTTACTACAGTGACTCATTATTGTATATTTTAAAGCAAAATTAGAATGGGGGAGAGGTGTTTTAACTTCATAACATTAAAGAAACAATTTTTAAATTATTTTGTTTAAACATAGCCCTGTTTTGTATTTGCACAGTATGTATTTTAATACAGTGGGAATGTATCTCCAAGTTAAGGCTTTAGCAGTTAGGTGCCCTTCACCCTTCACCAAGACAATGGATTAATACTATACTGGGCCTCTTGGATGATAAAATTAGTGTCAACTATATATACATACAATGGAATATATTCAGCCATAGAAAGAAATGAAATTCTGATACATGCTAAAATATGAAGGAAACTTGGAAACATTCTACTCAGTGGAATAAGCCAGATCTAATTACAAATATTCTCTGATTTCCACATGAGGTACATCGAATGGACAAATTCATAAAGAAGGCAGAGTAAAGATTACCAGGGGCTGCAAGGAAGAGGGAATGGCCAGTTGTTTAATAAGTACAGTTACTGTTTGAGATGATTAAAATATTTTGGAAATGGATAGTGGTGATAGTTGTATGATACTGTGAGTGTACTGAATGCCACTGAATTATATACTTAAAAATGTTTAGATGATAAGTTATATGTTATTTATATTTTACCACAATAAAAAAATCAGTTTTACTTTGTTTTAAGAGACAGAGCCTTGCTCTATTACCCAGGATAGAGTGCGGTGGCATGATCATAGCTCACCATAACCCCACACCTCTGGACTCAAGCAATCTTCCTGCCTCAGCCTCCCAAGTAGCTGGGACTATAAGTACATGCTATCACACCTGGTTAATTTTTTTGTTTGTTTTTATAGAGACAAGGTCTCACTACATGAGTTGTCCAGGCTGGTCTCAAACTCCTGGCTTCAAGCGATCCTGCCACTTTGGCCTCCCAAAGTATTGAAATTATAGGTGTCAACTGTGGCATGAACAACTGCACTCACCCCCCAAAAATGAGTTTGTTCGTTTGTTTTCTCTCTGGTATTTATCTTCAGCATGGCCTACAGGCACTACTAAAATTACACAAGGATTCTCTGAATATTAGTAAATATTTATGAGATATATAACTAGTTTGTTTTTGCTTGTTAAAATTTAAGTATTGAATTTAGATATTTCTTATAATTCCTAGCAGTTAAAATGGATTTTTTTTGAATTTCATCAGCTCCATTAAGAAAGTTTTTTGTCTTCTAAAGGGAAGCAGGGAAGCATTGCTAACCTTAGTATTCGTTGTTCACATATACATGTAGTAAATTAACTTTTTTACATTGGAGGGAGAAGCCAAACACCCTGGAATTTCGTCCTCAGTGCTGTAGAACTCCTAGAATGTTTAAGCTGTTAACTGTAATACTGAATTTCTATTGAATTAGAAAAAAATATGTTTTTGAAGTATTTGTCAAATAATTTGAGTAAATTGGCCTGTTGATTTCTAAAAGCCATAATAATTGAGCAGTGTTATTAAGCTGGGTTGGTAGGAATTTTGTTTCTAAGAAATCTACAACAAATAGTTTTCTCAGCTATTTCATGTGATAACAGTTTTTATGTTTTTATGTATGTATTCTCCTAAAGTGTTATCCAATTGTATTTCAGGTTGCAACAAGGACAGCGTTAGAGCAGGCTGTAAAAAGTGTGGCTACCGTAAGTACATAATTGTGCATTGCTCCTGCTGGAATCATTGCCTCTAGGGCAGCGGTTCTCAACCTGTGGGTCACGACCCCTTTGGAGGCCAAACAAACCTTTCACAGGGGTCACCTAAGACCATCCTGCATATCAGATATTTATATTACAATTCATAACACTAGCAAAATTACAGTTATGAAGTAGCAGTGAAAATAATTTTATGGTTGGGGATCACCACAACATGAGGAACTGTATTAAAAAGTCGTAGCATTGGGAAGATTGAGAACCACTGCTCTAGGGCAATAAGATTTAGCAACTTTTTTTTTTTTTTGTAGTTTTTGGCTGGGGCTGGGTCTGAACCACCACCTCTGGCATAAGGGGTTGGTGCTCTACTCCTTTGAGCCACAAGCGCCGGCCAAGATTTAGCATATTGATTTCAGGGGCCCCTGCATAGTCCTTTAGCCTTTAACTAAGGTTTACAGTTGATTGAAAAATTCCTCAGCACTAAATATTTGATTTCCTTCCCTGCTTTAGACCCAGTGACTAGTAGCTGTATAGTTGATGATAGAAAAGATACCATGAAATGCAATTGGGTAATAGTAGATTTAGGAATTTAGAGAAAGTATATTTGTCTTAAAGTACATATATTCCTTTACTCCCTATTCTTATAGATACAAGGCAAAGAAATCAAGGCAATGCAAACTATGAATGAAGGGTTTTTGTGTTTATTGAATTTACTTATCCCTTTTTATGAAGATGTAATTGGTCCCAGAATTTCTGCTCATGGGCAAAAACTTACTTAAACAATCATTAGTCTCTATTATGGTTAATATAATGCAATGAAAAGGTAAAGTTCAGCATGTGTAATTACTCAATACATATTTGTAATTATATACTGTAAATAAATACTATTTTTCTAATTGTAGTAATTCCTAAAGCTTTACTAAACACCATAAAAATAGCATGCATTATTTTCTAAGTTGTTTGGCAACCATGCAAATTAGCCTGGATTTTTACTACACTCCAACTCATTAAAGAGCTATTTTTTTGGTTTTTTTTTTTTTTTACCAATTAATATTGATTTGACAAAAAGATTACCATGCAAGATTGTGTCTTAAGAGATCACTTAGATCATAAATCTCTGTCGGAAGTGCACAATGGAAGCCTGCCAAGAAGTCACACACTTCCAAGTGAGGGCTGACACGCGGCTCAACAGAAGCTTGCTCAAGTCAGGAAGCTGAGTGCACGAATGTACATATCCCTGATATAAATGAAAACTGAAGGATGTACTTGTGTGCAAGAAATGAATGGGATGAAATATTTTCTTTTTTTTTTAAATTTGTTTCTAGTCTGCTTTGTTTACGTTCAGTCACTGCTAACTTACATATCCCATCTCTTTATTATGCAAGACTTAAGAACCTACCACCTGTAGAAATGCTATATTGTTTGGCACGGGTTTCCCAATCTGTCTGCTAATATCAATTGTTTTAGGAAATTAATTAAAGTAATTTTCTGGGAATAGAATATTTGTTGATGTAATTTTAGACAACAGCTAGAACATTTGTAGTAATTAGATAATTCGGGTTTTGTGGGTTTTTTTAGAGAAGTTAAGTTAGTAAAATTTGTAGACAGTCTTTTCAAGTTTAGTTCTTTCTGTTTTATTAATCAGATCTTGGATCTTAGTGATAAAATTGTTAAACGATTTCTGCTCTGTCTCCTGTGGAAAAATTTAGTAATGATGTTAAATTTACATCTTTGCAGTTATGAGAGATGAAGATCTTGATTTCCTGGTCTTTCTGATAAAAACTGCATTGTAAAAGTAGCTCAGGCAGTGTGGGTCCGCCGCCCTTTCTTCTTCTGGATTGCTTGCCTATCCAGGGTCTCTTGCATTTCCATGTGACTTTTTGTGGATTGGCTTTTCCATTTCTGAAAAAAGTCACATCACTTTTTATAATTGGCTATTAAAATGTTATAACTTAAAATGTCTCTCCATATCCATGATCAAAACTAAGTTTCTAAGAATTCTCTGCCCATTATCTACTTAGAAAAGAAGCCACAAGAACTGTAATTTGGAATATAGTTATTTCCTGAACTTCCATCACTTGTTTCTCAGTAAAAAAAGAATAAGAAACTCTATTTGTACTTTCACAAGTAATTTGAGTTACCATTTTATGGTCACTTTGATTGAAGCAAAGCTAAAGTGGGTGTGAGACAGAGCCTGCTACCAGTGTATTCATTATTTAAGCATTTTAAATATTCACTCTAATGTGAGGCATTTGGGAACAAAGCTAGCTTGACTAAAAATTATTATACCATCAGGAGTTCTGATCAAAATAGCAAGTTGAACCAACATAAAACGTCCTCCATTCTGTTCCGGACATACAAAGATGCAGGAGTAAAGTAGAGTGATAATAACAACACAACAAAACTCAGCTCCAAAAGTGAAAAGAAAATTCCCAGGGGCCGGAAATGAAAAAGAGCAAAAGGGGAAGTCAGAGCAGTAGAGGCCAGCTGAAAACAATGAGGTCTGCAGGCCGACAGGGTAAGCCTCTGACAGCCCAATCGTGGTGGGAAGCCTCAGAGCCCTGCGGATGGCAGCATTTCAAGGGTGGAGCCCCTTGTGAGTCAGACTCCTCAGAGAAGTTCTGCTCACTCTGAGGAGAGTAGCAGGCATGTTTACAGTGAGTTTGAGTTCCCATAGAACAATATCTAGAAGAGAAGGAATAATCAGGATGAGCAGCCCAATCTTATACCTCCTAAGTATGAGGAGTGAATTTACACTGCTTCCAATGAGACAGGAACTGTTTTTCTCACACTAAGAAGTTAATGTTAAAAACTGATCTCATGTGAAATCAGATAAAAGTCTAGCCACATGTTGTTGCTAAAACTGCATGCAGACTAAACAGTACTGAGGCAAGTGAAAAAACCACATAGAAATTTCCAAAATAAGGGAATGAGAAAAAAGCAGAGAGAGTAGGCTGAACATTGCTGACGTTCAGTTGTTTTACTCACAAAATCATATAATTCAATGAGTAATAAAAGAGTAGTAGAAGGACAATTTTAATTTCAGACTTTTGAGGTAAAAGCAGTGCTGAGGATAAGAAATTCAACAACAATCAGGTTAAAAGATAAAACAATTAGTGATCTTGAATGTGCTTACTAATTTAGTCTCAAAATAGCTACTGAAAAGTCATTACAGGTAGCTCACACCTGTCTGTAATCCTAGCACTCTGGGAGGCGGAGGCTGGAGGATCCCTTGAACTCAGGAGTTCAAGACAAGCCTGAGCAAGAGGGAGAAATCTCCTACTAAAAATAAAAAAGAAAGCCAGGCATTGTGGCAGATACCTGTAGTCCCAGCTACTCTGAAGGCTGAGGCAAGAATGACATCATGGCACTCTACCCAGGGTGATAGAGTGAGACTTTGTCTCAAAAAACAAACAAACAAAAAACTCCACTATATTTCAAGAAGAGAAAACAGAAAATCAATAAGAATAGTACAATTTTTAAGTACTTCTATCAGAAATTATTAGACAAATGAACAAAATGAACATGGAACCTCAACCAACAAATACTGTTGTATAGTTATGCCTCACTTAACAGAAGTAAGTTGTGAGACGTGTCTTTAGGCAATCCCATTCTTGGGCAAACATCATAAAGTGTATTTAGACAAACCTAGATGGTGTAGCCTGCATGGTATGGGCTACAAACCTGTACAGCATGTTACTGTACTAAATACAGTATCATAACATTAGGGACCAGCATCATGCATGTAGTCCATCACTGACCTAAACCTCATTGTGCAGTGTATGACTGTAGATGCTTTTGAAGTATATACCAAGACCACAAAAGAAATCTCATCAAATACTAAAGAATTGATATTGTACGGATTCCATTCTCTGAAAACAGTCTAATAAATTGAGAAAACAACAATAAAAACAAAACTTTAAAACTCCTTGTGTTTGGAAACAGAAACACGTGCTTCTAATTGAGTCATTTTGGGCAAAAATCACAATGGAGGAACAATGTTTCCAACATTATAGCAGACGAGGCCCTCTGGTAAACAGCTAAGAAACTTATATAAAATGTGCAACATATGTAAGTTTAAGCTACATTAGTATAATAATAGGAAGAAAATAAACAAGAACATTCAAAGGCCAACAACCTAAGGAAAGCAAAAGCTCCAAGAGATAAGCGGTGAGGGTACTTGATGAACACAGGGTTCTTGAACTTCTGTTTTTATGGGCTGGCAGGATACAAGGGATAAAAGCAGCCCAGGGCCCTGCTTCAGCAAGATTGGCACTGTAACAGAAGATTCTCTGATATACATGTAGCACTCCCAGAAGGCTTCACCCACAAAGTACAAGAGCTAGAAATAAATCCAAACAGTCGAGGTGAATTATCAGCAGGTCACGAGATGAATTATTTGTTCACTGTCTGCATTGGTTTTTTGGAACATTGAAAGCATTAGTGCTTCATGTAACTGTTGTTTTAATTTTCGTGTATCGTGGCTGCAGTCCCCAACCTCCAACCCTCCCCCCCATATCAATCTCGGAGCCCTGCCACACAGCGAGAGGTGAGTGGTGGGGGTAAGCCAGCAAAGCTTCATCTATGTTTACAGCTGCTCCCATCACTTGGGATTTTAGATAAGCAGTGGTATTAGATTCTCATAGTAGCACAAACCCTACTGTAAACTGTGCATGAGAGGGATCTAGGTTGTGTGCTCTTTATGAGATTCTAATCCCTGATGCTCTGAGGTGCAGATGTAATACCCTTGAATCATCCAGAAATCACCCACACACACACAACCATCCCTCCCAGTCCATGGAAGAATTGTAAAAAGCTGGTCCCTGGTGCAAAATGGTTGGGGACTGCTGTGTTATGGCCCATTTATCTATGAATGTGTATTTGAGTACACTTGGTTACATTGTTGTTTTACCATGGGTTACATTGTTACATTTTACCATGGGTTAGTCATGGTTATGAAAATTCGAAAGCTACCCTACCCTGGTCCTTTCCACATTGTTTATGATAGCAAACTACTAGAAGCAACCTTAGTTTCTAGCAGTAATAGGATAAATAAATATGACTTTCATTCAGTGGAACATTGTTCATTAGATAAAATGAAAAAAATTACACCTACTTATTATGTTAATAGATAAAACACAAACATTGAGTGGCAGAAATGCACAGAATGGTAAGTGTATATAATTGAGTTTATTTATTTATTTACTTATTAGCAAGTTTTGGCTGGGGCTGGATTTGAACCTGCCACCTCCAGCATATGGGCCTGGCACCCTACTCCTTTGAGCCACAGACGCTGCCCCGAGTTTATTTTTTTTAACCACTCTATAATATGTTGTTTGGGAAAGGTAGACGCCAACTTCAGTAAAGTCACTACTGAGGACAAAAAGAATGGAATGGGATTAAAGCAGGGTTTCAAAAGATTACAAGCTCCCCAACTTTGTGTGGGTGCTTGCACACGCACATGTATAAGAGAGAGCTTTTTCCTTAAAATAAGTGAAGTGGATATGATAAAATATTAACATATGGATTATAGGTATATCATTTCCTATACTTCTCTGGTGTTTACATTTGGCTTTCTAAAAAATTGTACCATGCAGTACGTTGTTTACTGTTGTAGTTTTCTTATTGGGAGAGCCTCATAGGAGTATGATGTCAGAATTAAATTTTTAGGTGTCCTTTAGAAAAGCATATTGACTTATATTAATGCTTGTACATGATTATGCCAACTTTAATTAGTTGAAAGCTGTATAATGGTGTGAGTACAGCAGTCAAACTGGGAAGTAAAAAGTTTGGAAATAGAATAAAATATAAAATCCCAAGTATTAACAGTATGGGTTTGGTTTTTAATTACCTAAGTTAAAAATATTACCATATTATTAGAAAGGGAAAATGCAATAATTCATTTCAAATCCATAAAAAATGATTCTCAAAAATGCTCATTGAATTAGAAGTTCAGATGAAGAAAAGAAATAGTTCTGAGTAATACATTCAAGGAAAAATACAGGGAAAATAATCTACCATCCACTGAATGAAAATTAAACCTTTTTATGTTACTAAAATTGTAACTTGCTGCTTACCAGGAGACAGCAAAACATACAAAAAGATCATAATGATCCAGTAGTTTTACCATTCTGAATTTTTGTTTGTCTTAGCCGGTCACCTGACTTTTGAATGCCGCAATTTTCTCCGAGTAGACCCTAAAAGGGACATTGTTTTGGATGTCAGCAGTACAAGCAGTGAAGAAAGTGATGAAGAGAATGAAGAACTGAATAAATTGCAGGCGTTACAGGAGAAAAGTAAGCAATGCTTTTTTTTCTCCGTTCTTTTGAAATGTTTCTAAATGTTAAGCTGTATTATGTCATGTGTATCAATTGCACTTATTAAGATATCTTTTATATTCTATAGGTAAGGAAGTAGGCTTTAACATTGTAAGTAATTTACCTAAGACCAAATAGACAGTAAGCCAGGAGGCATGTCTGTTTTTGACTCCACAACTGGTATTTGTGGTAGGGGAGGGAATTGCTGTTTTTCTCCCCATCCTATTAGGATGTGTGACATTGTGCAAAGAGTTTGATGTAAGACTTGGTTTCACATCCTATTTGGATGCTTTTTTTTTTTAGTATGTGACTTTTACCAAGTGACTCACGACTCTGAGCCTCAGCTTCCTTGTGGGATAACAAAAAGATTGGGTTATCAGATCATAGTCACATAGATCAGAGATCTTAGCCAGTATCAAGCTTCACTAATAATTCAAGTATACAAATAATCACGAAGCATAGACAAAGCAGAGAGAGTTGTGCAGCCTCACAGGTATTTTCTCTCTATGTCAGAATTCATTCTGGTCAAGATTAACATAAGAAGTTTCTATATTATACAAAAGAAAGTTGATTTGGTCATGAGACATCTCCACTTTATGTCCAAATAGTTACCTTTTCCTGGGACTTATACCCTATAAATACTTAGATTCTACATTTGTTTACCACAACAATTTTAGCCCACACAGTTACACCTTGCTATAAGCATTCTTTAAATAAAGATTATCTGTCCAACAGCATTTGTTATGAGTGTGTTTCAAAGATGTTTGACCAAGTCACCTGCTCTCTTTCCTCCTCTACCCCTAGAGAGAGTAGATTACAGGCCTATTGTTTATCCATTTCATTCTCTTCTTGTGAATAAAATGGCTCATGCTTGCAAAGGGATTTTAGGGAGGAAATATGATACTCTAAGTGAAAATACTCTGTAAACTACAAAATTCCATGAGTTAGATATCACACAGAAACAAAATGCGACTTATCTTAATTGAGTCTCAGGCATAGGAAGAGAGGTTAAATTCGTTTTAGATTGCCAGAGAACATTAAAAATTAATTTTGGTCACATTTTCTTGATTCTTTATGTTTCTTATGTGGCTGCATTGGTGACTGTGTATTAGGAAAAAAGAGTACATTTTCCCAACCTTGCAGAGCAGTGCCAGGTGCAGGAGGATTTCTGTCTCTCTTCTCTTGTTTCCCTCTGCCCCATGTAGTTGGGATTCTAGTCTTTTAGCACTTGGTATAAGACAAGATAGAAATTGGCCCCCCAGAGAATACACCACCACAAGACCAAGACCCCCTTTCACCCCATACACAGGAGAAATCTCAGGCTGAGCTGGTCTTCTTGGATCCTAGATAATCCAGCTTCGTGTGGCTGATGCAAACAAAGGGAATGGATTCTTCTTACCTGGATTAATGTGATTTTCCTCATGTTTTCACTTGTCCAAGGTGTTTCCATTTCTCACCTGGATTCTGGGTTTCTCCTAAAGGGTTTTGGGTCTGAATATTATTGTTATGTTAGTGGTTCTGTAGAGCAGTGATTTTCAACTGGTGTGCCACGGCAGGATCTTAGGTGTGACACAAAAATTTTTAAGGATCATTAATTAAATTTTTTTCAAGAGACGTTCAAAGCAAAGTAAGTATATATATATATATATATATATTTTTTTTTTTACTCTTTAAGTGTGCTGTGGAAGTTTAACTACAAGTTCAAGGGTGCCGCGAGATAAAGAAAAATTAGTGCTGTGGAGGAGTAGGAGCCAGACTTCCTGCTTTGGCATCTTGCTGTTATCTCCCACTCATTACATATTTTAAATGAAATATCTTTCGGCTCGGCTCCTATAGCTCAACCGGCTAAGGCGCCAGCCATGTACACCTAAGGTGGCGGGTTCGAATCCCCAGCCCGGACCCGCCAAACAACAATGACGGCTGCAACCAAAAAATAGCCGGGCGTTGTGGCGGGCGCCTGTGGTCCCAGCTACTTGGGAGGCGGAGGCAAGAGACTCGCTTGAGCCCAGGAGTTGGAGGTTGCTGTGAGCTGTAATGCCACGGCACTCTACCCAGGGGGACAGCTTGAGGCTCTGTCTCAAAAAAAAAAAAAAAAAAGAAAAGAAATATCTTTCATTTAAAATAAGCAAAAATATTATGCATTACTGATGCAAATTAGGAAATGTGAGAGCAGGACTTAAAGTGGATGGGAACAAACATTATCGTTTAATTACAAGATAACAGCATGGGACCTGTGCACCCCTCGAAATTGTATCACGAGTGACATGAACAGGATTGACTGATTAATGCATAGCAAAGAGTCTGAGGTCTTATTGACTCACATTTGTATGTGTGTCTGTGTCTGTGTGTTCGAGCGTGCTTTCTGTCTAGTTAACACTCCAGTGCTTCAGGACAATTAAGGTTTTTTATGGTTGTGAACTTCCTAAAGAAACTCTGCCTCTAGTAAATGTCTGAAGACATGTTTATGTTTCTATGTAGATGGACTCTATGTAAAAGGATTTCACTATTTACAAAGGACCTAGGAAATTCAAGAATATAGGTTTTTTTCTCATTCTATTTTAACTAGTGTTATTTAAAACAAATCATTAGTTTACCTACAGTGAGGAGATAGTCCTCTCCTCATATCTCATCCCTTAATTTTTTATAGGGTTCCTCTAGTTCAGCACAGGCAAGAAATGTATCTTGACAAATTGGGGGAATTGGGGCCTAGTTTTGTTTCTTTCGTTTAAGCATTTCATGTTAAATTCATAGTTGATTATACTTAAAGATATCTGACACTAAAAACTACCCATCAGAAAATTCAACTCAGGTATTTGTATATTGTCATGAGTCTGCCTCCTTTCCTTTAGTAACTGCTGGAATCAGATTCAAAGAAACAACTTACTATGATGGTTTCAAGTTTCATGACGGTAGGGCTAACATGAATTATAATAAAGGTAATTGGAGTAAAGCCTAAGTGTGGCTTGTACTGTTTTTATAAGACACTGCAAAAGGTATTTGCTAAGTTGTAGATGAGAAGACATAGGGGTATACGTTTGAAACTGCCTAATCCGGGATTAGAAAAAGCAGTTGGTGTAGCTACAAACCTAGTAACAGGTGTGTGAACTAAGATCCAGTAGCTGAGCCTGGGGCTGCTGCTAGGATGGGTCTTCCATAGTAATCCAAAGCTGTCTCTGAGCGCTGGATCATAACCTTTGACTCCTCTGTCTGTTAGATAAGAAACCCCTGCACTTTGCAAATCCTTACAGAAGTTTACTGTGAAAGTACATTAAGGCCTTCCTTCCTTATGTTTTGCACTCCAAAGATTGATTGTATTATTTTCCAAGATTTTACTACATTGCAAAAACTCAAACTCCTTTCCTGCCATGCACCTCAGCATCCTGCCTTGGGAAAAAACCTCAATAAACAGTGAAAGAGTAGTGTTAAGAGCTTCCAGCAGTATAGAAACATTAAAATTTCAAAAATACATTATATCTTCATTGCTTCTGTCCACACGAGCTTTTGTTGTTCTTAGAACACACCCAGCTCTTTTTGCCTTGGACCCTTGACACCGGTGTCGTCTTCCCGACAGGCACTATCCTTGCTCTCCAGGTGGAATACTATCTTTGTTTGCTGGTTGATTTTCTTTCTCACCACTTAAGGATTAGCTCCATGAGGGCGAGGATCATGTATAGCACGGATTCAGTCCCTGCGCAATACCTGGCACATAAACATTTAGTGAATATTTGTTAAATGAAAAGTGTGGTCAATAAAATCTCCTAAGAGTCTGGGAGACAAACTGACTTCTGTATTCTTTACCTTGCCCAATGACCTCAAGGCTTCCTGGCTACTAAAAGTAATTCCTGATAATAAGATTTTAATTCTCTTATTTATATTATGTTATATTATTTTTCTCAATCTTACAAAAATCTCTACATTGAATGTACATTAATTTTATAATTATGAAATATGTAGATTAGGTATACATATATATATATCTGTATTTATTTACAGACAAATGTAAATGTTTTTTAAAAACGTGACAGTGTAAAAATAATTAGACCTAAAAATTGGGAGGTTTAGTGTTAAGAAATGAAAAGCACAAAGCCTAATTTTTTTCATCTTTTATATAAAGTAGGGAGTTTATTGATACCATCTGAAATCAAAACATTAATAGCTCCATCCTCTTAGTTTTTTTATAATCTTTTTTCTTAACGTTAGAGATTTTTTTTGATTAATAATCTTTCTGTGGAAGAGCTATTTTTAAAATCGTGTTTCCATTTTACTTTCTTTTACTAAATTCAAGTAAAATTAAATAATTTGTCTGTAAATATACTGCGTATGTTGATAAGTTCTATCACCCAGAAATATTTCTCGTATGTGCAAAGGATATGTACAAAAGTTTGCATTGCTACTGTTTCTAAGAATGAAAGTAGAAGAGGATAAATTACAGTTCATGGGAACACTATTTTATATTTAATAATGATGTTGATCTATGTTTAATGACAAGGGGAAATATCTGCTGAATTAAGGGCGAGAGATAAGTTGTAAAATATTTTATCAACACAGTATGTTTTTCAAAGGTGAAAAGACTCTGGAACTCTTAAGCAACTTTGTATGTATGAGTAAATCTGTATGTGTTTGGTATTATATAGAGAAAGCATAGAAGAATACACATAAAATTGTAAAAACAAGTTAGAGGATAATATGGCATGATACTAATTTTGTTGCAAAAGAAAATGTAAAAACTGTGTACCACTGTTGTGGTGTTTTGTTTTTTAAGGCCTGCAGAGTATCCATGAAACTGTTGACATTGATTTGCACAGGAATTAGAAGTGGAGTACTAATGTAGTTAGTATTATTTGAAATTTTTATAAAAAACATGTTAAGACTTTTATAAGGCTTTAATGAATAAAAATAATCAAGAGGGGAAAATTGTTGCAAGAGTACTACAGTTTCCTAACTAGTGAAATTCACCAAGCAACCATTAAAACTTAAAAATGTGTACATACCCTATTGGTATATAGACCCCTGGTGACCTGAGTTTTCCTCCCACTTCTCCCCCACAGGAATAAATGAAGAAGAGGAGAAGAAAAAAGAAAAAAGCAAAGAGAAAGTCAAGTTGAAAAAAAAAAGGAAAAGGTATTTTTTAATAGCATTAAAGAAAAAGAAAGAAAAGCAGGACCGTGAATCCAGAATGGATTGCCAAATTTCATTTTTCATGTGTAGTCTTGTCAGTGTAATATTAACTTTTTCTTAATGGGAAAAGAAAAAGTTGCACAGTCATTTCAATAAAATGACAAAGTCCTTCATGTTAGGAACCAAAGACAAAGTCAGTCTTTACCCACCTTTTGGGATCAAATCAAGGTATAAATAAGTAACAGCTTCCCCCTTTTTTATACATTGTATTTCTATTCTAGATTTTTAAGTTTTAAAACAACAGCCAAGATTTTAATCAGTGGTAAATCTAAATATTTCACATGCATTTGTCTTCACCTACACAAAGTTGGAGCTTAAATATTTTTATTCTCATAATATCATTACCATGGCTAAGAAATTAATTTATTAATAGAAGTTTCATCCTAAAAATTCTTCATCAGCCACCTGCGAATTTTTACTGAGAAATCTTTCAACAAATAACTGATTGAAGAAATTGATCAAAAGTAGTAAGAGGCAGCTTTCTTCTGTGATTAAATGAGTACAGTTTCATTTACATTAGAACGAAACTATATACATAGCCATTTTTTAAGGTACTGGCCATAGTTTTCATGGTTGAATTTTAACTCCTAATTAGATTACTGATTGAACTCTTCAGATGCCTTGTTAAAATTAACAAATTAATTCAGTTTGTCTTGTGATACATATTTTGAGTTTGGGTATAGGTAAAATTTTATCCACCTCTATATAGGGCTTTTTCTGGGTTTTTTGGTTGTTTTTTATTGCAGTTTTTGGCCGGGGCTGGGTTTGAACCCGCCACCTCCAGCATATGGAGCCGGCTCCCTCTCCTTTGAGCCACAGGCATCAATCACCCTGTTTGTTTGTTTGTTTTGAGACAAAGTCTCACCATCTCTTCCTCGGTAGAATGCTGTGATGTCACAGCTCATAGCAACTTCAGACTCTTGGGCTTAAGCGATTCTCTTGCCTCAGCCTCCCAAGTAACTGGGACTACAGGAGCCCCCCACAGTGCCCGGCTATATTTTTGTTGCAGTTGTCATTGTTGTTTTGCTGGCCCAGGCTGGTTTGAACCTGCCTGTGACCTTGGTATATGTGGTGACCTCTGAGCTACGGGTGCCACCACACTTTTTCTGGGTTTAAAAAAATTTTTTTTTCTCTTTTTACTATTACAAAAAGGAATTCTCCAGTTTCTTTTGCAATTTACCATTAGAGTAGTATTTTTAAAAATTATGATGTTATCCTCATTAATTTAGAGAATTCATTTAAAAGCATCTTTTTTGTGACTAATGAAAACTATTTTGTAATGTAAGTATTCATCTGTATCACTCTGCATTTAGAGGGATCAAGTACTTTTACTAGAAAAATTGAATTAACAAAAGTGCTTTTATTCTGCTAGTTTTCAGCTTTCATTCATTTATACCAAGGTATAATTATAGCCTTTTTTAGAAATATATCATAGTATTCTTTTGAGGCTCTTAAAAGAATATGCTAGCAAGTTGTATACACAAGTGAATTTTGTATGTAATGAGCCTTGGTGAATGCCACTTGGTTTGTCTTTGGAGATTTTGAAGGGTATGGCCACATGATAATTTCATCCTTTTTGAATTTAAAACTCATTATTAGAGTTGAGCAGAATAAAGATAATAGTTTCTGTGACCAAGCAGCAAAAAATCTGAATTCAGGATTTTGAGGGAATACAAATATGTGAAGCATATTTTGAGTTTATATTTATCTCCCCACTTTACTCAGAAAAGAATTCATTTCAAATCCCATTTAAACTTATCAGTCATAAAAGCAATTATCAATATGTTTTATTGCCCATAGGTCTTATTCATCCAGTTCTACTGAAGAGGACACTTCAAAACAAAAGAAACAAAAATATCCGAAGAAAGAAAAGAAAAAAGAAAAAAAGAGTAAATCAAAAAAAGGCAAACATCACAAAAAGGAAAAAAAGAAAAGGAAAAAGGAAAAGCATTCCTCTACTGTTAACAGTTCTGAATTCTCCAAAAAGTAACTGAGACTTTGGTCTAAGCCATTAAATTTGAAAATTTGGTTTTAAAAATTATTTGCTCTTCCTTAGAATTTGCTATATACTCTGCTTTGCAATAAATCCCATATAGACATTTTTCATATGTGGTACTATTATCCCTCTGGCAATATATTTTTAATGTGCTATGACTATAAAGTATTAAATCAGTCTTGTTACTTGATAGCCATGCCCCAAGCTATTTGTATATACAAGACACATCTTTTTTGGCTTTTGCCTCTGTGCCATTACATCATAAATTGTTTGTAAAATGGCATTACTGCAGTAAACACAGGTGATCTACATAGCTGTAAGTATTGCTAAATCAGGTGTTCACCTTCCATTGATGAAGCTAGGTAGAGGGCAGTGCTTTGAATGCTTTGCTCTTGACACTGAAAAATTTAATAGTTTTAGATACTAAAATGAAATGTACAAAGATAGTCAAATTCTTTATTATTGTTTTTAAATTGCTAGACATTTTTTTAATATCATGGGAGATGAAGCTGCTTTATTGGTCTTGAATAGGGCTTTTTAAATGAATGGTGTCTGCAAGAAGGTGGTAATCATGAAAATATTTATAACAAAGTTTCACTGTTTTCTGAAATGCAGAGTTTCTGCCTCCTTTGTTTTTGTAACAATCAAAGTATTTCTTCCTTATTTAGAGCCTATAAGTAAGTCTTGCCTAGATGATGCTATATTGGTCAGGATTTTTAGGATAGACTCCTGGGTTGCTTTTACAAATGTGCCATATTGGCATGTCTCAAAGTAATACCTCAAACAGAAATTTTTATTTAGGAAGACAGCCAAATCTTCATCAGATCTGATTTTTATTGTACTCAGTGTATAAATTTTATGAATATTGTTCTATGAGTAATGTGGAAAATTTTTATAAATGTGAGCACATATATTTAGTCTGAAATAATTTGTAGTTTTGAAGCAAGTTTTACACTGAACTTATGGTTTCACAAATAGTTGGGGGTGTTTCTGTCTTTTACTTCAGTCACAAACCTCAGGAGCAGCAACAAAAATTTAAAATTAAGAATTTTATTCTGAACTTTTTAAAATTTAAGAGCCAGGGAGTTGCATCATAAAAGCCTTTATATAAAAATTTTGTATGAGTAAACATTTCAAACACATAGTAGTAAATAAAATGTTTCTTAAATTTTTGTTTTCACTGTGATCAGTGAAATTTGATCAAAATTGATCAGTGAAATATTTACTTTGCTTAGTATTTAGGTATCCCTCATGCCCAATAAGGTAAATATTTATTATGTTGTAGAAGTATCAAAAATTAACCAATTATCATGGCATAGCACCAAAGACTGCAAATACATCGCTGTGGTGCATTTGTAAATTTTGAAATTGGTAACCTGCTGACATGGATGCTGGTGAATTTATGGTGATGAAATCAGGTAAGTACATTTAACCTCATGAGCTGGTCTGGTTTACTGACTCTTCATTTACCCAGCACCTTACCTGGCATGCCCTCAGTAAGACTTGGGGAGCCGTATAACTCCTTTTAATATACAATTACTCTTGCTTAAATTTTAGGAAAGCTGCACCAACATCCCCTTTCTGGCATTGCAGCCGTGGAGCCACTCACACTCAACTATTGAACTATTTGACTTCGTCCAAAAGAAATTCTTTTTGTTTAAATAGTTCAGTCAGATTTAGGGGAGAGAAACACAGACCCATTAGGTTTTCTAAGGGTGTGTTTGGCCTTTACTACTGATTTTATGAAAATACGGTTCTTTGGTTTGAAAACAAGTTAAAAATATATATTTAAAAATTTTTTTTTCTTCTTATGCCAGATAATTTAGTAAACCTTAAGAAGTGAGAAAGTAGTATAAACATTTTACGAAGAAAATGAAAAAGAAATGTCCATAGCTCAATATTTGATAAAAGAGGGCTATAGTTGAATATGAGTG
Organism: Otolemur garnettii; assembly: GCF_000181295.1. Lineage (NCBI taxonomy): Eukaryota > Metazoa > Chordata > Mammalia > Primates > Galagidae > Otolemur > Otolemur garnettii. The sequence goes on along the minus strand of NW_003852412.1, from coordinate 1,034,999 downwards.
TAACTTTTCTTTAAATTTCAGAATGTTAGGGGGTACGCATGTTTTGCTTATGTATTTCGTTTTTGTATAGATTGAGTCAAAATTTTAAGTGTGCCTTCACCCAGTCTGCACTGTACCCAATAGGTGTGAATGTACCCATCTCCCCCTCCCCCTCCCCCCAGCTTGACTCGCATTGAGATTTACTTCCATATGTGCACTTAAGTGTTGATTGATTCATTCTGATTTGGTATTGAGTACATGTATTTGTTTCTCTGTTCTTGTGATTTTTCATTTAGAATTGCTTCCAGTACCATCCAGGTTGTCACAAAAGATACTAGCTCGCCATTTTTTTATGGATAAGTGGTACTCCATGGTGTGTATCCACCACATTTTATTAAGTGAGGCTGGTCCAGGAGCAGTGGTGGGTCTTCACTTACTGCTTCCCTTGACTAGCCTTAAAAAAAATGAACCAAAATAAAATAAAATAAAAAAAAAAGATTAGAAGATTCTACATACAAAGGGATGGCCTCATGCCCTTGAGGGTGCAGTGATAGTGATCATAGTGAAGAGTTAATTGAGTTATTTGTAAGTTTTACTACTGTTAATTATAAATTGGTTCATTAAGCTTGTTTTCTGAATGGTGACCTAATAATTCAGAAGAGTGAAAGCTTTTGTGAAGTGATATTATGTGTGAATTAAAGGATTTTAGTGCTCAGTAATTTTTCCCCCAGATTTAATTTTGGAATTATTCTTCAGTAGGTTTTCCATAATATTAGCATAGTTTATGAAATATCTCACCTGAATAAAAATTATATATTTTTACTAAATTAATTTTCTTCTGAAATGAACTTGTTATTATCAAGATTGGATACAGATCTCACTAATACATTTTGGGAGAAAATTAATGAAATTCCCACTCAGGCAATATATAGCAGAAAGAAAACTAAATTTAATAATAAAAATCAAAAAATTCTTGTTATTCTAACTAGCTTTATGACCCTCAACAAAGGCATTTAGTTTCTCTGGGCCTTGCTGTCTTTCATCTATAAAATATTGTACCAGGTTATCTCTGATATCATTTCCAGTCTGCAGTATGTATAATTATCAAGATTTCAGTAAAATTCAAGTAATATTCATTTTAAAATTATAATAAGCAGGTAGTATTTTGTAATAGAATATGTCCAATTTATTAAAACAACTGTTAAACACATACGACTTCTTTAGCAGATAATTGATATTTGGTTCATATTCTTACTGTTCTACGTATGTAATTTTCACTAGATGAAATAGCATTTATATTTAGATTTGTATTTGTAACTAGGTTACCCGAGCACTTTCGGACTGTGTATTTGGGCTGATGGACCTATTTCCCAGCTAGTTTCCCGTTTCTTTTCTCCGTATCATCTTTTGGCTAATCATATCTCTTGGAGGTACCCCTAGTGCTTCATACTTAATACATCTCCATTCCCATCTTTGGTTCTCTGAGGCCAAAACATCAATAAATGAGAAGTAAAAACAATGTTTGTCTAAATTTACTCCTCATCTAAAATTATATAACTCTAGGACACATTCAATAGTAAACAAGGCTGAAGAGTTAATAATGTTGATAAAAATGCCACTGAGTCCTTTTTTCACCAAGCATGTACTGAGCACTAGTGTGGCAAACACTGTGCTGGGTCCTGCGGATTCAGATAAATGCTTCCTTGTAGGAGTTCACAGTTTAGTTGCTAGGAGAAACACTAGAGCGCACATTATGTAATAAGTGCAGTAATTGGAATTTATGGGTTTGTAGAAACACAGGAGCACCTAACATAGCCTGGAGAAATTAGAAGAGGCTACCTTCTAGAAAATAATGCCTAGAGAAAATAATGCCTGCATTGCAATTTGATTAAGGATGAGGGTGAGGGTCATAGCAGTTCCAGACTAAGAAGGGTACCGTGGACAAAGACCACGTGTAGAAAAAGCTGAGTTGTGTGTCAGTTATCTGGACTCCAGTGTTGTTGGTATGTCATAGGCAAGGCAAGAAATGGTAAGAATTGAGACTACTATGTAGGTGTTCCAGAACAAGAGAGGGAAGTCTTGTGTTCCGTTTTGGGGAGCAGGGACTTTAATCTGTAAGCAGTGAGACACCATTGAAAAGTTTTAAGGAAGGAAATGACTTTTATTGTGGTTTTATTCCATCTATTTTATAATCTGAGTAATCCCACAATTTTTAAAAGAGGAAAATGCTTTTATTAGAAGACCATGTAGAAAGTAATTTGATTCTTTTATGCTCTATTGTTTGTATTTTTCTTCTAGACTCACTTTTCTAAGATCTGATTATTACTAAAAATTACATAGGTGACCTAAATCATCTAAAAACACTGCTGTGTTTTTTATCAGACCCATCTCCAGAATACAGACATACATGTATATACTTTGAAATGTACTTTGTTTTTATTTTAGCTTATTTCTGACTGGCTTAAGTTCTGTCACTATGGTAGTATTTTCTATGCCCAAATCATTTAAAATATATTTTTTAATATATAGACTATGCTATAATTTGATAAAGCTTCTTTTAATACTTTGTCTTAACCTAGGAAGTACAACTGCTTCAAAGTTACAGAGAGACATACCAGTTGGTCCACCCATGAGCTGTGTCCTGCTCTGATGACATACACTAGATTATTAGCAAGCAGTGTCTTGAGGCCTCCAGCACTGGCATTCAAACTTCTTGGGCAGTTGGCATCAAAGAACAGATGTTTCTCATGCCAGTGTCACAGTGAACCTGTTAAAAAGGCCAGAGTCTACTGATGATAGTTGTGTCCTGTCAACTCCTCTAATAATATGCAGAATCATCGAGAATTGGAGTACATCTCCTAGGACACAACCCATGATGGATCTGGCCATGCTGGGCCCCAGTATGCACCTCCCATGAGGTGGGGAGGATGATCATTTTGCTAAGTCAGGTTTCTTGGTTGTGCTATGGCCCTTGCCCTTGAGGAGCAAAATTAGAACTGTACTAGTGCCTTAGCTAAACTTTCTCAACCTAGATTTTCAACTGAGGCCATACAGGAATATAATTATTAAATTTCTGTGTATCAAAATAGCAAATTTTCTGGGATTTTTTAAAAAGTCGAAGTTGTATAAAACAAAGATCAAGAAGTACCCACAAAACCTTTATGAATTTTCACAAAAACAAGTGAAAATGCTTTGCTTTTATGACCACGCAAAATGTCTTTTGTATAACAGAACTGTCTTAATTTTCGAACTTAACATATACTTTAAACAATTTTAATATTTAAGCCTTGGCAAACTTGTGCTCTTCTACTCAGGCAGTAGAACATTGCAGTAATGATCTGGACCTATGCTGTCAATATAGCCACTTGTGGTTATTTAAATTAAATAAAAATTGTATTTCTTCAGTTGCATTAGCCACATTTCAAGTGCCCAGTAGCCACATGTGGTTAGTGGCCATTGTCAGACAGTGTGGACACAGAAAGAGATTTCTGTCATCAATCACAGAAACTTCTCTTGGACAGTCCTAGTCTAGAAGATAACCACACTTGGTAAAAGTTTTGACAGTCTAATTAGGAAAAGTTTCTAACCCTGAACTTTGCATGCACCCAAACAATAAGGGATTCTTTTATATATATCTAGCCCAGTGAAGCTATATTCAGCACTTCTGAAATGCCAGTTTTCTGATTACAAAATCTTTTATGACATAGTAGATGTGTTCAGCAGAGCTGGCTTAAAATTATTTTTTTCATGTTTAATTCCTTTATAAAACCATGTCTGTGTTCTAATAAAAATCACACTTAGGAGTAAAAATATTTTCAAGCAATAATTTGCAGAAATTAGTTTTATTTCTAGATGACTGGTGTTAATGGGATAGCATTAAGTGGGACCAGAAAACTCATTTGTTTTATAACTTTCATTATAGGTTATTTAGGAAATTTCAGTGAAGGATTTTATTATGGTTTTCCTGGTAATACAGGAAATCTGCATTGTACAGATTATATATTGTGACAGTTTTTGTTACTGAATATTAATGTTACAAAGGCAATATATTGTTTATGTGTCCAGAAAATACTCCAAAAAGGCATGGGTTAATTCCTAAAAATCTTAAGGATATACCACCTATAGTTAATAAGAAAATTCCCCCTGAGATTTACCTATCCAGTACTATTTCTTGTAAAAAGAATTGCCTGTAAGTATCAAAAACTTGTGAAATGCTGGTAATGTGACACAAACTTCTCATTATTCCTAAGATAAGTTTATCTGTGTTATTGACAATGTCATTAATTTCTCTCAAAAAATTAGCATAATTTCATGTACTGCACAAGCATCTTGGTTAGCAAGTAAAAGTAAACGTATGTACCTGAAAATTTATGAAAATCTAAGTGGATGTCTAATAAATTGATTGGATAATCAAAAATGCAGTTATGTCTTTGTGCGTGGCAAGTTTTTCAAAAGGAGTATTACACATTATGTTTCAAATGCATTTTTTATTTGTATGGCTCCATCTCTCTGGTGAGCCTTTAAAACACAGAAGTTTTGGTTAATAAGCAATGTTGATTTGTGTTGTATCCATTGTTTTTTCTTGAATTACATCATCAGCTTCATAGGATGTCTCATTTGTTGAATTTGATGCTGCATTTGAGTTGAGGACTTTGGTTTTTCCAGTTGACTTGCCTGCAAATACACAAAATATGAAATAATTATTTGAAATTATCACGTAAAATTTGACTTTTTAAAAATTTTTTTTTTTTTTTTTTAATTTTTTGAGACAGAGCCCCAAGCTGTCCCCCTGGGTAGAGTGCTGTGGCATTACAGCTCACAGCAACCTCCAACTCCTGGGCTCCAGCGAGTCTCCTGCCTCCGCCTCCCAAGTAGCTGGGACCACAGGCGCCCGCCACAACACCCGGCCATTTTTTGGTGCAACCGTCATTGTTGTTTGGCGGGTCCGGGCTGGGGATTCGAACCCACCACCCTAGGTGTATGCGGCTGGCGCCTTGCAATATTGAAAATGTGATGCCCTGAAAATACGATATGGATGAGAATTGAATCATTTCAAAGCTGTTTTTGAACATTTCCTCCTGAAATTCAAATAAAGGAAACGTTAAATAACAGAAGTAAAAAATTCACTGCCATGCTTACCTACCTTTCCTCATGCTTCCATGAGGAAACTGCATTTGATAAGAAGGTAACAGGTTCTGGGTCACTTAATAAAAGTGTGACTTTCCCTATCCTCTGCACGAAGCAAATAAACTACATTAAAGCCAATCATAACAATTTGCAACAATCTTAATGCTTTCCCATTATAACCAATATAGATGTGACTTTTAAAAAAATACATTTGTGCCATAACCTCATTCACTCACTAAATAAAAATGAGAGTCCAAAATGAGTAAAGATAAGCTTTGCTCATCAGAAGGGCTAACAAAGTTTATAGCAAAGAAATGGATAATTAGTCAATGGGTGGTGGTAGAGAAGTTGAGTAATAAAGATATTTCACCAATGTGTAAAATGTTCTATATATTTAAATAACGTAAGAATACATAAAAAACAGTGTAAGAAATTACTAATGTCCTCCATGTGGCTCAGTCCTCATCTGACCCAGTTCTTTCCTTGGCTTCCAAGATGCCGGTCTTGTTTGACTCTCCTCCCTCGCTGTGACTCCTTCCCTGTCCCTCTTGTTGCTTCCTTTTCTTCTCTGAGAGCTGTTAGATGTAGGAGTGCCTCAGAGGTCTGCCCTGGGTTTGGTCAGGTCTCACTCCCTAATTAGATTGGTCTCATTAGTACCACAGAGTTTTACACTATCTCTGTGCTGATGACTCCCAGATCATTATCTCTGGCCCAAAACTCTTCTAACATCTAGACTCAACTTCCTGTTGACTTCTCCACTTGAATATTTGGTGGACATCTCCAATTGAAGCCAAAACTGAAAATTAAGGTTAATACCAGGAAAAAAAAAAGCCTTCCCCACTAGAAGTCTTCCTCTTCTCAGTTGCAGGCAACTCCATGTCTCCTGTTGCTAAGGCTGAAAACCTCAGTCATTCTTGATTCTTCTCTTTTCTGTCACCCCCTACATTAAATCCATCAGGAATCCTACAGGCTATATTGTAAAATAGATAGCTGGGCATGGTGACACACAGCTATAGGCCACAACTACTTGGGAAGTTGAGCCAGGAGGGTTCCCTGAGCTCAGGAATTCTAGATTACAGTGAGCTATGATCATGCTACTGCACTTCAGCATGGCTGATGGAGTGCGACACTTTCTCAAATGCCTATATACATCCATCCAGAATCCAACCACTTCTTACCAAGATTACTTACCTTTAAAAAATAAGTCAAATCATGTTCTCTGTCCAGGACCCTCCACCTCACCCTCAAGTCTTTAAAATGGCCTACATGATTTCATACACACACCACAAATCTCCCTGACTTCATCTTTTTTCTGCTTCACTTGTTGGTTTACTCAAAACTCTGATCAAGCACTTCAGGCACATGCCATCCTATAGGACATTTGCAAAGGTTGTTCACTCTGTCTAGTATGCTCTTCTCTGAATAAACTGCATGATAACTCTCGTTTCCAAGTCCTTGCTCAAAAATTACCCATTCAAGTGGTGCCCAAAAGCTCAGTGGGTAGGGTGCTGGCCACATACACTGAGGCTGGCATGTTTGAGCCTGGCCCGGGCCGGCTAAACAAGAATGACAACTGCAACAACAAAAAAATAGCTGGGCTTAGTGGTGGGCACCTATAGTCCCAGCTACTTGGAAGGTTGAGGCAAGAGAATCGCTTAAGCCCAAGAGTTTCAAGTTGCTGTGAGCTGAGACACCATGGCACTCTACCAAGAGTGTCAAAGTGGGACTCGGCCTCAAAAAAAAAAAGGAAAGTTACCCATTCAGACACATTCTTCTTAGTAAAGCATCACAAAAATGGAGAAGCAAGAATCCAATGTACTCAATTCTGATATGAGGACAATTGATGCTTGTACATGGTGGGAAGCCTGAGAATGGGGGAGCAGAGAGAGGGAAGGAGGGAGGGGGTTGGGGGATCACAGTGTGTGACACACCTCTTAGGGGCAGGACACAATCATAAGAAGGACTTTACCTGACAAATGCAAGTAGTGTAACCTGGTTCTTTGTACCCTTAATGAATCCCCAACAATTAAAAAAAAAAAAGTCCTGTTCAGTAGGATCTACCCTAAATACCATTTAGAAATACAGCTTCCATACTCACCATCTCCAATCTCTTCTGCCCGCTATTATTGTCCATAATTATTTTCTAACATAACTTACCTATTTATCAGCTTAGCATTTATTGTCTACTTCCCTCACTAAAATTCAGATACCACCTGCCAAAGGATTTTACACTATTTTATTCATTAATGATGTGTCAAGAAAAATGTTTTACATAAAGCTGATGTTCAATTAATATTGAGTACGTTAATGAATTGAAGGATAGGACTGAAAGTTTTACACTGTAAAAACTTTAAAATTGTAGGTGACAAAAGACAAGATTGAAAGCCAACTGAGGAAAAAATTTTAAGAACAAAGGATTCACGTCTAATACGTACAGGTCTCATACATACAATATATAAGATTAACACCTCTTAGTGGATGAAGAAATGGACAGAAAGGTACACTGGCTAATAAACAAACACGAAAAATCTCCAACCTGCTAGTAGAAAAAAATGTAAATTCAAAAGGTAGGATACCATTTTTCATCTCTCAATTAGGTACGAATAAAAAGTGATACTGTCTTCATCAAGGGTATAGCATCACGGGAGTATAAACTGGTACATTTTTAAAGTCTGAAACATTCCTACCCTGTAATTTCCATCTTAATCTGAAATTGCCAAAGAAACCATCAAAGATGGGATCATAAATTCATAGACAAGGGTATTCACTGATCATTTTAAATTCCCCAAAATGTAAGTTCCTTAAATTTCCAATAACAGAATTGTTAAATAAATTTTCACATATAAGGTATCATGTGGCCATATAATTTAAAAAGGTGGTTTCTAAGAAATTCTCAATTATATGGAAAGTGCTCAGAGTACAACGTCAAGTGAGAAAGAATGCAGAACTATGGCCAGTATAATGGTAGTTAATACTTACATAGCACTCACCGTCAAGACTCTCTCAGCCAAAGCTCTTTAGGATCAAATCTGAACCTGGTAAGGCTGAGGAGCTGGCTCTGCTTTCCTCTCCTGCCTCAGTTCTCCCCACTCCCTTCCTTGTACTTGGCATTTCAGACACAGAAGAAGGCCAAAAGTTCCCCAACTTGCCCTGCTCACTCTGTTCCCAGCCTCTTCCCTGATGTCCTCTTCCCTGCCTGATGTCCCTCATGCCCCAGCCTCTTTGGCTTGAACAATTCCTCAGGTTTTAGAAAGTCGGCCCTAAACCTCCATAGGGAAGTCCATTAGCCCAGATTCCCACCTTCAGTGACAAGTAGCTTCTGTCCATCCTCTTCTTTTTGCCAACTAGCCCATCTTCTCAGTATGAGTCTAAAGCCTCATGTTTACGTGTGTGAATACTTCCTGCCTTTCACTGATAAGTAAACTGCTTTTTTTAAAGTAAAAAATATGGGTCAAAAATATTTCTCTACAAGTAAACTGCTGTCTAAGTTCAATCAGGACATCCCCCCATCACCACCCTGGTCAATTTTGTGGTTGAACACTCGAGGAGTTTTGAAGGATGACATCTCACTGCAGCTCCCATATCCTGCCCATAGGACTGAGACACTTGCAGTATTGATCTCCGGCTGATAGTTAAGGTACTTAGATTTAAAACCTATGGCCTAGAGTGGTACAGTGCATGACTTTATTTCATTACTCCTCTTCTGAATTTTTTTAGTGGTAAAATAAGTTACTTAATGTTCTCATTCTAAACATCCAATCCTTATGTTTAAATCATATAATTTGATTTTTAAAAGCTAATTTATTACGGGCCCAATAGTTTCTAGTGTGGAAAATTGTCCTTTGTCCAATAAGCAGGCAAAGCCCTTTAAGATAAAAGTCGTCGGGAAAACTGGCATGAAAATTTTATGAACTAAAAACTTCTTCTTGACTTTATTTGCAAAGTAAACTTTTCAAAAAATATTTGATTCCAATTTAACCAGATGTTTGTAGGTTGCTTATTTTACACACTTTGATTCTTCAGTATCCTAGCAGGTGAAAGTAGAAGATGAAGGATGTAAGATGTAATTTAGTTTCATATCATCTGGATGGCATTTGGGTCTTATGTAAGTATTTAAATATCGAAAATGTTAATAGTTTTTAGAATGTCTGGGAAGTCTAAAAACTGTAATTTTGGTTAATTCAAGTTATTCATGTTTTCAAAACTTTTTATATACTTAAATTCATAACAGTTTAATTGGACTTTCAAGGTTTTTTTATGCTTTGTCACAGCCTGATTCTTTTAATGAAAACACTCAGGAAGTTATTTATTTCCCTAACTTAATTATCTTGGAGTTCTCTGGAAGTTGTCCCTATTCTGGCAACCCTTGTTTACATTACCTGTTTCTCTGGCAACTGAAACAGGTATTCCCCTCTGAGATTTAACATCTTGCATATTACAGATTTTTTTCTTTTGAGACAGAGTTTCAAGCTGTCACCTTGGGTAGAGTGCTGTGGCGTCACAGCTCACAGCAACCTCAAACTCTAGGGCTTAAGTGATTCTCTTGCCTCAGCCTCCCAAGTAGCTGGGACTACAGGTGCCTGCCACAACACCTGGCTTGTTTTTTGCCTTGGAGTTGTCATGGTTGTTTGGCAGTCTAGGCTGGATTCACACCCACCAGCTCTGGTGCATGTGGCTGGCACCATAGCTGCTTGAGCTACAGGTGCCGAGCCACTTACAGATTTTTCTTTATCTAGGGCTTGTAAAACTATTCCTTCCCCAGCCTCCACTCATTATTTACTTGGCTACTGGATCCTTCCAATATTTTTGGAAGTGTGAGTAAAAATATTTTTTCACAGTGGCTTCCTAAGCCAAAGCAATTCTCCTAAGAAAAACAATTTGTCATGTGATTAAGAAAAGATCTATTGTAAACACCTCTGGTGCTCATTCTCTTCCCACAGCTTATAAAAATCCAAAAGCAGTTTCATTGTCCATCCCTATGGTAACTCAGAAGAGCAACAACCTCAAAGAATGAGGCAAAGATTCTTTGAGATAATTTTAAAAGACAAGAAAGGAAACGTTTTAGCAACCTCAGCTTTTTCTAGTTTTCCTTTAATAAATGAAAACTAATTTCTTAACCAACAAAGTAAGGATAAAACCAGCTGCCTCTTTTCTGTCACAAGGTTCTAACTTATATTCAATATTAAATAAATCTGTAATACCACTGAGCTCCCAAGGGATTCATTATACCTAAAGATGCTTATTGAATTCTCTTTCTTTAGGTGAGTGCAAATTGCCAAGATCCAACCTTGCTTCCTATTCCCATTCTTTCCTCTTTCCCCTCTTCCAATGATCAGAGGTAAATCTCAACCTTCCTTTAATCCTAACCCCCCCAGACTGGCATTCAAATGAAAGCTTTGGCCTTTACCAAAATTTAAATACAATTCATCAAAACAAAATCTTCCTACCTATCCTCATTACAGCCAACACCACTGTGCTTTCTCTAAAGATCGTTAAATTTTACATTTATTTTCAAAGCCAGTCCTCAAGGACCAATTTATCCTATAACTGAATTCTGCCCTTGCCTGCCACTTCGAAATATCAAAAGAATGACGGGGACCTCCTCAGGTCCCCACCTCCTGGCTGTCTGGCAGAACTGTAATTGAGCTTTTCTGCCATTACCTGCCTGCATCTTCCTAGCTTCTGAGTTACCATCCTGAAGTCCTTCAGCAGTTTCCAACTACTAATCTAGCCAGATTACTTTGTTCTTTAGTAGAAAATGTACACATCCCACTCATCCTGCAGCTCCTTCCTCTAACAAGCGAACTTAAATTTGCACCTTATAGGTGGTTTTGTTTTTTTTTTTTTTATGATATGTTTCCCTTCAAATTCAATATGGGGGTGCACAGGACTGGGTCTGAGCTAGACAGAGAAGTGAGCCAAACTCACCCTGGGACCTCTTGTTCTGTCGCCCTCCTCTTTTTCAATGGCCTTTCCCTCCAGAAGACGTATATAGGGATCTCATATAAGAGCACTTAAAAACTCAACATGAAATTTGGAATTTGAGACTAGCCCTTTTCCTTTACCCACCCATCAATGAATAGAGGCAGTTAGACTGAGAAATATTTTTCCAACCCTATTTCTTCCAGAATCGTCCTTTTTTTTCTTTTCTGCATTGTTACATGCTTCCAACCATTGATGATTTAAGATAGCTTACAAAAGAGTTTAGCTGATATTTTAAATCCTTGAAATGAATGTTTCACAATGGAAGACTGTCTTCTGTTTTACTTATTGGTTGGAACATGAGCTAGGATCACCTGACCCTGTACCCTGAGGACTCAGAAATGCTCAGTGGAGCAGTAGCTTCCCTGAGCATTTTGATTTTCTACACGCTAGGAAAAAAAAAAAGTTGTAGGAAATTCCAGGCTTGTTATTTTAAGTAGAAAGATCTTTCTACTTCACGGGACACAGGTGGTCTTTTATGCCATTGAATTCAAATTCCTCCCATCTTCTACTAAGATCTTCATGAATTCTTAGGAAGTACTTTCAAACTGGTATTACTAAATAATCTGGCAGCCTAATTAATAAGAGCTTTGCACAGAGTTTTTTTGAGGCGTGTTAAGACAATTTAGAAAAATAGCTCCCAAAATTATCTATAAATTTCATATAAAACCCATCAAAATACCATTTGATTCTTAAAAATTTGACAGTGTGATTCAAAAGTTTATTTGGAGAATTGAACATCATAAGAATAGCCAAGAGGCTAGGTGCAGTGGCTTACACCTGTAATCCTAGCACGCTAGGAGGCAGAGGCAGGTGGATCTCCAGAGCTCAGGAGTTTGAGACCAGCCTGAGCAAGAGCAAGACCCTGACTCTACTAAAAATAGAAAAACTAGCTGGACGTAGTGGCACATGTCTGTAGTCCCAGCTACTTGGGAAGCTGAGGCAAGAGGCTTTCTCAAGAAGAGTTTGAGGTTGCTCTTAGCTTTCATGCTGCAGCACTCAACCCACGGCAACAGAGTGAGACTCAAAAAAAAAAAAAAAAAAAAAAAGGAGTAGCATAATGAAAGGGAGGAGGCAGTCTTTCTTGCCTAATTAGGTATTAAATTATATAGTTACAATAATTGTTAAAGTATATTACTAGCTTAAGAATAAACAGACTGATCAATTTAATGGAACAGAAAGTCCAAACCAAACTACAGTACATATAAGAATTTAGTTTATGGCTCTGCGCCTGTCGCTTAAGCGGCTAAGGCGCCAGCCACATACACCTGAGCTGGCGGGTTTGAATCCAGCCCAGGGCCACCAAACAACAATGATGGCTGCAACCAAAAAAAAAAAAAAAAATAGCTAGGCATTGTGGCAGGCGCCTGTAATCCCAGCTGCTTGGGAGGTAGAGGCAGGAGACTTGCTTGAGCCCAGGAGTTGGAGGTTACTGTGAGCTGTGATGCCACAGCACTCTACCCAGGGAGACAGCTTGAGACTCTTTCTCAAGAAAAAAAAAAAAAAAAAGAATTTAGTTTATGACTACTGACAAAAATTTTAAGTTGACAAAAGATAGATTAGCCAATAAATATTTGACAACTGACCCATTATTTGAGAAATTAAGGCAGATCCCTACCTTGCATTTCACACCTATATTAAAAATCTAGGAATATTAAAGATTCAAATGTAAAAACAAATGCATAAATGTATTAGAAGAAAATACAGGTAACTACCTTTATATCTGATGGTGAGAGGAGAAACTTTATGTATGAAGTCAAAAGGAGAAACCACAAAACAAACTTCTATGGTCAAAAAACTGTCACATGCAAAATTAAAAGAGAAACAAGTATGGAAAACATTTGCAATATATGGAAAAGATGTAGTTACTACATGGAAAGTTTTAATGAAGCAATTAGAAATGAATGAGAAAAATGAAAAATGTATAAAAGATATGAATAAGCAATATAACAAGATAACATTTTCATGACAAACATGAAAATGTTCACTCTTGTTACTAATTAGTAATTAGACAAATTTAGAATAAAACCCTATTTACTAATGAAATTAGTAAAATATATACCTTTTTAAATAGTAATACCCAGTGTCAGAGAGGATATAAGGAAACTAGGAAATTGTAATTTTCTGGATGACAGTTGGGAACTTCTATCCAAAGCCTTATTATGCCCCCACCCTTTGATCAGCAATTCCACGTGTAGGGAAGGCTAAGAAAATACATGTACTTAAGTGCTCAGTGTATATGTAATGGAAAAAACGCAAGCTAGTTCAAAGTCAATATTAATAAAATATGATACACTCAGAACTTTATTTCTAAAAATCATTCCCCACTAAAATAAACTAGTTTTCTCGGCGAACTGGCAAATTCCAGGGCTAGAACAGGAAACATACAAAATTCCCTGGAGCATCTCAGAGGGCAAAAAACTACTCCCAAAATGATAGGCGCATATCAAAAAGACAAAGGATCCAATTTACAAGGGCTTCCACTGGCCTAATCTACATATTTTAAGATCAGATTAGTAAACTAATGCTTTTGAATGAAGAATGTATGAGTTCATACTGATATAAATAAATAAGTAATGCTATGGTTTGAATACATGTGTTCCTCAGAAATTTGTAAGTTGGA
>NW_003852412.1:986119-1020624 GCF_000181295.1 Otolemur garnettii | reverse complement strand
TTTGAATGAAGAATGTATGAGTTCATACTGATATAAATAAATAAGTAATGCTATGGTTTGAATACATGTGTTCCTCAGAAATTTGTAAGTTGGAACCTAACCACCAAGGTGATGGTATTATGAGGAGGGGTTCTTGGGAGGCTGTGAGGCTAGTTCACCACCTGGCTCCACTTCAGAGCATCAGGCATTCTCATAAGGCTCATGCAGCCTAGATCCACAGCATGTGCAGTGTGCAGTAGGATTCGCCCTCCTATGAGAATCTAATGCTGCTGATGTGAGTGGAGGCAGAGCTCAGGCAGTGATGCGAGTGATGGGGAGCAGCTGGAAACATAGAGAAAGCTTCACGTGCTCCCCTGCCACTCACTGCCTGCTGTGCAGCCTGGTTCCTGGTGCTGGTCAGCAGCCCAAGGGCTGGGGACCAAGAACTATGGTAAATAAATAGAGAGAAGGAAGCTCTTCGTTACAGTAGAAAAACAACTAATAGAAGGAATAATGAGGTTACAAAATCACCATTTAATAACTACCATAACAATTGTCAAGGATTGTCAATGTAATAGGATCTTTTCATAATCTCAATGTACTGCCCCACAAACTACTTGGTAATCACAAAAGGAAAAATAGTATATTTACAATGGATTAACCCAGCAATTACACCCTTAACTCCTTAAGTAATCCAAATTAATATCACTAATAATGGAACAAACCAATAACGTGTGCTTCCTGCTATGATGCTCTGAGAACATAATTTCTGTGGTACTCCTGTCAAAAATGTATAATCTCTCTCTGATTATGAGAAATCCTCAAACATAAATTGAAGGACATTGTACAAAATAGCTAACTTACACTCTTCAAAAATGCTACGATCATAAAGAAACAAAAAAAGGCTGAGGAGTACAGGAGACTAAAGAAATATGACAACTAATTACAAGATATACTTCTAGATCAGATCTTAAATAAGAAAAAAATAGTAATAGCTATTAAAGAGATTGGCATAATTTGAATACGAACTCCAGATTACTGTATCAATGTTGTATTGCCTGACTTTAACAGATGTGCTATGATTATATAAGAGACAATCCTTATTCTTAGGAAAAACACATTGAAATATTAGTGGCTCCAAAGGCATGATACCTGCAAATTATTCTCGAATGGTTTAGAAACTATACATTGAACCAATGAGGCAAAATATGAATAATTAATAAATCTTGGGAAAAATACGCAAGGGTTCTCTATGCTTTTCTTGCAACATTCCTGGAAGTGTGAAATTGTATCAGAACAAATTTTTAAATAATGGTATTCCATCAAAGTAATAAAATAGAACTCTTAAAAATGATGACAAAAATATTTATTTATTGGCAAAGGAAGGTATTGATGTTGTGTCATGAAAAAAAAAAGCATGCAAGAGACCCATTTTTTTTCCCCATTTTGTATATACATGTATCTAGAGTACACACACATACAAATCCGTGAAGAATATTCATCATGGTGTTAGTATCTGCTATCTCTGCCTGGTGGGATCATGAGCGACAGATATTGTTTCTCGGTATTTTCTAATTTTCCTGCAGTGAATATGACCTGGAAAATAGTTTTCTTTTTGGAGGATCCAGGGTATCTTCTAGGAAGAAGAAACACAGCAGAACATTCTGAGCCAGTCCAAGTCCTATTTTGCACACAGGCAGAATAAACATTTTACAGGATCTTAAAATTTGCTTCCTTTGTCAGCATTCCATGTATAATTTGTTTTTCTCCTAGACAACTGTGCCTTCCTGCTAATTTACTTAGCCTTTTTCATTTGCAGCATCTGTCTTTACAAAAGAGACTACCAATTACAGACTTGTAGTTTTTATCATTCCTATACAACTGTATTATTTTATTTGTGCCAACCAGACTAAAATCTGCTCTCCTAATTTTGATCTAAAACTGCTTCTAAGAACCCCACTCTTTGTCCTTGCCCCTTCCCCTCCTACAACTCCAGGGTATCCATGGATATTCAAAGCCACAGGGTGAATATGCTGTATCTTCTGGGACCCTCAATTATACTCGCCTATGGGAAGGAGATGTTATTACACATATCAGAGTAAGGCAAGCTATTTGATTAGGCAGTCAAACTGAAAATTCCCATGAATTATAAAATAAAATGGGAAATCAAATAATTTAAAGTTCATAAGGCTTAAGCAGGCCTTTTCATGCTAGTCCGTAAAATTCTGGGGACACAAGTTCTTTTCTTTCTTTTATTCTTTATTTGTGTGTGTGTGTGAGGGAGAGAGAGATTCTCACTCAGTGTCCTGGCTAGAGTGCTATGGCATCATAGCTCACAGCAACCTCAAACTCTTGAGCTCAAGCGATCCCCTGCCTCCATCTCCCGAGTAGCTGGGTCTACAGGCACCTGGCCCAGCTAGTTTTTCTATTTTTAGTAGAGATGGGATCCTGCTTTTGCTCAGGTTGAACTCAAAGTCCTGAGTTCAGGCTATCCACCGTCCTTGGCCTTCCAGAGTAAACTTCAAACTCTTGAGCTCAAGCAATCCCCTTGCCTCCATCTCCCGAGTAGCTGGGACTACAGGCCCCTGGCCCAGCTAGTTTTTCTATTTTTAGTAGAGATGGGGTCTTGCTTTTGCTCAGGCTGAGCTCAAATTCCTGAGCTCAGGCTATCTACCATCCTTGGCCTTCCAGAGTGCTAGGATTACAGGCATGAGCTACCGTGCCGAGCTACAAGTTCCTTTCTTTAATAGTTGGCCCTCTGTATCCAGGGGTTCCTTGTCTGTGGATCCAACCAACCACAGAGCAAAAATATTCAAGGAAAAATTTTCTGTACATGTTCCTTACAGACCCACATACAGACCTTTTTTCTTATCGTTATTCCCTAAACTATACAGAGTAACAACTCTTTACACACATTTACTTTATGTTAGGTATGACAGTAGTCGCGAGATGATTTAAAGCATGCAGGAAGACTGCATGGATTATATTCAAATACCCTACCATCTTACATCAGGTACTTAAACATCCACCGGCTTTGTGTGTTTCCACATCCAATCCCCCATGGATACCAAGGGACAATTGTACACACTTAAAGTTTTTCTAGTGGAAAAGTTTGAGAAACAGGGACTTAATATATTCACCCCTTTAATTGCTTCTCTATTTACCCGCAATTCTGTGAAATGAGTCCTCACTCTTAGAAGTATATACTCAGACTGATATCTTCCAGATAGCCATCTTTGGCTTGGAAACTACATTCTATACAGAACAATGTACAAGCAATGGTATTCTTTTAAACACTGACATTTGAAATGTGCATAACCCAAAACACAAAAGTTTTAAAAGAAATAAATGTTTATGGGACACAATTTGATGGCCAAATCAATTGCTTAATAATAGGTCTTCTAATAATAGTGAGCTCCAGAGGTCATGCAATTAAAGTTTACAATCATGACCAGAGAACTGCTTTGTTGAAGATCAATTGAAAATGTCAAAGCCTTACATTGTATACATTAGGAAAAAAAAAGAAATCCAATAGAATAAAGATACATGATGGAAAATCTTGGTAAAATAGACTAAGATTGGACTATTTTAGACTTAGACTATTTATTTATAGGGGACAGAAAGGTCCAGTGCCCTAAGTGAGGTCAGTGTGTGTACAAAAACATGTTTCCATTTAGGCCACTCTTATTGCCTGTAATAAAAACAGGTTCAATTGTAAAAATTAATCTAAAATAACAGTAGTTGGACTCTTAAGAACAGATGGTTTGAAAGAAAAAGCCCATAACTGGTGAAACCAATTTTCCTCTAATGTAATGGTTACTAGCCTGATTTATTATGTAAACATTTTATTATGTTCCTAACCTTGAAGATATTCCTTAAAGGCAATAAAGCCCCAAACTCGTTTTCTCAATAGCTAGAACACTGGCATCCCTTGCTAGGAGAAAGAATCATTGGAATGGAACGTGCATTTTTAACAAAGGGGACAAAAGTGTTTAAATATCCCTTCAAAGAGTCACTCTCACACACAAGCCATTTTTTCCTCCCCGTCTAATGACATTTGGATTACCTTTTTTGTTTTGTGCTTACCACTATGTCTGATTTGGTTAAAATCAACCCCTCATTTGAAAGCAGCAGGAAAGCATTGATCACATAAAATTCTCCCTTAACAATAGCAAGCACTCAGGAAAGATGAATTGAATTTATTTGCCAATGTTATAAATGTATTTTTAAGAGGGGGCGAGTCGGGATATTTCACAGCAAGAAAGCAGCCTCTTTTAACTACACAAGAAGTGGACCTCCTCAGCTAAACTGTAACAAATAAGACTGTAGGACTTGAATCAACAAGCCAAATAATTCTGTTGCTGGGTTTTCTGGGCCATTATGAAATAAAATTTTGGAGCAGTCCCTGAACTAAATCAGGAAAAATAACCAGTTTTCATTTAGCACAGGGTGTTGTAGAGAGGAAGAACTCAACAGATGTCTGACAACTGTAATGATGACAATACTCTGTCAGTGTTTTTCAAAATGCCCTCCTTTGATCACACATAATAGAGATGTGGAGCTACTCCATTCAATTCGTTTGTGGAATAATTTATTCAAGGCACTGGGAATACAAAAATTTTTACTGGAACTTAGTTTCTAGTTGGAGTGGAGAAAGGTTAAACATTAGGTAAGTAAAATGTGTAGCATGTTTAATGGTAAACGCTTAAGAGAAAAACAAAGCAGGAAGTGGGAATGAAGTGTTGGAAGGGAGTTAGAGATACGGATAGGGTGACCAAGGAAGGATTCCTGCGAAGGCAACTTTTGAGGGAAGATTTAGAGACAGTGAGGGTGTGGGTCATGGAGATATCTGAGGGAGGAATTTCCTAGCCCTGACTCAGGGATTTTGAGGAACTGCAAAAGGGCTACTGGGAATGGGGCTTGAAGAAGTGAGAGAACAGTGGACAGAGAGGGCAGAACACAAAAGTCCCCTTAGGTCACAGAGAAGACTGCTTTATCCATTGAGAGAGATGGGAATTGATGAGAGTTTGGAGCAGAGGAGTGACATGACCTGGTGTGTTTTTGTTCTTGTTTTTGAGACAGAGTCTTGTGGCCCTTGGTAGATTGCTGTGGTGGCACAGCTCACAGCAAACTTAAACTCTTGAGTGTAAGCTATTCTCTTGCCTCAGCCTCCCAAGGAGCTGGGACTACAGGTGCCTGCCACTAAGCCAGGCTATTTTTTGTTGCATAGCTGGCCTAGGCTGGGTTCAAACCTGCCAGCCTTGGTGTATGTGGCCAGTGCCCTACCCACTGCAGTATGGGTGCCGCCCGGATATGGGCTTTAAGGGGCTCACTTTGGCTGCTTTTTAGAGAGTAGGTAGCAGGGGAACAGGGTACAATGCGGGAAGGGGAACTGCTTATTTAAAAGTGTAGAGCCTGTATAAGTACCATGTGCTAACCAATTGCGCCCCTGGATGGAGACTTTACCTTTTCTATGTTTATATGGATGGAGCTGGAACATATCTTATTTAGTAAAGTATCTGAGGAATGGAGAAAAAAGTATCCAATGTACTCAGTACTATTATGAAACTAATTTATGATCACTCGCACTTTCATATGAAGAATAGATCACAACTATGGTCCAGAATGAAGGAGGGGAGGATGGGAGGGGAGGGGGAAGGTTAAGTGGAGAGAGGGTGAATGGTGGGGTCACACCTATGGTGTATATTGCAAGGGTACATGCTGGATCTATTAGTATATAGATGTCTTAACACAATAATTAAGTAAATGAAGTAATAGATATTAACCAGTATGATGTAATCATTCCAAATTGTGTAAGAAATCAGCACATTATACCCCATAAATGCATTAATGTATACATGATCTACCTCTTTATGATTTAATAAAAAAAAAGTGTAGAGCCTGAAATTTATGTTTTTAACAAGCTCCCTAGGTGATTCTTAGGCACAGTGAAACTTAAGAACTGCAACTTTAAATAATCTAAGTGACCAAGACAAAAATTGATTTAACAACCTGATTATTTGATAATCACTAATCTCCAGTGGAGAAAACAAGTCTAAGTAATTTGGACTAAATTCAGCTAACAACCTGTCAATTTCCAAACTGTGCTTTAGGAAGAGACCTCCAAAAGGGTGTTGTCCCCTGGTTCTGTAACATAGGACTCCCTTGGAGGAGGTCTCCTTTCCAGAGGAGGAAACTAGAACTGATGGACTCATGCAGTGTACTTGATAAGGGCACACAGTAGGTATTCTGTAATCATAACAAGCTTCAGGATTCCGGTAAAGTATGGTGTATTTTTTAAAAGAACTTTTTTAAGGTAAAGATTTTCACTTTCTTTTTAAATGGAAGCAAGTGAGCACTTGTGTGTCATTCCAAATATACATGTAGATTCTAAATTTATATTCTAAATTTATTTATCTCCATATCAATTCTCATATATTCTACATGTAGTTTATAATATATTCTAAATTTGTATATGGATCTCAAAATCAAATGTATAATTAGTGCTTTTTAATACACTAATATAAATTTATATTCACAACAATCTTAATATCCTTTGAGTTTCATATTGATAACAACTAGTATAAAAGAGTCTAGTTTTACAAACCACATATAAAAATTTATTTCTACTTTATAATCACAGTACACACACCCCTTATTTTTACCTTCTTGGAAATCTATTCAATAACAGAGAACAAAGTCTGGCTTCTATTTATTGTTTGTATTTCTTTTCTCTGCCTCTGAATTATTTCCTATGCCTTTTCTGAATTCTTTTTCTGTTTTTTTTTTTTTTTTGAGACAGAGTCTCACTATGTCACCCTCAGTAGAGTGCTGTGGCATCATAGCTTACAGC
The DNA here is from genome assembly GCF_000181295.1 of Otolemur garnettii. Classification (NCBI taxonomy): domain Eukaryota; kingdom Metazoa; phylum Chordata; class Mammalia; order Primates; family Galagidae; genus Otolemur; species Otolemur garnettii. The sequence goes on along the minus strand of NW_003852412.1, from coordinate 1,013,792 downwards.
AACCTCCAACTCTTGGGCTTAAGCAATTCTCTTGCCTCAGCTTCCCAAGTAGTTGGGACTACAGGAGCCCACCACAATGCCCAGCTATTTTTTGGTTGCAGTTGTCATTGTTGTTTAGCAGTCTCAGGCTGGGTTCGAACTCACCAGCCTCAGTGCATATGGCTGGCACCAAAACCACTGCGCTACAGACGCCGAGCCAGCCTCTTCTGAATTCTGCACATCGTGGGCACACAGGTACATTCTTAGCTGACTCCTGACTAGCCAGTCTACAGTAATGCAATACCGAGACTCAGTTATCAGGTACTTTGTTCCTCTATTTATTTGACTTCTTTAGCTCCATCCACAAACAAAATTTAAAAATTTCTAGAGGATAAACCTTGATAACTGGAAGGCATACACTTATATTAAACAGGATTTACTGGGCCAAGGATTTACTTTTCACGGGAACATTTACATCCTGCTTCTATTTTCCCTTGAGCACAATCTCCCTGAGGCATTTCATCATTAAGACCTGATTAAATGTGAATTTTTACAAAGACACAATACACTGCATTTCTTTAACCCATTCATCATTAACAGTACGATCTGTTACCTGGGTACAGGTTATTCTTTTGGAAAGAGTACAGGAAATAGGTTACAAATAATGGATACTGATTACCTTCTTGAATGGAAGAAGCCTCGATGTGTTGAAGTTTAAGGCCAGTGTCTAATCTTTGAGGCTTTGCATATAGAAATAAATAGCAAAGGACGCAGACGCTGATGACAAAGGCAAGTAAAACAAGGGCCGCAATTCCTAATCCGATCAGGGCGCCGATGCTGAGGAAAACAGAAAAAACATTCTGTCACACAATCTGGATGGTACTGGTTACACTAAGGAGATGGTTGTCACACAATCTAGTTTGTACTGGTTACACTAAAGAGATGGTTTAGATATTGTTAATTCTTGTTCTCCAGCATTTATAACCAAGTGATATTTTAGCATAAATAGTAAATGATTGAAATCTGCATCTCACCTTTTTCTACCATCACATTTGTATTATATTTTATCTATACGTTTTCAAGGTCCTTTTAAATTTATAGATTAATAGTAATAGGGAAGACCATGTGAATTCATATTATAGGTAAAAGGCCACAAGATTCTCTAGAGTTAGTTCAAAAATATCTCAATCAAACAAACTTGTATTATTAATATAGCTTAGAAGGAAACATCAGTTTCACCAGTAAAAGATGAATAGAATAATACTTGGTCCTGGAAAAGAAGTAAAGCAAATGTTTACCAAAAATATCAATCTTTTCTTCATATACACATATAAGATGCCGTTTATTGATCTATAAATCCAGAACTAGTACAAAAGAGGAGAAGAAGGTTTGCATTAAAAGAAATATGAATTTTAATTATATGAAGTTGACATTCAGTCTGAATTTTTCCTCTCAAAAGGGTGTAACACCAATAGCTTCTCTAGCATTGAGGAAGATACCTTGTACTTTTCTTTGAAACTAAAATGTATATTTGTGCTGCATTAAATTTATAAGAACTCTTCTACTCCAGTTACCCAAAAGGCTAGTCCTTGGAGAATAGAGTTTTCATAAACTTGTGAATTTAAGCCTATTAAATAAGAAACGAAACTTGGGAAAAAAGCATCACCTTGAAACCCTAACACACAGACATGTGTGCTTCTTGAACCATATGTCTGGTTCTAATTAAAATTTCTAGATTAGAAGCTACCCAAATAGCTTTCACAATAGTGTTGTGTACACTTATCTGTTGGCTTTCACAATAGTGTTGTGTACACTTATCAAAAGTGTCTCATACCTACAATCCTAGCACTTTGGGAGGCTGAGGCAGGAGGACTGCTTGAGGCCAAGAGTTCAAGATGAATCTGGGCAACATATTGAGATCTTGTCTCTACAAAAAAAAATTTAAAAATTATAAAAATAAATTAGCCAGGTGTGGTGGTACATGCCTGTAGTCCTAGCTACTTAGGAGGCTAAAGCAAGTGGATCACTTGAGTCCAGTATTTTGAGATTACAGTGAGCTATGATCACTCCACTACACTTTAGCCAGTGCAACAGAGTGAGACCCTGCCTCAAAAAAAAAAAAAAAAAAAAAAATTAGGGCAGGCATGGTAGTTCACACCTGTAGTCCTAGCATTCTGAGAGGCCAAGGCAAGTGGATTGCCTGAGCTCACAGGTTCAAGAACAGCCTGAGCCAGAGCAAGACCTCATCTCTAAAAACAGCCAGGCGTTGTGGTGGGTGCTATAGTCCCAGCTTCATGGGAGGCTGAGGTAAGGGAGTCACTTGAGCCCAAGAGTTTGAGGTTGCTGTGAGCTGTGACACCATGGCATTCTACCAAGGGCAACAAAGTGAAACTCTGTCCCCTCCACAAAAAAAAAATGTTTATACTTAGCTTGTAGAAAATGTTTCATAAGGTGGCACTTGTGGCTCAGTGAGTAGGGCACTGGCCCCATATACCGAGGGTGGTGGCTTCAAACCCAGCCTGGCCGAACTGTAACAAAAAAATAGCCAGGCATTGTGGTGGGCGCCTGTAGTTCCAGCTACTCAGGAGGCTGAGGCAAGAGAATTGCCTAAGCCCAGGAGTTAGAGGTTGCAGTGAGCTGTGATGCTACAGCACTCTACTGAGGGTGACAAAGAAGTGGGTGTTTTTTTACACACACAAAAAAGAGAATGTTCGATAAATGAAAGCAAACAGTACTGACTGCTGCTTGATCTACCTGTGTTTGGGACCTATATCATTGAAAGGTAATGATCTTTTTCTTCCTTATCTTCCCAGTTTGCCTTTAGGCTTCTGTTCTTTCCCAAGGATTAGGAGCCTGTCCAATCTGACCTGCAGTAGAAGGGAGGGAAGGGAGAATTGGACCAAGGAATCTAGGAGCATCATTGCTTTGGGAGGAAGGAGAACAGAATCAAAAGTGAAGGGATATTCCATTTATCCCTGATTTCAGGAGAGAAAACACTCTGGCACAAAGGAGACTACCTCCTGAGCCACACACAGCGGCAGACTTCAGAGATCCTTGTGCTTATTTGATTGTCAGCCCAGTTGCATTATCATTGCAGACAAGTGAAGACTCTATGGCTAGAGTCAGTGTAGACTTATATATTTTAAGTTGCGAGTTGCCCTTATTTGGTTCACTCTCATCTAAGGGGGAGAGACCCAATGTTGGGTGAATCCTCTTTTATGCCTGTATGCACCAAAGCTGACTTTTGTACACGATGTCAGGGAGGTTCAGAATCACTTCACTATACACAGATAATGGGAATATAATCCACTTAATTAATATTATCTCATTTTAGGACTCTTCAGATGCCTAGCCTCCTGTGAGACAGAAAGGACACTAGACATCTGGAAAGAGTCCTAAAGTGGGAATCCAGTTATTAAAATATCTTCAATGTAAAAAAGTAATTTAGTCAATTTAAAGGTAAAACTGTAGATCTAATTAATTCGCCATACATATTGTGGGCTTTTAATGTAAAAATCAAAAAATCAGACCACACAATTTGAAAGAAAAACAAATCAAAAAAGCCATTCCTGTTTTCTCTTATGAAAGGATGTTCTTCATAATCCTGGCAATCTGTTTCAGTGTCACAGTTTATGGAAATATTGTTTTATGCATGCAAACCTCTAGTTATAAACTCTGAGTGAAGATGGAGTTCTAGGAGACTTCTGAAATATTCATTTCAGCAAATTCTTATTGAATAGCTGCTCATGCATAGCCTTATCCAGTAGGCATTCTGTTCCTAGATCCTGGAGAAAGTTGCCAAAAAAAAAAAAAAATCCTAAGAACCTAAGGATTTATAGGAGGAGAAAAGATGGGACTGGGCCAGAGTAAGGGAAGAATGATCCTTTCCTCACAGCACCATATGGCAGTTGCTTTTCAAGCCCCAAGAGAGAGTCTGAAGCTGCTATCACATTAATGCAGTGATTCTCTGACTTATTAACTTCACTAACCTTCTGGGAGCTATAGTTATAACTTTCTCCAGCAGCTGCAGAATCTCAGTACAAGGGCTAGTGATTCCTGGAATATTTTTCACAGTTGGACTATTTCACCTTGTCGCCCTCAGTAGAGTGATGTGGCGTTACAGCTCACAGCCACCTCCAACTCTTGGCCTTAAGCGATTGTCTTGCCTCAGACTCCTGAGTACCTGGGACTACAGGCACCTGCCACAATGTGCGGCTATTTTTTTGTTGTTGTTGCAGTTTGGCGGGGCTGGGATCGAACCTGCCACCCTCGGTATATGGGGACGGCACCCTATTCACTGAGCCACAGGTGCCACCCCACACAGTTGGACTATTTTAAATTAGGAGTGCAGACAAAGAATAGGAGAGAAATGAAGCTCTAATAAATTTACCACCCCATTGCATCTTAGCTCTCTGTAACTCACAGGAACCCCAGGTTTAACACTGCCACTGACACCATCCCAGAAACTCAGTTGCACTGTCCATTTTATCACTGCTAAATAAAGATCCTAGGAGGCTGTTCACTCCTTTGTGCCCTCACAAATCTTAGGAAGGTTTTATAGCCTAAAACCTATAGTGACTTTGGAACTATTCAGGGATCCAAGACACATTTTCCAATTAAATCTGTCTTAGACATGGGTGGTCCCTATTGGAGGTGTTTCCATCATTACAGGGTGTCCCAGAAGTCCCCCCTAAAGTCACCATACACAGGGAAAATTGGAAATTGTAGCTAAATGTATCTTTATTTACAAAATATTCATCACCACATTTTACAAAGAGGTAGACAACACGTAGAGAATATTTTGTAAAATTTTGTGACTTCAGGGATAAAACCCTGTATTAATAATGCCTCCAAAGACTCAGAGATGGATTACTATGTTATTTTCCAAAAGACCAGATAAGCAAGTGCAACACAGATTTCTTCCCCAGCACCCTGCTAAGGGTAAGCTATCCTATTCCAGCACAACACAAGTTTGTGAATTTATCTTCATGGAAAGTAGGCATTCCTTTTAAGAGTTTTGTTTTGTTTTGTTCTTATGTTTATAATATAGACAAAATTATTTGACGCTTCAAGAAATAATATTTAGTCATTTTGTGTAGGCTTAGCATGTTTGCCAAATTCTGGGTCATGCTAGGAAATTAGGATAAATAATACTCCACCTCTTACTAACAGAATCAATTTCTCTTTCTCTCTCTGTCACACACACAAATGCAGACACTAGCTAATTAGTGCACAAGAAGCAATTTAAAGTGCGGGTGGGAATTTTTCTTTAATCTTGGCTCCAGGCACTCATCCTCCAGGCAAAGAAAAGAACCTAAACTCTATAAAATAATTCAAAGAGGCTTAGTGTGAGCCGAACGTGTATGACTATGGTCCGGACAGCCATGCCCAAGAAACCTGGAGTAAATCAATGGTCATGCTATGGTTGACTTTGTACAGTGTGGCTTTGTACAGAGACAGGAATGGCAGGTAAAATTATAAATCAATACATGAAAGGTATACAGTAGTTTGGCCTGAAAAGGCAGGACATCTCCAAGCCAGGGCTTATAGGTTATAGGTGGGCTTAAATATTCTTTGATTGGTACTTGGTTAAAGAAAGGAAGCTTTGTCTAAAGGCTTGGACAGTTTTAAGATAAAGATGTCTGTTAATCAGAGACAAGCCACCTGACCAAAACTCAAGTGATCTGCAGGTATGGTTAAGCTTTGCCTTAGGACTGTTAAATATTTAGTATCTTATTGTTACAACGCTTAACTAGGATAACTAGGGCATAACTGATCTCTCTGGCTGCAATTCATGTAAGACATTTGTATGGCAAGATGGAAGAGGGGGTTGGAGAGATCTGTCTCCAAGAGGAGAGCCATTCAGTTGGCCAGGGACTTAAGATTTTATCTTAGTTCACAGAATCAAGTTTATGGTTTGCAGACTGTTGGAAAGGAAAGGGGGAAAGGTACTTGGTAATGAAAACGTCTATGGACATATTAGTTGGAACAAGGAAAATTCTCATCATAGGAAAAAGAAACTAGACTTAGAAAGTCTCTTCACTTTCCAGCAATAGCCAGATAGCTCAGGTGTTGAGAAAGGAGATGTCCTAGGATGGTTCTACAGGGTGTGGAATCATAGCAACTAAAAGAGTGTGTATGCCTCTTCAATTCGGTCCGGGATCAGGGTGAGACCGTGTTCAGGGTAAACTGATATAGAGCCCAGTCATTGGCACACACCCTCACTAACACACACCACACACTCCTTAACTTTCTGATATTTTAAAGAATACAGCCAATTCTTTCACACACACACCGCAAGAGACTGAAAACTCTGCTCCTTAATTAATGGTTTATAACGAGTCCCAAAGGAGCCTGGATCTATTGAAATACACCAAATGACCACGCAACCAAAAGGACGAATTAAAACCTTGCCGGGTATTTGCCTGCCCCAGATGGTCCCCGGAGACAGAGGCGAGCCCAGCCACGCGGCCCGAGCGCGCCCTGGGCGCAAAGCCCGTTCCCCTCCCGCTCCCAGCCAAGCGAGATCTCTCTCCCCGGCCTCCAGAGGCTCTGCAGGGACAGGACTAGGGCGGATGGCGGGGACGCAGGCCACCTCCGTGCCCCTGGCGTGGGACCCCTCGTGCACTCCCCAGCCCCGGCCCGGCCAGCGGCCGCACGCGCGGGCTCTGCCCACCTGAGGCTCCACATGTAGCTGTGCTTGTAGGGGAAGTAGCTGCCCGGCTCGCTGCAGCAGTACTTGAGGTCGGCGAAGCCGCAGCAGTAGAGGAGCCCGGCCCCCTCGCCGCGCCGGGGGCACTGGAAGGGCTCCACGAAGCTGTGGTTGAGGCTGTAGTAGCCGGAGCACAGCCTGCTGGCCTCGCTCATCGCGGGCGGCGGCCGGCTGGGGCACGGGGCCCCCAATCTGCTCTCGGGCCGCCCGGCACCCGCGGACCCCCTGCCTGAGCTCGGCTCTTCGGATCTGGGGTCTGGCTGCCGCCGGGCGCTCAGCCTTCGCGCGCCGGCTCTGCTTTCTCTCCCCGCCCTGGCCACATGGTGTCTGGGCGCTCTACTCTCGCCTCCCGCCCTGGCCACTGAGTGGTCCTTTCATCTGCCACTCTCGGGCCTCTCCCTCTTCTCCCACTCCGTTCCGCGCTTTCTTCCCGCGCTGCGGAGTCCCCTCCACTTTCCCTCACTTCATCAACAGCCTGGAGACCTAGCCGTCCCCACCCAAGCCAGAAAGATCCTTCACTCAAAGCAAAAGAGGAGATGTAGGACCCGTTTGCGATCTGGGTAGATGCCCCAAAGTTGCCTTCTGTTTGCCCAGGAACACAGGAGGTGGGTTCTAGGCAAAAAGAGCAGGGTTGGTGGAGCCCTTACCAGTCCCCCTCCACTGCCCCAAGGAGTGGGTCGTGGGTCGTATAAAAGGCAGCTGGATACCATGAGGGGATGTTGGTGTTTTCTGTGAGATGTGCACCTGAAACAGTAAAGTCTCACGATCTTAAAATCAAAAACGAGAAACAAATTCCTGCCAAGACTAGCCATGCTGCAGCAAGCAGCATTCCGTGTTAAGCTAAAGAACCTGGAAAGGGGGAGAGGACCAAGACAACTTGCGCTCCCTAGAAAGGGAGGCGGGGGAAACTGGGAGGAAGACAGTCAGTTCCGGCCTGGTGCATAAACTTGTTTCGTCTTCTTTTTCTTGGTATTCTCATTCTCCTGATTGGTTTTTGCACAAAGTCTTTAAAAAATAGCAGTAGAATTGCATAGTTGCTACAATAAGTCAAACAATACTTAGGTGAAAACAGAAAATAGTAGTAGCCTTAAAAAATGGGAGAGGGGAAATTAGAATATTTACGGAATTTCCAAGGGAGATCAAGCCCTGTTCTTACCTCTTCATTTCTACTTTTTCCCCTTGGCCAGGGGTTTGATTAGATACCAAACATCATAAATATTACCTTGTTGGGTCTTGGATGTTTCTATATTCCTATAAATATTCTTGAGCTTTGTACTGGGATGCACTTATTTGCACTTTGATTACTTCAGGTTTGCATTTAAGCTTTGTTAGGAAGGACTGGAGCAGGCTTGAGGGCTAAATTCCCTCCCACTGTAAGGCAATGTGTTTCTGACTACTGTGCTTGATACCGTGTGCATTACAAAGCTTACCATTCTGACTGGTGGGAATACACACTACTCCCAGCCTGTGAGGGCTCCACAGATTGTTCCTCTGTTCCCCTCAACTCTTTTTTTTTTTTTTTTTTCCTGGCCGGGAATGGATTTGAACCTACCACCTCGGCATATGGGGCTGGCATCCTACTCCTTTGAGCCACAGGCGCTGCCCTTGTTCCCCTCTACTCCTTTCAGGTGGTTCTTTTCCTGGCCTCAAGTAGTGTCTCCAAAGCATGCAGTGATCAGTAATCAGCTGAAGACTCTGATGATCTTCTTCTCCCCACCACCCCCTCTTTCTCTCTCTCCAGCTCTTTTTTCTGGTGTTCTGTCCTGCATGACTTCCCTGAACTCCTACCTCCTTCTCAACTCAAGAAAACCTCTGAGCTCTACCTGGCTTCCCCCCTTTTATACTGCAGTCTGGAAACTCTGAGACAGTGGGTCATTATAAACCTCACCTGTTCCCTCTTTCTCAGGCATCAGGATACTTCCATGTCCAAAACTCATTGTTTCACATACTTTATTTAGTTGTTTCAAGCAGGGGCGGGAGGGTATATCTGGTCCCTGTTATGCTATAAAGTTGGCCAGGAGATTGGACTTGATGCAAGCCAGAGCCAGACCAATCAGAGTCGCTGTCCTGGGACTGGAATTCCACCCTAAAGCCACAAGAAGATGGTGTACAGGAAAGAGAAAACTGAAGCAGACGGAAATGAGCAAACAAGAAGGGTGAAAGAGTGCTGATGGCTTTGCGATTCGTAGTCAAGTGCTTTCTTGGGTAGGGTGACCAGACGTCCCGATTTTGGCGGGACAGTACCGCTTTTCAACAATCTGTCCCGCGTCCCGCGGCGTTTTAAAAAAGTCCCGATTTTTGGAAAGAATGCACGGGCTGGAGAACAAGAAGGGAATATACGGTTTTTGGCTGCCATATGGCTATTTTGCCAGAATATGTGTTTTATATTATTTTTGTTAATTTTATAATGTTAAACTGTAATAAATAATTGCTGAGAAATGGTTATAATTGCTGAGAAATGATTATCGAGAACTGCTTATCAAAGTTTGCCTTGTTGTCAGGCCCTGTCCTGCGCCGTCCCGCCCCATACCCCGGCTCCGCCCCTGCTCCGCCCCCGCTCCGCCCCGCTCCGCCCCCGCTCCGCCCCCGCTCCGCCCCCCCCCGCCATGTTGTCCCTACCCTTGAGTTTCCTGAAACACCTCCATTTCCTTAGAGCAAAATCCCCTTTTCTGGCTAACGTGCATTGATGTTGGATTCTACTACTCACAACCAAAGGTTTCTAACTCAGACAGGACCTCTTCAGGCAAAGGGGAGGGGAGAAGACAGTTGAAAGGGGAAACTGAAACTATTTAATCACTGGTGCAAGTTCCCTCAGAAAGGGGAGAAATAGGCAGCACAAGTTGATGTTTCATCCTGTTGTACAAGAGGGAAAGAAATTTGGAGACAAAAAGGGAGTTCTTTGAGACAATATTGGTTGCCTCAGTAAGAGACACAAAAGTCTTTAGTGGAACACGAGACAAAGAAGAACCCAGGTGCTTGCTGATGGTGGAAAGGAATGAGAGCGAGCCCTAGGAGATCACAGGGGAAGACAAAGGGCTCGGGGGCATCGCTGAGGGCCCAGTTTCAGTTAGAAATCACACCCTTCTGGTGGAACCGCTCCAAGAATGAATGCTTAGTAGTCCAAGAATAGGAGGGAAGAAATAAACAGTGGGATTTGTCAGAAAATCTCTCTTGAGCTGTCACAGCAACACCTCAGCTCTCTCCAACCCCCAGATACACATGCAACACACAGAAACAGGCCTGGAGCTGCCAGATCCTACCATGCTTACAGTACTACAGGGCTCTGAAGTTCAACCAACAAGTAAGGCTTTAGAACAGAAAGCTTAAGGGTGAAGACGGTGGATTTTGGCCCCTTCAGCAAAAGCAGATTGCTTGCTGGACCTTGGCTCCTTTGTGGTCTCCTGTGGCTGAGTCCCCAGCTTTCTGTGTCCAGGCAAGAGGAATTCTGACAGAGAGCAGGGGTGGGTCTGGTCCAACACCAAAAGGTAGCCATAAATTACAACATTCGCTCTCTTCTCCTCCTGTGTCTCTGTGGTTCTTGACAAAGGGGATACTCACCTTTAGGACATATTTTGGAAATAAGGAGACAGCTTTGACTGTTATCACGACAGAGCACATTCCACAATTCCTGGCATTGTGGAATGTAGACCTGGGATGCTAGACAACTTGACCTCCTGCAACAGGTGCAGGATAATGAAGTGACACTCAAATGTTCAGATGAAAAAACCTATTTATAATTATCTGTGTCTAGAATCTATCCTTGTGTTACAACCAAATACAATGTATTTCTTGAATTTTCCGGGAAGGCAACTACCATGTAAATTGAGGGAAGATTGCTCTTTGTTGTGTTTGGAACTTTACCAACACTTGTTCTGTGTTAGAAAATCATCTGCTAATGGTGGTAATGTTGCTGAAGGTTTTGTATATGCCTATTGCCAATACCATGAACTGTGTCAGCCTGTGTTTGTGCAGACACTCCACAGTGATTTGTAGCTGTTGCATGCCTAGTCCTAGTCTATTATGTCTTTCAGTACAGTAGAGATCGAACATTTACATATGGAAATACTGTACATATTATTATAAATTATATTCCATTCATGTATTCTTTGTATCATAACAAAGGCATTTATAGTAATACTCTATAATTAGTGAATTAGTTTGCTAGGGACACCATAGTAAAGTACTTCAAACAAGGTGGCTTAAACAACAGCAAGTTATTTTCTCACAGTTCTAGAGGTTAAAAGTCTGAAAGGTGAGTAGGGTTGTTCCTTCTGAGGCTTGGTAGTGAAGGGTCTGTTCTAGGCCAGTCTCCTTGGCTTGTAGATCACTGTTTCCTGGGTCTCCACATCACCTCTTTCTGCCCTCTTACTGCACCTGCCTGTGTCCAAATTTCCTCTTTTTTTTTTTTTTTCTTCAGTTTTTGGCTGGGGTCAGGTTTGAACCTGCCACCTCCGGTATATGGGATCAGCGCCCTACTCCTTGAGCCACAGGCATTGCTCCAAATTTCCTCTTCTTATATGACCAGCAATCATTGGATTAGGGACCACCCTAATGATCTACTTTTACCTTAATGAAATCTATAAAGGCCTTTTCTCCAAATAGGGTCTCATTCTGATGTGCTAGAGATTAGGACTTCTACATATGAATTTCTGTGAGGACATAATATTTCATACACATTTTATTTCAAGATAGCAAAGGAATAATTAATGAACTATTCCTTATAAAGTCAAGACCTTGACTTTGACAGAGTTGAGACTGCTAGCATAACTTCTCAGTGGGCCAATGGTAAACAGTGTGTCTCATAGGTCAGTCCTGCTGTTACCTTGAACTGCTAGCCCAGTAGAGTTTACCCAACATTGGGATGATAAAGTAGTGGAGAGACATTAGGGACAAAAAAAATCTGGATTTTGGGCAAAGGAAGATAAGGGGCCACACAAAGCTGATTGGACTGTAGGAATAATGAAGAGGTCCATTGAGTGCTTTGCTTAAAAGACTTCAATAGGTTATTATTTCCAAAGCTTCTATAATCAATACCACTCTATTTTTCCAACATTTTTTCTGCCTTGTTCATCTCTAACATGTTCTCCTGGTCTGCTGAATTGTTCTTCCTCTTACCCCAGAAATATCTTAATGTATGTTTTCCTATCCATGAAATGACACAATTGTCTGTTTTGTCTCCAGATCTTACCCAGTTTTTAAAGCCTACTTTTAGGATTTTCTTACCACATATTGATAGTTCCCTGAAACTGTTATAACTGAGTGATTGGTAGACAGAGTAGAATCTGAAAAGATTCCCATAAAAAGGTCATGAAGAAACAGGTATCATGAGGAAGCTGAAATTAGGTTTTATAAAATTATAAGGCAGAATATATGAATATACATATAGAAAACCAAAAAAATGTAAAGTCATATGTTGGCCTTAATAGGAGGATTAGAAGCAGAGAGGAGAGTTACTGAGTGAGCACAGTAGTGGGTGTAGGTGGGGTGTGGATGAGTTTTTGCTGAGGGAAGGGTTAATAAACTCTGCCTCTAGGGCTGTGTTGTATCTTTCAGGTAGTAGTCTCCATGAGAACCAGATATTGCTGGATTCCTGTGAGTGTCCCATAGATGGGAAGTCTATACGAGATATATCATATTCCATATATCAGCGCTCATTTACTCTTTGGAAACACGTATCTAATATCACAGAACCTCAAAATGTACCTCCCTCCACTTCCTAACTACATCATCCCCATAAAGGACATTTACTGCTGCCTACCTATGTCCATTCCTCCCTCCTTCCTTTCTAAGATTATCCATATGTTAGTTTCTCTATGTAGACCCTGAGCTTCAGAGGTGGCTGACCAACTACAATGCCGAGGATGTCCCCTCCTTGCAGTTGCAATCATTGGTTGAAGTGTGAAGTATATAACCTAAGCTTATAGAATCAGGGTGAATTTCAAATTCTTGCTTAAATTGCTAGGACAGAAGCTGCCTATGTCCTGCTATATAGGAAAGGAAGCACAAGCTTAGATACAGCTGAGATTCAGCCACCCAACAGCCATGACGGGACTCTGCCTTGGATGAAGAGGGCACTGCAGATGGCGGTGCTGAGAGGCAGAAAGAAAACAGGCCTTTTCCAACATTGAGCCATTGGCTCCGCCAACTCTGTGGGGTATTCATTATGTGAGCCAATTAATTGCCTTTATTGTTTTAACTTCTTTGAATTGGGTTTTTTATTACTTATAACTGGAAGATCCTAACAAACTCTGTGCTTCTCTGACATTGCTTCACAGATGAGCCACAGGAAGAACCATTTAGGCCAATTAGCGAGTACCCTGCTCTCCAACCATGGCCATTTATGAATAGAAGGTTGATGCAGGAGTACTGGGCAAAGGCTAATAACTCCCCTGCTATTAAGCCGGTTTGGGAGTTTCGACTTGGAATCTCGAAGCTTAAATTCCACAGTGAGGCTCCCACTGTGAATGACTACAGGGACAGCAGTATCTTTAATACATCACCTATTATATTAAAAGCCATCTGACTAATTTTTGTATCTGGCACACCAAAGTCAGCAACAGCAGCATTGTCAGACAGCGGGCTGTGTTGTGTCATCAACATGCACAGGTGGCAGTGGGGATGCCTGCATCCCCCAAATGCCTGGGGGGGGGTTCATCAACATCATTTAGGACAGTGTCTAACCCTTAATGTCCTTATTCTCATGTGTGGCCCTGCAATGCTTCCCCATTCCCAGAAAAAACAGAGTGGCTCTTTGTTCCTTCCCATCAGAGGGTCCCAACCATATACAGACGACACTAACGCTCATGGTTGCCATTAACCGATCACCTTCCACACGCCAGGCTCTGTATGAGCACTTCACATGTATTGACCCATTTAATCCTCATAAACTCCTTTGAGGTAGGAGCTATGATTATCTCCTTTGCAGAGATGAGGAAACTGAGACACAGAGAGGTCAAAGTTACAGAGCCTATAAGGTCCCATGGCTACTAAGGGGCAGAGTAGAAATGTAATCTGGTCTATGTGAGGCACTGTCAGATTTCCTAACCCTGAAAGGGTTTTAACTTCTATGCCACATTTGCTTTTTGACATCTGGACCCCTCCAAAGATTTATGAGAAGATATCCATCTTTACACTTTCACATTATGCATGGTATATATTTATATAAACTTTTCATGTATAGTTCATAATATACCTTTTATATTTATGTTGCTATTATTATTAAGAGTAAAAGAATCCCCTTTTCCCTGTGTCTCCCATCAGAGGGCTCCTGGAACACTTTCATCGAGACTCACTCAGGTTAGCGACCATCCCCGCAGTGCAGTGTCCCCTCCCCTAAGAGGATGGACTTGCTGGGATCTACCCTGAGACTGTTAGTGCTGGGTGCCCTGTGTAAAGCTCCCTGGCCCAAGAGCGGGCCTTCCCTCCTAAAGAGGCTGCAGGGTAAGCTGAACAGGCTCTTGGCATGTGGCCCAGTGGATGTGGCTAATTTACATCCTCCTCCTTTGGGATGAGCATCACCTGTCAGGATGTTGTGTCCTAACATAAAGAATATGACTGAACTAGCACAGACCTGGGTGCTGGGGACCCAACAAGTGTGAAGACAAATAGCAATTTTCAGGAAGTGAAAGTTGTATTGGCTGTCACCAATAATGATACAAATGCTTCATGGAAAGCACGTCACACCAGGAAACACTATAACTTGAGCTGAGTGGAGGTTCTTCCCCAGTTCTTCTGGAGGTAAGAGTGTCAAAAAAGAATTGGCTCCTGGTAGAGGTTATACATAACCCAAAGACTGATTTGTGACCCTCTTCTTTTCCTGCAACTCTCAAGATGTGGGCATGGAAAGAGGGTCTGTCTCATTTGAGGAGGCAGTTTGATTAGAGTTTCATTTCTCAGTATGCTATTTTCTGTTCCCTGAGGGGTTTTCTTTTAAGTGCAGTAACCTACCTACACTTAATAATTTTTAACCAGTTTTTAATAATCACTGTTCAACCCACCCTCCACCCACCAAGAGAAAGAAAAAACCTCCCATTAACTTAGCATCTACTATCAAGTATTGTCATAAAGAGTAACTCATTCTTCCCCCTTCTCCCAGACTGAAGTGGAAACTGTCACTTGTGTTCTTGGGGTCTGACATAAATATGGGAGAGGCATCGTCTGGGTGGAGACTGTTAAGTATGGCAGAAAGGCAGCCCAGGGCCAGGTAGGTCCTAGAGAGTGGCAGAATTGGGGCAGTGATCAAGACATCAAGAAATTCTTCATAAGATGCTGGTACCTCTTCTACAAATGGAACTTATCATGGAAGTGAGAACAATGTAACCTAAAAATTGTACCCTCATATTAATTTGATTTAATGAAAAAGAGGGCTTATTTGTTTTCAAAAATTGCCCAAAAGCATGTGATAGACTTTTAATTGCCATTGTAATTAACAGTGGGATCTTTAGGTCACAAGTGCTTTGCCCTACAAATGGATTAATGTTGTTACCATGAGGGTGGGTTTGTTACCATGGGGGTGGGTTTCTTACAAGAGGACAAGTTTGACCCCCTTTTGTGTGTGTGTGTGTCTCTCTCTCTCCCCTCAGCCTCACCACATTCACCTTTTGCCTTGGGATCATCAAGACATCAAGAAATTCTTCATAAGATGTTGGTACCTCTTCAACAAATGGAAGTTTGCTGTGGAAGTGAGAACAATGTAACCTAAAAATTATACCCTCATATTCATTTGATTTAATTAAAAAGAGGGCTTATTTGTTTTCGAAAATTAGCTGTCCTCCTAAATTCCCATAGAAATAAATTCAGGTAATTGGGAAGGTGGAACATGACTGAAGTGCTGAAGTAATGTGTGAAGCTGAGGCAAAGAAATGCTTTTAATTGCTAATTATGTGACACAATTTTACTCCGAAGATGGTGTAACCTCAGGAAACAGAGGCTGAATAATTTTCAAGCGTGGAACACTTTTAGTGACTAATATGTTGGAGAGAGAAAAATGTTTTGTTTTGTTTTTCTCTTACCATACCTCTAGAAGATTTTTGATAGGAATTTTATCTAGAAAATATTTTTAGAAAGTCCTATGATGATTTAATTTACAAATTTTTGAAAATTTGACCATCTTTTCCTATATTTTGCCAGTAAAAATAATCTAAGAATGCTTAGACACTTTACTTGGAAGAGAACAAATGGTTAACATGTAATATGTCACTTAGGTTAACTATATTATGGCAATATTACTCTATCTGATCTGAATTTACAATACCCAGGTGAAGAAAAGATAGATTTAATTATTTCATAAGATCAAATGAAATCTGATGATAAACACAAATTCATTTGTAGGAAATTATATCTTAGTCATATTTTACCTCTCCCCTGGTAGCACAAATGTCCCAAAGAGATGATATAATTCAAAGTAATTTGAGTGGGCTGGTAGAAACAGACTTCCTTGGGTGCAGGCGTTAGGGAGTACATCTTCTTTTTTGGTGGGGGGGATTCATTGAGGGTACAAAGAACCAGGTTGCACTGATTGCATTTGCTAGGTTAAGTCCCTCTTATAATTGTGTCCTACACCCGGGAGGTGTGGGAGTGCATTTTCATAGGTAATTAAAAACAATAATAATGCTGATTAAAAAGTTGCTCTGCTTTTCTTTTTATTATTTTCATGAACTGGCAATTCTTAACAATTGCTATGAATATTGTTAAGTTTTAACAATACATATGTAAGGTAAGGTACAAGCTAGCACTTTCTTTTTCTTTTTTAAAGGGACAGTGTCTCACTGTATTGACATAGTTCACCTTAGTCTTGAACTTCTGGGCTCAAGTGATCCTCTGGCTTTGACCTCCCAAAGTGCTGGGATTATGGGTGTGAGGTGCTGAACCTGGTTGTACTTTTATTTCTTATCCTTCAATAAATATTTAATTTTATGTGTACCTCAATTAGAGGAATTTTCAGTTATTCAGTTATTTCTCCCCACTTCAACCCTGCCATGGATCAGTCATATACATTTTTTTAGTGATCTATTCCTAATGATTGGGAATCTTTTGAGTACATCTCTGTGGTCCTACATGTTCCTGAACAGTAGACTAAAAGCAATGAAAACACAGAGATTCTGGGGTGGTGCCTATGGCTCAAAGGAGTAGGGCACCAGCCCCATATGCCAGGGGTGGTGGGTTCAAACCCAGTCCTGGCCAAAAACTTCAGAAAAAAGAAAGAAAACACAGGGATTGGATGGAGGAATGAACAGTGCCTCAGTTATTTCAATTCTCCCATTCTCTATGGCAATTTGTAATTTATAATTTGTGTTTAAAATTTAAAACAGTAAATCTGAGGGCAAACTGCAACATACATTCTTGTTTGGTTATTGGAATTTAGTTTGTAAGTGAAATATTTGACTGAATTTGCATAACATCCTTTAAAATATTATATTTGAATTGTTAAATGTTTTCAAACTAAGGAATGGATCAAGAAGGCAATTATTATTATGTGATTATTTTAAAAAGAATTTTATCTTATGGAAGTAAGGGTGTCAAGAAAATGATTAGTTCATCCTCCAAAATTGATCACATCTTAGGTCACAAGTCTAACCTCAGCAAATTTAAAAGTATAGAAATTATTCCTCATATTTTCTCGGATCATCACGCAATACAAGTTGAACTCACCAATCACAGGTATCTGCATACTCATACAAAGACATGGAAACTAAATAACCTTATGCTGAATGATAGCTGGGTCATAGATGAGATTAAGAAGGAAACTGCCAAATTGTTGGAACCAAACAATAATGAAGACATGAATTATCAGAACCTGCAAAAGTAGTCCTAAGAGGGAAATTGATAGTGTTGCAAGTCTTCCTCAAGCGAACAGAAAGAGAAGTCAATAACTTAATGGGACATCTTAAGCAACTAGAAAAGGAAAAACATTCCAACCCCAAACTCAGCAAAAGAAAAGAAATAACTAAAATTAGAGCATAATTAAATGAAATCAAAAACAAAAGAATTATTCAAAGGATCAGTGAATCAAAAAGTTGGTTTTTGGGGGCAGCACCTGTGGTGCAAAGGAGTAGGGTGCTGGCCCCATATGCCGGAGGTGGCGGGTTCAGCCCCAGCCCCAGCCAAAAACTGCAAAAAAAAAAAAAAAAGTTGGTTTTTTGAAAAATTCAACAAAATTGATAAACCTTTGGCCAACCTAACCAAAAATAGAAAATTAAAGTTCCTAATATCATCAATCAGAAATGACAAAGGTGAAATAACAACAGACACCTCAGAAATTCAAAGAATCTGTAATGAATACTATAAAAACTTTATTCTTACAAATATGAAAATCTGAAAGAAAGTGACCAATACTTGGAAACATGCCAACTTCCTAGATCAATCAGAAAGAATTGAAAATGCTGAACTTGAAATGCTATACCAAGTACTGAAATAGAATCAACTGTACGAAATCTCCCAAAAAAGAAGAGTCCGGAACCAGATGGCTTCACGTCAGAATTCTACCAAACCTTTAAAGAGGAACTAGTACCTATATTACTTAACTTTTTCCAAAACATCAAAAAAGAAGGAATACTTCCCAACACATTCTATGAAGCAAATATTACTCTGATTCCCAAACCAGGAAAAGACCCAACAAGAAAAGAAAACTATAGACCCATATCTGTAATGAACATATATTCAAAAATATTCAATAAGATCCTAGCAAACAGAATCCAGCAATACATCAAACGAATTATACACTGTGACCAAGTGGGTTTTATCCCAGGGTCTCAAGGTTGGTTCAATATATGTAAATTTATAAATATAATACATCATATAAATAAACTAAAAACCAAAAACCATATGATTCTCTCAAATTGTATATGAAAACACTACATTGTACCCCATGCTTGCATTAATGTATACAGCTATCATTTAATATATAAAAAAGATTCTCTCAATAGATGCAGAAAAAGCTTTTGACAATATCCAGCATCTTTTCATGATCAGAACACTTTAAAAAATAGGTATAGAAGGGACTTTTCTTAAATGGATGGAGGCCATCTACAGCAAACCCACAGCCAATACCATATTGAATGGAGTAAATTGAAAGCATTTCCACTCAGATCAGGAACCAGGCAAGATTGCCCATTGTCTCTACTGCTTTTTAACATTGTAATAGAAGTCTTAGCCATCACAATCAGGGAAAAGAAGGGTGTACAAATAGGGTCAGAGGAGATAGATCAGACTTTCACTCTTTGCAGATGATATGATTTTATACCTGGAAAACCCCAGGGACTCAACCACGAAACTCTTCGAAGTGATCAAGGACTACAGTAGAGTCTCAGGATACAAAATCAATACTCACAAATCAGTAGCTTTTATATATACCAATAATAGTCAAGCCAAAAAAACAGTCAAGGATTCTATTCTCTTTATGGCTATGCCAAAGAAGATGAAATATTTGGGAATTTACCTAACAAAGGACACGAAAGATCTCTATAAAGAGAATTATGAAACTCTGAGAAAAGAAATAGCTGAAGATGTTAACAAATGGAAAGGCATACCATGCTCATGGCTAGGAAGAATCAACATTGTTAAAATGTCCATATTACCCAAAGCAATTTATAAATTTAATGCAATCCCTATCAAAGCACCACCGTCATACTTTAAAGATCTAGAAAAAATAGTACTAATAATACTTCATTTTATATAGAACGAGAAAAAACCTTGACTAGCCAAGACATTACTTAGAAATAAAAACAAATCAGGAGGAATCATGCTACCAGACTTCAAACTATACTATGAATCTATAGTGATCAAAACAGCACGGTATTGGCACAAAAATAGAGAGGTAGATTTATGAAACAGAATTGAGAACCAAGAGATGAACCCAGACACTCATTGTCATTTGATCTTTGGTAAGTCCATCAAAAATATAAATTGGGGAAAAGATTCCCTATTTAACAGATGGTGCTGGGAGAATTGGCTGGTGATTTGTAGAAGACTGAAACTGGACCCACACCTTTCACCATTAACAAAAAATTGACTTTCACTGGATAAAAGATTTAAACTTAAGACATGAAACTATAAAGATTTTTGGAGAAAGTGCAGGAGAAACACTTGAAGAAATTGGCCTGGGAGAATACTTTACGAGGAAGACTCCCCAGGCAATTGAAGCAACAGCAAAAATACATCACTGGGATCTGATCTAACTAAAAAGCTTCTGCACTGCCAAGAACACAGTTTAAGTAAAGCAAGCAGACAGCCCACAGAATGGGAGAGGATATTTGCAGCTTATGCTTCTGACAAAGGTTTGATAACCAGAATCCACAGAGAACGCAAACTTATTAATAAGAAAAGAACAAGTAACCCCATTTCCTTGTGGGAAGGGACTTGAACAGAAGCTTCTCTGAAGATGATAGGCACATGGCCTACAGAAACATGAAAAAATGCTCATCCTTAATCATCAGAGAAATGTAAATCAAAACCACTTTGCGATATCACCTAACTCCTGTAAGAGTGGTTCACATAATAAAATTCCAAAACTATAGAAATTGACATGGATGTGGAGAAAAGAGAACACTCCTGCACTACTGGTGGGAATGCAAGCTAATACATCCCTTTTGGAAAGAAGTATGGAGAATACTCAGGGATCTAACAGTAGACTTGCCATTTGATGCTGCAATTCCTCTACTAGGTGTATACACAAAAGACCAAAAATCACTTTATAACAAAGATATTTGCACACCAGATTGTTCATTGCAGCTCAATTCATAATAGCCAAGTCATGGAAGAAGCCCAAGTGTCCATCAACCCATGAATGGATTAATAAATTGTGGTATATGTATACCATGGAATATTATGCAGCCTTAAAAAAGATGGAGACTTTACCTCTTTTATGTTTACATGGATGGTGCTGGAACATATCCTACTTAGTAAAGTATCTCAAGAATGGAAGAAAAAATATCCAATGTACTCAGTACTATTATGAAACCAATTTACAATCACTCACACTTCTATATGAAGAATAGATTACAACTATGGCCTAAGATGAAGGAGGGAAGAGGGGAGAGGGGAGGGGAGAGGTCAGATCAAGGGAGGGTGAATGGTGGGATCACACCTATGGTGCATAATGCAAGGGTACATGTTGGATCTATTAGTATAGAGTATAAATGTCTTAACACAATAATTAAGTAAATGAGATGAGATACATATATCATATATATAAAATTATTAGTTCCTTGTGTCAAATGAGCAGGCTACACTCCTGCTCGAATATTCAAGTCGTTATTGGGACCACAGCTCTTGGCAGCTGGTTGTGTTTAAAGGTGGAAATTCTGCCTAACACAGTCAGTGGGACAGCTTGCACTGGCCCTTAGTATTCACACACTGCCCATCAACAAAATAGCCATTTTCTGCCTTGCTGGACAATTCTGCTTTATGCCTGGGTTTTGAAAAACAAAACTCTCTTAATACAGGCTCTGGGGCAGAGAAAGTTCAATTTTCCTTTCTTTGTGTATAGCATTAGGAAGAGATAGGTCAAGATGGAGATTGGGAGTAATAACGTCTCATTTTGTCTTGAAACTGTAGAAACATGAAACATAATATGATGGTTAATTTATGTGTCAACTTCACGGGGCTAAGGGATGCCTAGACAGCTGGTAAAATGTTATTTCTGGGTGTGTCTGTATGTTTCCAGAATCTCTTCAAATGCTGTAGGCTAAGTAAAGATCATCCCCTCAGCAGTGTGGGCAAGCTTCCTCCACTGAAGGATGATGGAGAGATGATAAGTATGCCTCCTGACTAAAACCAAGAGGCAGGAGAAGGGTGAATTTGCTCTCTGCTTGACCTGAGACATCCATTTTCTCTTCCCCCTGGACATCCTGCTCCTGGTTTTTGGGGTCCTCAGACTTGAACTGGGGCTTGAACTTATGCCAGTGGCTTCCCTGGTTCTCAGTCCCTCTGGCTTCAGACTGGAAGCAGCCTCCCTGGGCCTCCAACTTGCAGATGGCAAGAATGGGACTTCTCAGCCTCCATAATTGTATGAGTCAATGCCTCATAATAAATCTTTTTCTGTGTACCTCTCTATACAGATTCTATTGGTTCTGTTTCTCTGGAGAGGTCTGACTAATACACACAGTTAATTTTTCTCTTGAGTTATCTTGCCACATCAGTCAAGAGTACTGTAGAACTGTATTTAAACCTCTATTCTTGGGAATACTATCAATTTGGAGAAGTAAAAATGATTGCATTTGTAGTACTCTTAAATCACACAGCTTACAAATGTTATACTCCACTTGAGTCACTGAGTTTGTTAATTGCAGTTTGATTTTATTTTTGTGAGACAACAGTATTCATCCCTGATTATATTATTGTTCTGTGGTCTTGTCCATATAATAGGCTATTGTATGTAATGTGGGTGATAGTGTTTTTTGATGATAACAAAGGATAACATTTTTGTAAGATAGAATACATCAATTAAACTGTGAAAAATTAACTAAATGTCCAATTATGCACCATGTGAAGGAAGATACTTAACTCGCCCTCTGATAGTTGGGGATTCTGTCTCAGGATACTATGTCCTCCTCAACACTGCCCTCGGTTTTCCATTCAGAGCACAGTGGAAATTCAGACTAGATGGCTAATACTTCCTATGTGCATATAGAAAATATGAAGTATTTTCTTTCAGAGGTCAATTCATAAAAGTTCTTTGAGTTCTGCTGCATTCGGCAAGGGAAGAGAAACCAGCTTTACTCATAGGATTAGGAGCCCTGAGTGGATACACAGAAAAGTGAAGATAGGTCCATAGTCTCTCAGTTGTGCCAAGTTAATCATTAGGACTAAATTACTCCTTTCTGCTGAACATACCTCTCATCCCTGAACTGGTTTCCTTGGCCACGTCTGTATAATGTTCTGTTTAGCACAGAACGTTATTTAGTATTTATTAGTATGAGTTCCCTTCTTCTGCTTTTCCTTTTCCCTCTCACCTAATGAATGAATGAACAAATTAATTCTTCTCTGCCACCAGCCAGTTTTCTCTGTTCTGTGGCCACATAGCATAACATGCTGGCACAAAGTACTTGAATGGCTATATTTTATTTGCAGGTACACTGAGATTGCCTCACTTATAATCCTAAAATCAAATTCCTGGGGAGGTGAAAGGTCCATCCTTTGTCCACACTACTTAGATCAGGGAGAGTCATTGAATTATGCTGGTGTCCCCAGGCTGCAATGACATGGCTGTGGGTTCAGTGGGGAGGAGAGGCTAGCCTGCAAGGGGAGTGCTAGGCAGAAATTCCCACGGGGTTTACACTCCTTACACCTGTCTTTTTCATAATCTTGGTCCTGTTCCAGCTTTATCCTGTCTAAGACTCGATACTGCAAGTGTTCCTGTGACCATCCTGGCCATGTTCGTTCTCTGTCTCTCTACTAATCACGTCGAAGCTCCCATGTGAGGCTTTTCAGCAGAGCCTTGTCTAGCTCCCCTCCCCATCAGCTGGGCTGCACACCCCTCATTTCCTGTTGGCATCAACAGAAGTCAGCTTGCTCCTAACCCTTCCATTCCTACTCCAGCTGTGACAAACTCTTTGCATTCCAATTGTGCCTCTCTGATTCTGCCGACTCTGATTGGAAACCACTGACATTCATTCCCTGTCTGACTGCTGAAGCTCTGGGACACAATCCTGGGACTGCTGGTTAAAACCCAAACTTCATTTCCTCACAAAATCAGTTTTTGCCAGAGTTGAGCTAAAGCTTGAGTTTCTAATGCATTTTGGATCAAATGGGCTTTTTATAGGCTACAAAAACCCAACTACAATTTGTAATGTAGACTCTGCCATGTGCATTCCTGTAGTAGATTCAAACGTTGTCTTAGGAATTGTCTTATCTGGAGAACAAAACCCATATGTAAACTAGAAACCTTCTGATAATTTATATATAATCTGAACTACATACCAAACCTATACCAAACACACTCCTTAGGAGCTATCAGAGAGTCATGGATACTGGAATTTGGGGTTTATGTGGGGAAATGATCACAGGTGGGAGGAAGAGTGAGGGTGGGACCTAGACCTTCCTACTCATGCAAGGCAAAAACTGTGGTCTGATGCAGGAAGGAGTCAGGAAATGGTCACCACCGGTGAAAGACCAGGGAGAATATAGGACACCCCCAACAGGTGTTGGTGAAGCTAGGGCAGGTGATAGCTGAAAGATACAATCGCCAAAAAAGAGGCACCTGGGGAAGGTTGGGGTTAAGATCATGGGCTCTACGCAAGATCTTAAGAATGAAACAGGATTTCCAACTAGGATTGGTGAGACATTGAGTCCTAGGAACTAACATGTGTCAGGAGGAGAAAGTAGAATGCAAGGAGGGGAGGAGATGATTGCTCAGGCACAGGAGCCTTGTAGACAGAAGAAGGCTTCAAGCAAAGAGTGGTGGTGGGCTGCATACGAGGCCTGGGAGAGAAGCCCTGGGCTGAGTCTCCACATTCTGGGCCCTCTTTGCATCTGCATGTCAAACTGGTCCCCTGAGGACAAGGAATGATTGGCAGATCTTCCTTGTTCCTAGCACACTGCCAAGACCCAAGAACGAGGCATCCTGCTTTCCTCTCCATCACTTAGCAACAGCCACCTCCTTGATTACCCTAGTTGTCATATTTTCTGTAGTTATCTACAGTAAATGGGGCCGATAAGAAACAAGACAAAGGCCTGATTGTTCAGTCTAATACAAACTGACTTGCAAGCATAAGCAAGGACACTCTCAGTATGGGGGCTCTGAGTGTGTAAGACTGATTTCATGTTGGACCCAGATGTGGAGCAGGAGAGGAGGATGGGGAGAAAAGAAGTTCTCCTGGTTCTGTAAATTCCAGCATTGTGTGTGAGAGAGAAGAGAATAAAATAAATACGATGTCAGATAAAGTTTTTAAAATGTTAGATAGCCTGAATGTATATTAAAATAAAATTTCTTCATCAATCTATCATGAAAATAGATTCTCTTTCTATCTTGAAAATTATTTAATTCTGTCAAACACAAAGAGAAGCATGCACCATTCAAAAAGCCTAAAATTGCTAGATTAAAATGGTCATAGATATTTCTCAAGAATTGCAGTAATTAAATGTTAACAGTTTTTCTAAAACTGTTGGGAAATTCTGTTCTCTGCAATATAGAACGGGGACCAAGTCATCATTCAGAAAACATAATGCAAGAAGGAGTCAGGAAATGGTCTAAAACAGTTTTAGAAGTTAAGGGTAGCAATCTGAAAGTTCTGTCTAGTCCCACCTGAAAGATCATCAGATGGAAAACATGTTGCGTCCAGTGAGTAAGCCCACATCTGGTGGCACAGTGCTTAGAGAACAGTGAGCTGAAACAGTCTACATGTCTGTCTACAAATGCCCTTAAACTAAGTATGCACCAACCGCTCTGCTGGAAAATACACCTATGCATTTTTCTCCTTTTAAATCAGGAATATCACTGACATTTCCCATGCAAATGAATAAAGGTTCTCATACAAGTGAAAAAATACACGTAAGTCTTTTGGTCTTTGTGAATTTTTAAAAATACATTTTTGTTCAAACAGAGAAAAAAATTTTCCATTTCACCCATCACCTATTTATTCAATGAAGTCTACCTAAAAAAGGAAATCTTTCAGGTCATGTTACGGCTAGTACCGGCAAAAAACGCAGCGGGAGAAAGGGGACAGGAGAGGAGCAAGGGAGAGATGGGGCCCTGGAAGTGGGAGAGGAACTAGGATCTGAAAGAGGAGAGGCTCCTCAGAAGTGGGGGCCAGAGGCGCCCCGACTTCCCTCACAGATTCTAGGGGATCAAGGCACGTATGTCTCAGACAATCATAGTTGTTACACCCTGTGAGGTTTTTTTTTTTTTTTAGTAGAAATTATTATTCCCTGGCTTTTTAAAAAATGTTTATTTTCTTAAGAAATTTCTGTGTTCTCACTCTTCCCATCTCCTCCTGTTTCGTCCATTTAAGGATGTATTCAGTTTTCTGTACAATATTTGAACGCCTAATTGGGTTGCAGCGCCTGTAATCCCAGCTACTCTGGGGGCTGAGGCTGGAGGATCGGTTGAAGTCAGGAATTTGAGACCAATTCAACCAATAGTGAGACCTCCTCTTTACACAAGGTAGAAAAATTAGCCAAGCATGTGTGCCTGTAGTCCTAGCTACTTGGGAGGATGAGGCAGGAGATTGTTTAAGCCAGGAGCCTGAGGTTGCAGTGAGCTATGATGATGCCATTGGACTCTAGCCTGGGCAATAGAGGGAAACTGTCTCTCAAATAATAATAATTATGATAAATTAAATAAATAAATAAAAATGAAAGAAGGGTTATAAAGACAGTCAGTGCTTTAACCAGTTTCCTCCTTGTCTGCTACCATCTGCCATCCTAATGCAATCCCATTTCCTGAAATCAGCCATGTACAATTGGTTTAACTGTTAATTTTTATATTTCTCTCCATATTTTAAAATAATATATTCATATTTGCTATTTATTTACTTATTAATTTCTGATGTTATCTATTGATTCATTTATGGCATAGATGATTTTGCTTTTTTAAAAAATGTTCTTCCATTCTTCCTTCCCCTCCTAATATAGTTACATTATCTTGTTGTTTGCCTCTACATTACTATCATTATTATGAAATATAATTGTATTATAATTAATTGTTCCCTACTGAGGCAAGTCATTAAATGTGATTATGCTTCCTTCTTGCAGAGTGTTTTGTTCTCCTTGAAGTCCTTTTGTTCTACATTGCACATGTCACTTCCATTTTCTCTAAGTTCTGTGTGTGTGTGTGTGTGTGAGCGTGTGTATTTGGTCTCTTTCATATTAGAACTTCAATGTCTGGCGATCTTTAATTCTGTTCAGACTGAAATATGAAGTACTAAGAATCTAAACTGAAGCTCAGTGAGTTGTGTGGACCTGAGTCCTGTCCACAAACTTGCAGCCAACCCCTGTTTGAGCCTCTGCTTTCGCCCAGCTCCAGGTCTGTGCACTTCAGTGAGTGCTGCGCAGTCTGAAAGGGAAAAGGTTAGTGCCCCCCCCACCCCGCAGACTCCAGGTCATAACATCCTCCACTCTGCTCAGTTGGTTCCCAGTCCACCATGCACTACCCACTGAAATTACTGTGTTTAGTAAAGTATCTCAGGAATGGAAAAAAAAATCCAATGTACTCAGTACTACTGTGAAACCAATTTACAATCACTCATACATGCATGTGAAAAATGAAACACAACTATAGCCTAAGGATGAAAGAGGGAAGGGGAGCGAGAGGGGAAGGGAAGAGGGCAGGATGATAGAGGGAGGGCTGGTAGGGGGATCACACCTATGGAACATATTGCAAGTGCAAGTTGGATTTATCAGGTGTAGAGCATAAATGTCTTAATCCTGTAATTGGGTAAAAGTGGTGAAGACTATGTTGCTTTGTAGGATGTAACCATTCCAATTTGTATAAATAATCAACACATTGAATCCTATAATGGCATAAATGGTATTTATGATCTATGTATGAATGACTTAATACAAAAATAAAATAAAGGCAAGTCCTATGCAAGAATTTAATCATGAATTAAAGACAGAATCCAGAAACCACTGAAAGTAGACTTTGAATAGCTGAATTGTGGGTTGGTGAATTATAGCTCAATAACGCTGTTAAAAAGTGACCCTTACCTCAAAAAACTGTGAAAAACAAGTAAAAGCAACTTTCCTAATAAATAAATTGGGAGAGTCTATGTGTGTGTATATAAAATAATTTAAATTTCTCTTTCATATTGCAGATGAAAAAATAAAATAGCAAAAAGGCTATCATAGATGGGACAATCAATTTTAGAGCAATAATAATACTAATACAAATAGGAGAAACTTTCAAATTCGAACTTACTCCGTAATTAATATGTAAAAATGCATCAACATCTAAGAAACAATACAATACATACAGTAATTAAAACCACGTCCTGTTAAAGCTTTATTTTCTTTACACCCTGTGAGGTTTTTTTTTTTTTTTAGTAG
>NW_003852412.1:940887-986099 GCF_000181295.1 Otolemur garnettii | reverse complement strand
TCCGTAATTAATATGTAAAAATGCATCAACATCTAAGAAACAATACAATACATACAGTAATTAAAACCACGTCCTGTTAAAGCTTTATTTTCTTTTTCTTTCTTTTTTTTTTTTTTTTTTAGTTTTTGGCCGGGGCTGGGTTTGAACCCACAACCTCCAGCATATAGAGGCAGCGCCCTACCCTTTTGAGCCACAGGCACCACCCAAAGCTTCATTTTCTATAGAAGTTACTCTCATCATATTATTCTCAAGGAAACTAGGGATCCAAAAAAAAAAAAAAATCCACCAAAATATAAAAGGCAACTCCTATAACGAGTGATGTTGGTGACATACACACCTGCTGGAAATGAAAACCACTACACATTTTAATTCTTGATTTAATAAATTGTGGCTTTAAGTAACTATAGAAAATACATCATGATAGTAAACCGCAGATGTGCAAATCTAATAAGATGAAATCTTGGATGCAGTGTAATGAAAATTTCAAGCTATGAAACATGAAAAAAAGTCTATCTCTCATAAATATATGATTAAAATAAAGTTTAGAAGAGCCTTGCATCTCTTCCTACAAAGAAAACCAGGAACCCAATAATGGAAAATATTTTTAAATCCTCAAAAACATTAGGAGAACGGAAGGCTCAAAAAGAGTAAATAGCAAAATGATACTAACATAATAGGACTATACATCATTAAAGAAAAGCACAGGATTTCATACATGAAATAACCTCAAGATGGGCGTAGTATTAGACATTTTGTGGACTTGTTTGGTGTTAGGGACTATTGCGGGTAACAAGGATAGAAATAGTTAATCTTACAATTTTAGTAACAGGCAGGTGGAAATCCCTAATTTTCCTTATCTTATCTGTTTAAGAAATGACTGTTCTGCCTCTTGCCGTAATTCCTTAAGCATATTATCTTGATGTAAGTCATATCAAGTTGCCCAGCCCAAAGTGCATACTCACTGTTCTTTTAGTTTGGGGAAATTATGGTAGAGAGCCGTATTAATTTCCTGTGGCTTCTATAACAAATACTACAAAGTGGGTGGCTTACCACATCAGCAATTTATTCAAGGTGTCATCTGGGTCACACACCCTCTGAAGGCTCTAGGTGATGGTGTGTTCTTTGCCTCTCCAGGTCCTGATGGCTGTAGGCATAGTATAATGTCTACAATTAAGTTTCTATTTCCCATGCAGCCTCCATATCTGTCTGTAGAATTAAGAGAGTCTTTCACAAACTAACTGCAAGCTTCCTTCCCACTCTGCTCCCACAGATAATGTTCTCTAGACAGACGGCCGTTCTTTTGAAAGGGACCAGGCACGGTTCCCACTTGTCCCTGAGTAGCGAGTTTTAGCTCCCTGACAGCCCACAGAATTATTCAAATAAGCCGATCACATCGCGGGACAGGAAGCATGGTGTAGTTCTTCTCCTGGAGAATGTGAAGCCTGCCTTCCACAGCCTCTGGGTGTTCTTTCTGTTACCAAGTGCAACTTCCCTGCGGCCCTGCTTGGCACGTGGTATCCTTTTCTGCAGGTTGTATCTGTGACAAATAAACTGCTGTCAGTCTCCTCTGTCCAGGCTGGGTATCACAGCCATTCCTATAATCCTAGGATAGGAATCTCTCCCTCACCAATAGATGAATAGGAGGCAGTGAAGACAGCGAGGGTTACTTGACTTGTGGCGATATCACTCCAATTTCTGCCCCGATGGTCCTGTTGCCTTTTCTTTGTGTTTTTCCTCTTCTGCCTGTCTTGAACTTCCCTCTACATTTCTCTTATAAAGACACTTGACATTGGATGTAGGGTCTATCCAGGATGATCTCCTGATTTCAAGATTCTTAATTAACTACATCTGAAAAGGCACTTTTTCCAAATTAGATGATATTTACAGGTTTTGGGGGTTAAGGTGTGAACCTATCTTTGCTGGGGTGTGTGGGGGGTTGGGGGGGAGGGAAGGTGCCATGTTCAACCCACTATAAGAGCCAAAGCAAAAATATGTTCCTTCTTTGATCTTTCATTTTTCTTTAGTTATTTTTTAAACTCATCACTGTGGAAGAAACATGTTATAGTGATTTCCATAAAGATCTGTGAGGCTGATATTAAAATTTGAGGCTTTCTGAAATAAAATCTAAATTACATTGAGTCCCTCATGTTTACTAACAAAAACAGGTTTCAATTAAAGAAGCTGAACATAATTACATTTTCAGGGCTGCCTAAAACACTCAAATGAGAAAAATCCTGAGTGTGTTCAAGCCAATGGGAAAGAATACTATGATTGATCAGAAATGCCATCCTCAGGCGAAGGAGGAGGAGGGGCAGAACGCACCATGAATTTGCAATCTTCAAATTTAATGCTCTCTAGTCATAGTCTTGCAAGGCAATTCCTAGGTAAATTCCAGGTTGGCTATAAATTAAGCCATTCTTATCTCTAAGAATAATCATTGGTCAGGGTTTGAACAGAAAGCAGAACTGCTAGAAGAGCTGGTTATATAGTTTATGGGCAGTTGTTATCTTTTATCTTCAGAGCTGCTGCCTAAATGCAGCAGGACAGGAAGTCAGTGGGGAAGATAGACATGAAGGTGGGGGGAGCATGGACAAACTGGAACCTGAGCAAACGGGATAAGCAAAACCCAGGAGGGCAGACCGAAAGCTGCATGTGTCTCTCACTGAGGCCCGGCCTCCAACTGTGATGACCGGATTACCCTGCAGGAAAACTTGGTGCCAGGATGGTTAATTATATGTGTCAACTTGACAGGGTTATGAGGTGCCCAGATTTTTGCTGAAAAATTTTTCTCTCACTGAGGGAGTTTTTGATGAGATTAGCTTTTGAATCAGTAGTCTGAGGAATAAAAACTGTCCTCCCTAATATGAATGGGCATCATTCAATCCACTGAGGTTCCTGGATAGAATAAAAAGTGAAGGAAGGGAGAATTCACTTTCTCCACCTGACTGGCCTGGAACATTGATCTTCTTCTGCTCTCAAAGTGGAACTCACATCATTTGTTCCCCTTGTTCTCAAGACTTCAGACCCAAACTAGAAATAAAACCAGCTTTTCCGGGTCTCCTGCTTGCAGGCAGTAGACATGAAATTTAGTCTTCATAATTGCATGAGACAGCTACATAATAATACTTATGTTTGTCTCTCTCTCTCTCTCTATATATATATATCTGTCTCTGATTGGTTCTATTTCTCTGAAGAACCCTGACTAATATAGTGCCCGTAGGTAAGGAGCTAAGCATGTACCTAGCTCAGGATCTGAAGTTGATAGAAAAGATGTGGTGGATCTGGGGAGAGCTGCAAAACCAGTTGCTGCCTTGCTGTTAGAAGGACCATTAGCTAATAGATAATACGTATCAGCTGCAACATTGCTCCATGCCCTGCTCTTCTGAGTATACAAGGACAGTGGTTGCTACTCTACTTCCTTCTACTAAATCTCATGCAAAATATTTCTGATGGCCCACACTAACCTGTAACTATATAGGAAAGAGAATTCTTAGATACGCTGTTCCAGCTCAAATAAGTGGACTTAATACAAATCCACCACAAGCATAATCTCCATGAAATATAACATTAGCCAAGCTGGCTCATGTTTGCTGGGGAAGCAGAAGGTTTTCTTGTCTTTTCTCATGGATCGTCTCTGCTTCTTTCTCCTCACATGTGACACATGAAGACTCATCCATCAAGATGAGCCTTCTTAAAGTTCTTCATCAAGAAAGAACTTGTCTTCTAGCTGTGAGAAGCTCAGTCAGGCTGATGCCCTTCAGCTGCAGGATCTCCAAGACCCATCACAGCTTTCAGGTTGAGACCATATTCTCCCCAAGAAGCCCCCATCAAATAACTAGAGATTTCCGGTACTAGGGCCTGGCCATTTCTATACTACCAGGACTTTTCCAGTATGAGTTTACTAGCACTGTTATAACAAATACCACAGGCTGTCAGCCTGCTGGCAGAATTCGCTCTTTGAGGGACGCCAATGTTTTTCTATGAAGATTTTCAACTGATCGGATGAAGCTCACCTATATTATAGAGGATAATCTGTTTTACTCAAAGTCTACGATTTAAGTGTTAATCTCATCTAAAAAATACCTTCGTAGAAAAGTCAAGAAAAACGTTTAACCAAGTATCCGGATTATGTGGCCTAGCTAAGTTGACACATAACCATCACAGCGATGTTTACGTCAGAGCACCTCTTGGAACTCCAGTGCAGTTTGAGGTTCTCCTGAACAAGTCTGAACTTGGAAAAAGAAGCTGAAGTGTGCAAGGTGACTAGGGTAGACGAAAACATTCTAAACTAAGAGAAGTCTACTTTCCTTGGAGTAGAGTCTGACAGAGATTGGGATATGAGGAAATGGAAAGTAACTTGGTAAAAGAGACCAGGTAATAAAATACTGCACAAATTACCCAATACAGCAGCTGTTTTACGGAAACTAGCTAATGATGGCAGTCCTAAAGACTATTTAAGGGTCTACTGCTTCAAATTTAACTTACAGATCTTGTATAGGAATTGTATCCTTTCATTGGTCTTTTGATTTCTGAGACATTAACTTTTTTTGTTTATTAAAGAAAACTTTTGATTTGGTGCCTGTAGCTCAGTGGCTAGGGAGCCAGCCACATACACTGGAGCTGGCGGGTCCCGAGCCAGCCTGGGCCTGCCAAACAACAATGATAACTACAACAAAAATTAAAAAAATAAAAAATAGCTGGGTATTGTGGTGGGCACCCGTAGTTCCAGCTACTTGGGAGGCTGAGGCAAGAGAATCACTTAAGCCCAAGAGTTTGAGGTTATTGTGAGTTATGATGCCATGGCACTCTAAGGGCTACATAGTGAGACTCTGTCTCAAATAAATAAATAAATAAAATTAAAAAATAAAGAAAACTTTCTTACAATGACTGTCACCCAAGGCAATTCCAACAAGAAATTGTCAATAAATAACTAAGGAGTAGCATGAACCAGGGAGAGAAAGTTAATTAACTTTCATAGCATGCGTGTGATCTTCAGAACAGAAAGGGGACACACTAAGACTTCACATACATAGTGGCATGTTGAGTGTCATTCAGAAAAAATCTCATATTCTAATTTTTGCAGACTACATGATCCAGGGAACTGAGGAATATGTTTCTAAAAATAGAAAAAGATTAGTGTCCTACACGCCATATCCGTTTACAGTGCCAGTCTCTGAACTTCAGATTCTCTATTCCTTAATTCATTCAATAAGCATTTACTATGAACTAGCAATGTGCCAGGCACGACACAAAATAAGACAGGGAGAAATAAATGAATGAAGAAGGAAATATGAAGAGGTATTTGTCGTCCAGTTACACAGGCACCTGAACCTGAAGTAATATAGAAAGTCATAGAAAATCTGGTCTGCAATTCTCAGATAAATGTAATTGTATCTATTAACTATTAATAAATATGTGTGCGTGTATATATCAGGTGTCCTCAAACTACAGCCCGTGGGCCACATGCAGCTCGCCTAGGACATTTATCCGGCCCACCGGGTCTTTTTGCTGCTGCTGCCTGTCCTGCTTAGCAGCTGACTTGTCCCAGTGCCTGCAGTCCAGTCCTCCAATGGTCTGAGGGACAGTGAGCTGGCCCTCTGTTTAAAAAGTTTGAGGATGCCTGGTATATAAATATATGTTTGCATATATGTTTGTGTGTGTGTCTGCATATATGTTGCGTGTGTGTATATATATATATATGTGCAAGTGACATCCCATTACTTTTGCCATCTTCTGTGTATTAGGAGGGGGTCATTCGGCCCAGTACATACTCTAGGAGAGGTGGTTGCACAGGGAGTCAATACCAGGAGGCAGGGGGGTCACAGGGAGGTCATCTTAGAGGCTGCCCATCGAGTATGGTAAAGTCGGTCTGCTGGACTTTTCATGCTTTCAAATGGGGAAGTAAGACTACATCATCTCATGATTGTAATAATGGTCTTCTAAATTGGGTTTTGTGTTCCAGCACACTGATAAACATTTCTGCCTAAGCCAGTGGTTCTCAACCTGTGGGTCACGACCCCTTTGTAACAATGAAAATACATCCTGCATATCAGATATTTACATTATGATTCATAACAGTAGCAAAATTACAGTTATGAAGTAGCAACGAAAATAATTTTATGGTCGGGGTTCACCACAATATGAGGAACTATATTAAAGGGTCATGGTATTAGGAGGCATTAGGAAGGTTGAGAACCACTGGCCTAAGCCCTAGCCCTGGGAAAGTGGGGTGCGAGCTTTTAGAGATGTGGAATGGGTAGTCCTCGCCTTCCAACCACGGTCATGGTTCACTGTGGAATAAACATATGTTGCCACCTTACGTACTTCAGGTTTGGCCATGTGACTTCAGAGGAAGGAACACTAATCCTGTTCTGAGCAGAAGCTTCCAAAGGCATCATCGTGTTCCCACTTATTCCCTTGTGCTTCTGCCTTTCAAGTTAAGCCAGAGGAGCCACAGGCATCCTGCAGATTCGCAGAGACAAATGCAGGGCATCCCACAAGTGCCCCTAAAGTCGAGGTACATAAGGAATGGGAAATGGTAGCTAAATGCACCTTTATTTACAAAATATTCATTATAAAATTTTACAAAAATGTGCAAACACAAAGAGAACATTTTGTAAATATTTTATAAATGGAGACAGCGGGGATAGAGCAAACATCCTGAAGAGTGTCTACTCCTTTCTGTATTCTGTTGCCAGATTTCACTGAAAGAGATCAAAGCCCAGTCCCTATAGGTATTTGTATTAGATGATGCTGCATTTCATGAGGTTCAGTCCCCAAGGCTTGCTGCATGATGTTGGAGAGATCCTTAGGGCCTTCAGCAAAGATTTATCTACTGCACATATATATTTATAATTTTTAAAATATATATAATTTTTTAAAAACCAGTGATTTCCTCTGGGCTCTAGCAAAGTCATGAACAAAGCAGCCTGAAACATTTTTGAGGTGGTTCCACCTTGAGTAGGGAGCACACACCCTAATCCCTTCCCTAAGACAAAAACTGCAAAGATCTAATAACCTTGCCCTAAGAGGAGGGACTGCATTCATTCCTTTGTTAATATATACCCCTAAAAAAAGGACCCATGTGGGAGAATTCCAACCTGGGTCTTCCCCTTTGCTAGAAGCTCTGGTGCTTTTTTACTCCTTCTGTTTTCCTTTCTATCTAATAAAATCCTATCTTACCACTTGGTAGGGGGGAGAGAAACCAGTGATTCCAAGCTCATGTGTTAAAAACTTGGCATTTGTTCAATTTTCTAAAATTTTATACTGTGTATTTCATCTCTCTTAAAAACTCTTCAGTTTGTTTCACTTTGTAATCTAGAGTGTTGTCTTTGAATCCAAATAGTGAAAGAGGCAACTTATAAAATGAAATAATATGTGTGCCGCCTATTCTTAACTCAGCAGGATAGCTGTTCAGATAGTTTATGTGATTGTGCTATATCCTTGAACACTGGGAGAAAAACATGAAAGAGATTGGGTAAACAACACGTGGCCTCTAAATATCTCTGGGAACACTGATGTAATCAAGTAATTATAGTCCTGATCTGAAAAAGAAATGTTGAACAAATTAGGAGACAATTCAGTGGGTTTTTAAAAACTTTTTTTCACTTATTTTTTTTTAACTCCTTGCCTGCATATGCAAAGAAAAGTGAAGAGTTACCAAATTATTTAGTACTAGCAGGTCAGAAATGATCTTGAATCTAGAACTGGGTATCTCTTGTGTGTGTGTCTGAGTATGTGTGGTTTGACCCTGTACTATCCAGAGTGACTGCCAAGGCTTCCCAAATTCATTTATTGATAGCTCAGCCTTCTACGCTGTGACCTGTTAACAAAACTACTGAGAAAGAAGTTAAGAGACTTTATTTCTGAGAGCAGTTTACAAATCAGGGTGATGCAGCCCTCCATACAACGGGGCTCTCAGAGAAAACTAGGAAAAGAATTGAATTTAATTAAAAAAAAAAAAAGTTCCTGGCCTGTAATCCTGACACTCTGGGAGGCTAAGGCAGAAGGATCACTTGAACTCAGGAGTTTGAGACTAGCCTGAGCATGAGAGAGACGCCCATCTCCTACTAAAAATAGAAAAACTATCTGGCATTGTGGTGGGAGCCGGTAGTTCCACTATTCTTGAGGCTGCTTACACCAAGGGGTTTGAGGTTGCTGTGACAGTGTTGCACTTAGCTTGGGGCAACAGATGAGATTCTGTCAAAAAAGAAAAAATAATAATAGAGAAAAGAAAAAAAAGAAAGTTTCTTCCTGGTTCTCTTTCAAGTCTGCTTTCGCAAATGAGGAATGCAAGCTTGTTTAGTTTGACTGGTTGGCCCTTGTCACCGTCTACTGGTTAGACTCAGAAAATAGGATTTTCCACAGCCATTGATTCAGGAGGTTTGAACAGGAACAGACAGTATCAAAATCCTGATGTCATATAAGTATGTGGGTTTCCCAGGAATGTGGAGTCCAGGCTCAGCCTCTGTGGTGCAAGCGGCTAAGGTGTCAGCCACATACACCTGAGCTGGCAGGTTCAAATATAGTCTGGGCCATAGCCAAAAAACAATGATAACTGCAACCAAAAAATAGCTGGGTGTTGTGGTGGGTGCCTGTAGTCCCAGCTACTTGGGAGGCGGAAGCAGGAGACTCGCTTGAGCCCAGGAGTTGGAGGTTGCTGTGAGCTGTGATGCTATAGCACTCTACCCAGGGTGACAGCTTGAGGCGCTGTCTCAAAAAAAAAAAAAAAAAAAGAATGTGGAGTCCATGTGTGACCTCTAGTCATCAAATGGCTGCTTGTCTCTATTTTGAATTGAGGCCTAAGTAGCCATTCAGGATCCATCTTGAAGGATTGGCTCTTTCAGATTTCACAGACCTACCAGTCTAATTGCTCTATTCAAGGACAGAGAAAAGATGATTTATTCAAAGTTATGTTAGGAAAAAAATTAATGACCTAGTGAATTAAACCTGTGGTTAGATGGTCAGTGAATCAATGTAATAGAGATCAATCTCTAGATAATTTTCTAAGTTGTGATACTCAGTTGATTCCCCTCCTGCCTCCATTAATGGCTTCAATGATTTCCCTGTAAAATGTTTTTATTTTAGTACAACAAGAATAATTTGAACCAAATACAATTAACTAATTTTCCATTTCTTTCCCTGTTCCTCATCTGTCTTTTCCATTTCCTTTCTGTCCAGTTATCGTCCTGGTTACAACCTAGGGCCTGCACTACTGCAGAGATTCCTTGCCAGCCCTTCTCTTTCCAGGCTTGTTTCCCATCAGTTCACTTAGTTCCCTAGTGAGGTACCCTCTCACCCCAAGAAAATGGGGAAAACTTTGCCCATTAAAAAAAAATCATGTGAATACTTCATAAGGAAGAAGAGACAGACAACTTGAGTTAAAGGCAGAATATTAAAAATCTTATAAGGAAGCTTCCCCTCTGGAACCAGAGAACAAAAGAATGTGTAGAACCAGGTTGTGCCAAACTGACAGAGGCCAGTCCCCAGTCAAAATGGGGAGTTTAAAGCCCATTGAATAAGTGCCCTTCCAAGGCCTATCTTTGGATCAATTCAAGACAATGGTTCTGCAAGGAGCTCTTAAAACTACCCATGTCATACCAATGCCTCATCTCCATCTGCAGAGATTCTGACTCAATTCACCCAACTTTGACATTTTTTAAGTGCTCTCTGCAAGGAGATTCTAATCCAGGTCAAGAATCTCTGGTAAACTCTAAAATCTTATTGCAAAATGGGCTTAGCAGGCTATCTTGGTTTCATGACTGCCATGAGCTCCAAAGCCAACTAACACTTCATTCTGATTCCGTGTTCACTGAGTAATCCCCTGATTGCCTTGAGTTTGGCTATAGGAAGAGTCCGTACCCATCAAACTAAACGTGAGTTTTTCTGATAGTTCTCTTGCACATCCTAAAAGGCCTTCTTGTCACAATTTTCCATTCTATTCATGGAAAGAAAACATTAAGTTTATCATCATGAGAATTTCTAGTCCTCATGATAGGTGGTATTTCTCATCTCAAAAAAGTGAATTGGAATTTTTATATTTATTTTTGTCTACTGTGAATTTTAATTATCATGATTTGCCTTTCAACCCTTAATAGAAATAAAGTCCTTGCTGGGGCCTTCGAAGTAGAAAGTGAGATTTAGCAGACTTTTCCCATTGACCCTGCCACACTATTTTCATCTGTTCCTAGTGCCTACCCCCTAAAACTAAATGAATTCTTCCTGAATTTTGATCATGTTACAATTCTGCAAAACCTTCCAGGGTTTTCCCACTACTTTATGGTCAAATCTACCTTCCTCTCTTGGTGCTTTCCTTAGGAACAAAGCCTATGCAAACTGAATCATATAAGGTTTACATTTTCCTGACTCTGAATTTTAAGCTTAACTTATTCCCCTTTCCTTGCACACTTTCACCACCACTGTGTTATCAATCCTACCATGTTACTGGTTAATTCGATTTTCTTTTATTTGTTTATTTATACAGAATCTCACTCTTTCACCCTGGGTGGAGTGCTGTGGGGTCATCATAGCTCATAGCAACCTTAAACTCTTGGGCTCAAGCAATTCTCCTGTCTCAGCCTCATCAGTACCTGGGACAATGGGCACCTAACACAATTCCCAGCTATTTTTTTCTGGTAGAGATAGGTCACGCTCTTGCTCAGGCTGGTTTCAAACTCCTGATCCACCTGCCATGGCCTCCCAGGATGTTAGAATTACAGGCGTGAGTCACCGCACCCAACATTCAATTTACCTTTTCTTTTTTTTTTTTTTTTGGCCAGGGCTGGGTTTGAACCTACCACCTCTGGTATATGGGGCCAGTGCCCTATTCCTTGAGCCACAGGGGCCGCCCTCAATTTACTTTTAAATGTGATCCCACACTTGCTTCCTGTCTCCCTGTCTCCCTCACCCCAGCCATAAATAAAGTATTCCTTCTGTACATGCTTCATTGGTACTGTCCCAACCTGTTTTTCAGTCTAGAACTCTTTCCTTGCTCTCCCTACTCCTACTAATATTTTATTCAAGGGTGAATTTATTCTCTACTCTTCTGTCCCTGAAGTCACCACAGGGCAATTACATGCTCCAAGTCTACAGTCCTTGCTGGTCTGTGAACCTAATGGTCTGGAATGTCCAGACAATTCTATCTTATTCACTGATGAATATTGAGCCTGGGGCCTGGCACATTGTAGATGCTA
Organism: Otolemur garnettii; assembly: GCF_000181295.1. Lineage (NCBI taxonomy): Eukaryota > Metazoa > Chordata > Mammalia > Primates > Galagidae > Otolemur > Otolemur garnettii. The sequence goes on along the minus strand of NW_003852412.1, from coordinate 974,907 downwards.
AGTATTTACTTGACAAATAGATGTTGAGTGAATTCAATTTCAATGTGACAATTTTTTATTAAGCTCTTACAATGTGCCGGTCACTTTTCTAGGTATTTGAGATAACAGTGAATAAAGAAAACAAAGGTCCTTTTCTTATGGAACTCAAATTATAGCAGAGAGACAGATGATAAAGATAAGTAAACTAATATGTTATAAAGTGCTAAGTGCTATGGAGAAAAGAAAAAGTAAGGCAGAAAAATGGGAGTATAAAATGGTCAACTGGGTCTCATTGCCTTTCAGCAAAGACCACAAGGAGGTGAGGGAGTCAGTTAGGCAGATATCTGGAGGTGGCAGAGTGTTCTATGTGGGGGAGGGGTATGTGGAGGTGCTGAGATGATAGCATTCCTCTTTCCTGTGGGAAACAGTAGCAATGTTTCTAGAATAGAGTGAGCAAGGGACATGGTAATCTCAAAGGATATATCATTATCTGGGGCTTTCTGAATCTAGGTAGGGACTTTGCCTTTTATGTTGAATATAGAGGGAAGTCACTTCAGTATTTGAACAGAAAAAAGTCAAATCTAACTTTTTTTGTTCTTTTCTTTTTTTTTTTGAGACAGAGCCTCAAGCTGTCCCCCTGGGTAGAGTGCCGTGGCATTGCAGCTCACAGCAACCTCCAACTCCTGGGCTCAAGCGAGTCTCCTGCCTCAGCCTCCCAAGTAGCTGGGACCACAGGCACCCGCCACAATGCCTGGCTATTCTTTGGTTGCAGCAGTCATTGTTGTTTGGCGGGCCCGGGCTGGGGATTTGAACCCACCACCTTAGGTGTACGTGGCTGGCGCCTTAGCCGGTTGAGTTATAGGCACCGAGCCAATCTAACTTTTATATATATATCTATATAGTCAAATCTAACTATATATATATGTGTATATATATATATATATTTTCTTTTCTGAGATAGAGTCTCAAGCTGTTGCCCTGGGTAGAGTGCTGTGATATCATAGCTCACAGCAACCTCCAACTCTTGGGCTTAAGCAATTCTCTTGCCTCAATTTTTCTATTTTTATTTTATTTTTATATTTTTAATTTTTCTATTTTTAGTAGAGACAGGGTCTTGCTTTTGCTTAGGCTGATCTCAAACTCGTGAGCTCAAGCTATCTGCCCACCTTGGCCTCCCAGAGTGCTAGGATTATAGGCCTGAGCCATGGTGTTCAGCCTTCTAACTTATATTTTCATGGAATTACTTCAGCAGGTAAGTTGATACTAGAGTATCAGGGAGTAGGGCAAAGACATAAGCAGAGAGAATAGTTAAAAGGTAGGAACACTGACAGATCAAGGTGCTTAGACCAAAGCAGTAGCAATAGAGATGGTAAGAAATGGTCCAATTTTGTCTTTTTTGAATGGTAAAGACAAGAAGATTTTTGGATAGATTGCATATGGTACATGAGAGAAAGAGAGGAACCACGGATGACTCCAAGGTGTTTAGCCTGAGCAAATGGAAGGATAAGTTGCCATAAACTGAAAAGGGTTAAGTGGGTTTTGAGGAGCAGAAGATCAGGAGTTCAGTTCTGGACATGTTGAATAAAGATGTTTACTAGGTGTTCAAGTGAGGACATGAAGAACCCAGCTGGACATAAGAACTTCAAGTTCAGAAAAGAGATCTGGGTTGGAGATAAACTAGGAAGTCATTAGCAAGAAGGTAGTATTTAGAGTAACACGCCTATCTGAGGCCATCAAGGGCATGAGTGCATATGGAGAAAAGTGCTAAGTGCTGTGGAAAAATGAAGTTCTGGGGCATCCCCCAGGAACAAATCTACATGAAGAGGATGAACAGCAAAAGGACACAGACCGGGGGGGTGGGAGGGACAACTGGGAGAGAACGCTGTCCTGGAAGCCAGGAGAAGTCGATATGTTAAGGGAGAATGATGGATTGTAACAGATGTGATGAAGAGATTAGGTAAGGACTGGGAACTGGCCAGTGGACTTAGTCATTGTTCATGGGTAAGCTTGATGAAAGCAGTTTTGGAGGAGTGGTGGAGGTCAGAGCCTATGTAGAGTGGGTTTAAGAGAAAAAATGGAAAGAGAGGAACTGGAGGATGAGTGAACACATGAAGCCCTGTGACCTTTACCTCATTCTATCTTCTATTGTCATCATTGTGTCTTCATCTTATCTCTTCTTTTAGGTTATAAACTCTTTGGAAACTGGAAGAGGCTGTATTTTTGACAACTACGTAACTGCCATGGAACCTGGCACACAGCAGGGGCTCAGTAAATGTGTGGAGGCCAGGAGAACCCACAAAGGTCGAGCACTGAGGTTGATGGAGTGAGAGAAGACTCAGACTCAGTTATTTAGGGTTAAATAACTGATGAGGGCCTGGAGAGGCACATACCATCTCTAGCATCAGAAGCAGCTGGATAGTGCTGCCCTGAGCAGACCTCTCAAGGGTTCTTTTATTTAGTAAAAGCCACAAAATGTGCTAAACACATAAAGCTAATAATAGAAATATGGGAACTAAACACAACAGTCACTTTAAACAATTATTAGCAATAAAACACAGGGAAGTAAAAATGGGAAAAACTCCTGAGGGCTGTATCCTGTGATTCCAAATATAGTCAAAGAAAACGGGGTAACCTTTAACACTCTTAGCTGGCTCTGGTGACTCCCATCTACACCTTGCCATAGCTCAGTTCATAGTAATCTTAATTTGCTAAATACCCCATTCCTATTCCTATTGGCACAGGCTCTGGACTTTGGCCAAACAGGCTCTCGGGGATGTCAGCCTTGAGCCACTGGCTGCTAAGCATTTCATTTAAACCATCAAGCTGTTATTGGGGTCTGAGGAGCCTGGACTTTGGCCAGCAGGCCCTCCAGAATTCCTTAGCCTAAGCTACACTATGCCTTAGCCTAGCTAACACCCACATAAATGTTGGTTGACTAACTGGTTAACAAGATGAATGTTAAAGAAAGATGGTCTTAGGTGAAATTAAGTTCCCCCTTATCTTTTTGGTGTTCTCCCATTTCCTTTATAATTCTCCCCCCATCCTCTTATAGGTACCCAATGGTCCTCCTGCTACCTTTTATCTGTTCCAGGCTTTCCCATTCTTTCTCCCTCCCTCACTTGCCTGACAATTTGCCCACACTGAATCTATTCCTTCTAGAAGGTGATGCCGTAAGAACAGGGTAGCTGGTCTAGTAAGAGAACTCCAGCTTGGGAACCTATCATTTGATGACAGCTTTGGTTAAATAAAATCCACCTAAGAAAGGTACGTATTTTAATGTTGGGTAGTAAAGGCCAGTAGAAGTCAGATCTTACACCAAAAAAGACTTGAAATGTCAAAGTCTGTTGCTTTTCTTAATCAGCTGTTCCAAATAGAATGAAAAAATAGGCCAAAATAAATGAAAGTACCACAGAGCTGTTCTTAACTGCTTTCTCACAGTATTAGTTTTCAAAGTTGTAAAATAATATTATATTTTTTCAAATGAAGCACAGAGTCATCTAATTATTTAATGTACTTTCTTCAAATTAGTTACTATAATAAGTTGATTTTAGGCTGTTATATATTCTTCAGTTAATTCTGGAATATGGTATTTGAATTGCTAGTTTTTATTCATTTATTTATTTAAGGAAAACTTATATATACATATGTTAGACACTGTGTCTTAAAAAAAATCAACAAAATACATTTAAATTAAAGGCTAGATAAGATCACGTTAAAAATTATAGAGTTTCTGTTGCCCATTGGAGTACATAGGTTAAAACTGCTTTCTCTCATTTCTTTTCTAACTTCTCCTTTGCAATTATGAAATTCAACTATGATCTTCAAATATTTATAAAATTTATATGAAATTCAACTATGATCTTCAAATATTTATAAAAATATGTGTCAAGTCATTTAATCCACAAACAGATAGAAGCAACACATTATTGCAAATAAAAATATTAAGGTATGAAGAAGGAAAATGACTTAGTTCAAATTATTTGACAACCAATGTGCAAAAGAGCTCAAGCAACAGAATTATCCAGGCATGAAGTCTGAGAGCAGTTTGATAAATGCTTTCCACCAGGATGAAGGCAGGAACTGTGCAAATTCAATAAAGTAAATTATTTCCACAGGGACAATGCACACAGAAAGAGTGCTGAGAACATTTTTGTCAGCGAGGTATCTTATTTTTTCCAGACAATTAGCAAAAAGGGACCATGTGTTTTTTTCCCCTTGTTTTACAAACATTGCCTGGAAGCCAGAGATAAGCATTTGGGGTAACTGATAGGACTTATACGGTGAATGGACCTGCGTGTGTATATGGTCATCAACGAATAAAGGTATATACATTATAAACTTAATGTTTGATTCAAAGGAAAACTGAAAATAAATGAAGAAGTACTTACTAAATTGTTAAGCACTGCATTTATTCAGGAAATAAAAGGATAATTGGCAAAGTCTAATAGCCATGGTCCAGCTCATCCCTGAAACACTATGTGGTCCACTCCTTAGAGTGGCACCAGCTACAGCAATTCAAGCTTGATCTTGTATTAGGCAATTTTGCAGTAAGATAAAGAGTTAAAATAAGCTGGCCCTTTCTATTTCCCTTTGCAGCCCTCCCCCCCCAAACAATCAAGCTATCAGAACAGCAAAACAAAACCAAGGCATTCTCTCTATAAGGACATTTTATGAGTTTCTTCTCTGTCATTCTCTTTGGGCTGAGCAATCTTTTTTTGACAACGGAGTATTTATCTTCCCTGCAATTCCTGTATTCATAGTCATCTACTCGAGTAATAATTTCGCTGGATAAAAGGTAAAGAGTAAGTCTATTTTGAAAGCCAATTTTTAAATCTTGCATTTTAAACTTTTTCCCTCATCCCCCAAATCCATTTCAGATGGATTACAAAATTGACTAATAAAATATCAAACCTTAGAAATCAGAATAAAATAGAATTTAATAGCTTGAAGATTGTGAAAAGATATTTTTGTAAATTACAAGCATAGAAAACAATAGGTAAAATAATGAAAAGTGATCAATTTGAATCAATTTGAATGCATGCAAATAACATTTGCACATAAAAAAACATAAAAGAGTTAAAGTCTATTTTATAGACATCTCTTGGAGGAGAATTCCCTCACTGTGGTATCACAGTGATCTACTATAGCTCTTGTCACACTATAAAGATCTCTTATAAAACACTTTACAAAAAATCCTGAGTGCTAATCATAATAAATGAATAAATCATAAATCAAAATAAATTGTAGAAGATTGAATAAGTGAAAAAAACCCTAAGCCTTAAATAACTAATGAGCAGATACCATGAATAGTCAATTCTCACAAGAAGAGGGACATTCATTAAAATGGGAAACATTTCAACCTCATTAATGAACAAAGAAATGCAAATCAATCAGAGAGATGCACTTTCTCCCCTCACCCCACTGAATGAGAAAAATATATGATGACTACACATATTGCTGGTAAGGATACAAGTAGTGGATGTCATGGCACATTCTAGTGAATGAACAGATTGCTTCAATATTAGATTTGGACCCTATGTTGGCACTGTAGATCAAGAGCTATAAAAATGTCTGTTTCTGCTTCCTGCTAGGTTAACAGACCAGGCTGGGTGGTAGACTTCTACCCCTAAAAGCAACTCTGGAGTAACCATAAATGTGAGAGAGATGGATTCAAGGAACCAACACCAGCAATAACAAGAATCAGTGAAAAATCCCTGGGAAGGCAGAGCCTGTTCTAAGCAGTGAGGGGCTGGATGGTTCAGCTTGGGCATGTGGCAATGGGAGGACAGTTTGAAGAAAACTTTCTAAATTCTGAAATTTCCCCTCTTTGGGGTTGCCTTGAATAATCACTATCTGCCCTTTCAACACACTTACAAGGATGCATACTTTGAATATTCACTGATGCATATTAACAAAAAGAACAGCTGGTGCCCCCAGGGGAACATAGACTTCAAGGTAAAGATCAACTACCTCAAAAGAAATACCACTGACTAGACAATATCGATCATCTGAGTTAGAAATGTTAAAGCAGAAATCCTGAGAACTTAAACACGAAATAGATACAAATAAAGATTGCTAAGGAGGAAGATATTGAAGTAGAAAGTCAGAAATTGCTCTGAAATCAGCAATCAAGGATAAAGAATTAAAACATAAAAGGAAACACCAAGAAATTTAGAAAGGCAGGATCAATATCCAGATAATAGGAGACACAAAAAGAGAAAAAAAAAATAAGGAGGAGAAACTATTTTATAATTTTGGATACATTTTTATAAAAGATGAAGGACTTCAGATGGAAAGGAGTAATAAAAAAAATCCAGACATGATAATAAAGTTTAAGAATATCAAAGACAAAAACTATAAAGCAAAGACCAGATAATAGAAAAGAATAAAAATAATGTTCACAGTAGATATTTTGGTAAGCAACTTGAGATGAAAAATGTAGTTTTGAGATAGTAAAAGGAAAGAATTTCAAAACTAGAATTTTATATTCAACCAAATTGTCAATCAAATTTGAAAGTGTAATAAAAATATTCTCATGTTGTACAAACTTTAGAAGGCATATCATACAAAGATTCTTATTGAAACAACTTGTGCAGAAAAGGCAAAAAGTCTAGAATCTAGGGTAGTATTTTTCAACCTTTTTTATTTCACAGCACACTTGAACCTATAGTTAAACTTTACACAGCACACTTAAATTATGTTGATAAAAAAAAAAACCAAAAGAATAAAAAAAAAGAATATACTTACTGTGCTTTGAACGTCTTTCAAAAATAATTAATTAGTGATTTTAAAAAATGTTCTTTCACACCTAAGATCCTCTCATGTGGCAGCACACTGGTTGAAAATCCCTGCTCTAAAGTGAGGATATATAAACTTTTGGACCCCATTAGGATACTGGATAATGACTTTGCGATTCCTCCTGCATACATAGTAAATAAATCTCTTTCTCTTATTAATCAGCTTTATTGTGAGTTGGTCTTTTGGTGAACCATCTGAGTCAAAGGGGAAGTTTCCCTTTACTTCCACAATCTCAAAACAATTCCTAGAAGATGTATGTCGGAGAATTTTGCATTTTACCTCTGCAAAGAGAATGTTTTAATTTCATATGGCAAAAATTGAAGGGTGGCAGTTTCTAGGTTCTAGCTGGTGGTCAATCCCATTTTTTCTTTCTATATAAAGATCTTCAGTAAATGACAAGGGTGATATTTCAAAAGTTTGAACCTCTGGTCTTTTTTCCAACAACATAAGGCACAATAGAACACTCAGGATATTCCAAAGTATTAATGTTATACCAACTATGTTAAAGTGAAGGAATAGTTTAAATATATATACTAGGAAACTCAATAATGTTTAAAAATAATCTTTGTATTAAAAAGATAATTGATAAACAACTTAGAACTAAATAATAAAACTACATGTCAACATTTGTAGACAGAGCAAAAGGAACACTTAAGGAGAAATTTATAGCTTTGAATACTTCTACTTGAAAATCAAGAAGTTCAAAAACAATTCAGAAATAGATACGGCACAAGCATAAGGTGACCAGATGTCCCGCTTTTGGCAGGACAGTCCCAATTTTTAACACTTTGTCCTGTGTCCCATGGAGTTTTTAAAAAGTCTTGATTTTTGGAAAGAATGCATGACAAGCTAGGCAGCAGCAGGAGAATGAGAAGGGAATATATGGTTTTCAACTGCTGAAAAGGTTAATGTAACTCCATTTGGGAATAAAGAGGTTAACGTAACTTCATTTGGAAATGAGAACAAGAAGGGAATATATGGTTTTCCAGTTGCCATGTGACTGTTTCACCAGGATATGCATTTTATATTATTTTTGTTAATTTTATAATAACAAATAATTGTTGAAAACTGATTATCAAGAACTGTTTATCAAAGTTTGCATTGTTGTCAGGCCCCCCCTCAAAGGTGTCCTGCTTTACCAATGTTAAAATGTGGTCACCTTACACAAGCAACAAAAGAAAATAGATATATTTTACTTCATCAAAATAAAAAAAATCTTAGCATCAAAGGATATTATCAAGAAAGTGAAGAGCTTTCTGAATTTGAATGAAGTGATAGAATTGTTAGGTGCTTTGCAAAAATGAACAGGGGCAAGTGGATTTGGGAATCAAGGCTAGGGGTTTCCTCTTACACAGTGACCTGGTCCAATGCAACTCATGCATGGGAGAAGCATGATTTGGTATCTCAGGCAAGTGATCATGGTGGCAGGACTATGTGGGAATGAGATGAGACTTGTCTGGAAGCATTTCCCCATATATTTTGGTCATGAGCCCCTGCGGATCCCACTCTGGCCTGAGAGGAAGGCAGGGGAGGGGCGAGGGCGGGGATGGAGTAGGACAGGCAACCAGACAAGAGCCACTGTCTGGGGCTGCCTCTGGGGCATACCCTCTCCTTCAATTCATTCTGGGAATATTCTGTCACTACTAAGACCCCAGTATTTTTTCTTTCTACTTTAGTATTGTTTCTAGGGATCAGGTGCATATTTCTTTATAACACAATTACTTATTTTACAGGTTATGCTATTTTACCCCTTATATTTATAGTCTTATAGTAGATGAAGGGACTTGTAAGCTCAGAGTGCATATGGCCAAAAGTTCACACCCTAAATGTCTACTTAACAATAAATTAAAAAAAAAAAAACTGTCATGAAACACTCAGAAAAGACAAAGGATAAAAAGGCTTTATTTTGTTAATTTTTCTTCCTACCCTGAGAATAATCTAATATACTACATATCTAATTTTACTATATCATGTCACATCTGGAACAGTGGGTGTATAGAGTCAAGAGAGAGTGACAACTTTCAGCATTCTCTCATTAATACAGTTGGGTTGATTGTTGCTGAGTGTTCTGTGCTCCTGTAGTTTTAGGTGGAAGTTGAGAGTAGATTTCAAATGTTTCTGGGAAAGAATGGCAAGCATGGTGGGGGGGGCATCTGGGCGTGGGATGGTATTTTTGATGACCACTTAATTACCAGGATCTGCCAAAGCACATATTTCAGGATGAGGATTGATAAATAAAATTTATAGGAGGTTGGTGGTTGGACTGGGGTCTTGCCCTAGACCCCAAAATACTAGAAAGAAAGTGAAAAGACAACACTAGCAAGGAAGAAAATATTCACAAATTATATATTTAATAAGGGTCTAAGTATTCAAAATATACAAAAAACTCAACAGCTCAATAACAAGAGACAATCTAATTAAACAATGGGCAAAGGATGCATAGACATTTCTCCAAAGATATACAAATGACCAATAACCACATGAAAAGATGCTAAAAATCATTAGTCATTAGACAAATGCAAATAAAACTACAAGATACTGTGTGACAGTATTAGTATTGAAAGATACATCAGTCAGTATAGGACAGTTCATGTTGTCATAACAAAATAAACTCTAATCTCAGTGATTTTACACAAGAAAATATTATTTTTCTCACATGTTCATTCCAGGTTGACAGTGGGTTGCTCATCACTGTATTTATGCAATAAGACTTCATATTAACAAATGCTTCCATGATCACCATCACAGTAGGAAAGAACATAATGAATTACATACTTCTCTAAAATAACAAATGTTATGTTCACTCACATTTTATTGGCCAAAGTAAGTCACATGACTATAGCTTATGTTATTGCTTCCTTACCTAAGATGTTTAGAGCTTGTAACTATGTTATTTAACATTGAAAAGGAGAATTAAAGCTGCACATAGAATTAAGCTTTCTTTCTTTCTTTTTTTATTTTTATTTTTTGAGACAGAGTCTCAACCTGCCCCCCTGGTTAGAGTGGTGTGTTGCCACAGCTCACAGAAACCTCACACTCTTGGGCTTAAACAATTCTCTTTCCTCAGCCTCCTGAGTAGCTAGAACTACAAGTGTGTGCCACAATGCCTGGCTATTTTGTTGTTGTTGTTGCAGTTGTCATTGTTGTTTAGCGGGCCCAAGCTGGGTTCAAACCCACCAGCGTTGGTGTATGTGGCTGGCACAGTACTCACTGAGCTACGGGTGCCACCCACAATTAAGGTTTCTATTCAGGTAACCATAATAGAGACATTATTCTGGATTATTCTCATGAACCTAATATAATCATAGGGGTCCTTAGAAGTACAAGAGGGAAGCAGAAAAAAGAGTCAGACATAGAGGTGTGGGTAATGGAAACAGGGCCAAAGAAATGTTATGGTTGAAACTAGAGGGAGGAGGTCATGTGCTGAGGAAGGTGAGTGTACTCTAGGAGCTGAGAAAAACAAGGAAGTGGTTTCTTCCTGCTGTGAAGGAACTGAGGAAAGTTTGTGTTCCAGGAACTGAGGAAAGTTTGAGTTCCTCCAAAATTTATAGGTTGGAACTGAAATCCCAAGATGATAGTATTAGAATATGGGAGTCTTTGGGAGGTGATTAGGTCTTGAGAGTTTGCCTTTACAAATAGAATTAATGTCACTATAAAAGAGGCTTCAGAGAGCTGCCTGGCCCTTCCATCTTTTCTGCCATGTGAATATACAACATTTGTCCCTTTTTCTCCCCTTCCACCATTTGAGGGCACACCATTTACCCCCTGCACAGCAACAAGGTGCCATCTCGGAAGTAGACAGCAAACCATTAACAGATACCTAATCTACTGGCACCTTGATCTTGGACTTCCCTGCCCCCAGAACTGTGAGTAATACATTTCTATTATTTATAAATTATCCATTCTTTAGGATTGTGCTATAGCAGCAGGAATGGACTAAGGCACTTCCTGGACCCTTGAAAAGGAATGCAGCCCTGCATTTCAGCACGATGACACCTGTGTCAGACTTCTCACCAACAAAACTGAAGATCATAAATTTGAGTTGTTTGAGGCCACTGAGTTTATGGTAATCTTTCATAGCAGCAATAAAAAGCCAACACCAAAGAGGAGTAAAATCAGACCATGTATCTGGATGGAGAAATACGTGGAAATATTTGGTAAATAGCACTAATAACTACCATAGCAGGCAAAAGGTAAAACCACCATTATTTGCACAGGATAGCATCACCTTCACTATAAAAATCAGAATCAATAGGAAAACTATATGAACAAATGGAGTTCAACAAGTTTGTTGGATACAAGAGCAACATAAAAAAAATCATAGCCTGTAGAAACTAGATACCATTCATGATAGGAACAAAACTACAAACCAAACAAGAATCAACTTGTGTAAGATTAATAAGACTTTTTGGGGAAAACTTTAAATCTCTAATAACAGACAGAAGGCAGTAAAAATGAAAGGTATTCCATGCTTTGGGATGTGAGATAGGTAGAATAATGGCTCCCCCAAATTGTCCACATTCTAATCTCTGGAATTTGTGAATATCTTACTTTACATGGCAAAATAGACTTTACAGGTTTAAGTTAATTTTTATCAATCAAATTCTCAGATTACTGGGAAGGCTCAGAAATTGTGAATTCATGGTATCTTTCATGACAGAGGAGAGGAGTGGGCTGAAGATGAGTTTAATGCCTTAAGTTGGTGTAATTTGGCCATAGATCACCTTCCAACTCTGCATGTCTAACTGCCTCTTCTTTCACTGTGTCAGTTACCTATTTTTGTGCAAAATCACTTCAAAGTTTCCTGGTTTAAGACAGCAGTGATTTATTATTTCTTCATCATCCCCTATGTTGGCTGGGTGGTTCTTCTATTGTTCTCATCTGAGATTCCTCTTGAGGCTGCACTCAGTTAGGGATGGCTGAAAGATGGCTGGGTCTCATTCTCTGTGTGGTGACAAGGCCTCTCTCTGCATTGGTTACTCATCATTCAGTAATCATCCTGGGATTCTCATATAATCATAGGAGCTGGGTCCTAAGACAGCAAGCCCAGCCACACAGAGGTATGACTCACTGCAGTCTATCAACGTAACAGTCTACCATACCTGCCCTGGGACATGTCATGGAAATGCTGAACTAGACTTGCTGTCTGAGGTCAATAGGGACAAATGAGTGTGGGAATTTGTACAAACTAAATAGTTAGAATTTCAGCTGCCTTATCCCCATGTTTCTGGTATGCTTGCAGCCAGATTTATTCCTCTTGGGTAGGAGTTTGGAGTATGCACTGGAGGAAATACGTCAGCCTTAGGAAAAACCTCCAAGTAGTGATAGTTGGGAGTGGATGAATGAATAGGATTCACCAGAACTTTCCAAGGGGAGTCTGGCCAGCTAGTAAGCTCTCCTACCAACAAAGAGCGGTTAATCAGCTTTTAGTGCCTCACAATAAATAAGGCCTTTGGCCTTTGGACAGCCAAAGATTGGTAGACATTTTAGTGGATGCATATTATTTCATTGCCTGGATACACCATAGTAGGTACAACTGATTCTCTATTATTGAAAATTTAGATTATTTTACTACTTCATTATTATAAGTGATGCTGGAACAAATATCATTCTACATATGTTTTTGTATACATGTCTGATTATTACTATTTTTTTTTTATTGTTGGGGCTTCATTGAGGGTATAAGATGTGTCACACACTGAGACCCCACTCCTTCCCTCCTTCCCTTTCTCTGCTCTTCCTTTCCCCCACTCCCTCCCTCCTTTTCTCTCTTTCTGCTCTTCCCTTTCCCCACCCCCCACCATGTCATTAATTATCATTAATTGTCCTCATATCAATATTGAATACATAGGATTCATGCTTCTCCATTCTTGTGATGCTTTACTAACAATAATGTGTTCTACTTCCATCCACAATGCTGTAATACAAATACAAATTCTGTAAAGTCTACATTTTTTTAATGGTTGAATAGTATTCCATGGTATACAGGTACCACAGCTTGTTAATCCATTCCTGGGTTGGGGGGCATTTAGGCTGTTTACACATTTTGTTAATTGTAAATTGAGCTGTGATAAACAGTCTAGTGCAAGTGTCCTTATGATAAAAGGTTTTTTTCCTTCTGGGTAGATGCCTAGTAATGGGATTGCAGGATCAAACGGGAGGTCTAGCTTGAGTTCTTTGAGGTTTCTCCATGGTTATATTAGTTTGCAGTCCCACCAGCAGTGTAAAAATGTTCCTTTCTCTCCACATCCACGTCAGCATCTGCAGTTTTGAGATTTTGTGATGTGGGCCATTCTTGCTGGGGTTAGAGGATATCTCAGGGTGGTTTTGATTTGCATTTCTCTAATAATTAAAGATGATGAACATTTTTTAATGTGTGCTAGCCATTTGTCTATCTTCTTGGGAGAAAGTTCTGTTCATTTCTCTTCCCCATTGATATATGGGATTGTCGGCTTTTTTCATGCGGATTAATTTGAGTTCTCTAGAGAACCTAGTTATTAAGCTTTTTTCTGATTCAAAATATGCAAATATTTTTTTCCATTGTGTAGGTTGTCTATTTGCTTTGGTTGTTATCTCCTTAGCTGTACAGAAGCTTTTCAGTTTAATTAAGTCCCATTTGTTTATTTTGGTTGTTATTGCAATTGCCATGGCAGTCTTCTTCATAAAGTCTTTCCCGAGGCCGATATCTTCCAGTGTTTTTCCTATGCTTTCTCTGAGGACTTTTGTTGTTTCATGCCTTAAATTGAAGTCCTTTATCCATCTTGAATCAATTTTTGTGAGTGGGGAGAGGTGCAGGTCTAGTTTCAGTTTTTTGCATGTGGATATCCAGTTCTCCCAGCACCATTTATTGAATAGGGAGTCTTTCCCCCAGTGTATGTTCTTGTTGGTTTATCGAAGATTAAGTGGTTGTAAGATACCCTTCCCAAAAAAGCTTCATTTCCTGGTTTTCTATTCGATCCCAAATGTCTATGTCTCTATTTTTGTGCTAGTACCATGCTGTCTTGACCACTATGGCCTTTTAGTACAGCCTAAAATCTGTATGCTGATGCCCCCAGCTTTATTTTTATTGCTAAGAACTGCCTTAGCTATAGGTTTTTTTTCTGGTTCTATACAAAACACAGAATCCTTTTTTCCAAGTCTTGAAAGTATGATGTTGGTATTTTAATTGAGGTGGCATTGAATCAGTAGATTGCTTTGGAAAGTATAGACATTTTAACAATGTTGATTCTTCCTAGCCAAGAGCATGGTATGTTCTTCCATTTTTTAATATCCTCTGCTATTTTTTTTCTTAGGGTTTCATAATTTTCTTTATAGAGGTCGTTATTTCATTTTTTTTGAAACTATGGTGAAGGGAGTTGTGGCCTTAATTAGCCTCTCATCTTGGCTGTTATTGGCGCATACAAAGGCCACTAACCTGTGAACATTGATTTTATTTCTAGCCAATTCAATTAGGCAAGACAAGGAAGTAAAGGGTATCCAAATGGGAGCAAAGGAGGTCAAACTCTCCCTCTTTGCTAATGATATGATCTTATACTTAGAGAACCTCAGAGACTCAAACACAAGACTCCTGGAAGTCATCAAAAAATACAGTAATGTCTCATGTCTGATTATTTATTTAGAATAAGTTCTTAAAAGTAAAATTTTTATGCAAAAAGGTAGAAATTTTTATAGGTTCTTGAGGCATATTATTATACCAAATGGGGATAATGTCTTAATCCACTGTACCAGTCATCTATTGCTGTGTAACAAAGTATCCCCAAACATAATAACATAAAATGACAGTAAACATTTATTATACTCATATTTTCTATGGGTCAGACTTCCAAAAATAGCTTAGCAGGGGAAAGGAGTTAGGGTTTCTTATGAAGTTGAGGTTAAAATGTTGGCCAGGGCTAGGATACAGACATTTGAGGACCAGAAGAGAGAGCCAGGTGAAAGCTACTCTTTTTATAATCTATCTTCAGAAGTCACAGAGTCACTTTTTATCCATCAGACATGAATCACTAAAACTGTTCTCCATTTGAATAGTGTCAAATAATTTGTGGGCATATTTTACAATCATTACACTCAGGAAAATTAATTGGCTTAAGTATTGGAGCATTTTGTTCTTGAAATAATAAACACGTATTTATATCTCAATTTACTGATGAAAATATACATCAAAGTTACCTTGTGAGATTTTCACTCTAATTTACATTTAAAGTGTTTCCCTTTAATATTTAACTACACTTTTTATTTTTAAAAGTTTCAAAACTACAAAAAGTTAAGAAAATAGTGCAATGAATACTTTGCATATCCTTCATCTGGTTTATTAGTTGTTAACATTTAACCACATTTACTTTATCTCACTCTCTCTCTATGGTGGCATACATGTTTTTTTTCTGAATCATAAGAAAATAAATTCAGACACTGTGATTCACACACCTAAATACTTTAGTATGAATCACCTCATCATAAAGTATCATCCCAAATATGCACAATTCCTAAGAAAGCTGACAATAACTCCATAATAGGATCTAATATCTAATTTAAATTTCCCCAATGTTTCCAATAATGTCTTTGATATCCATTTTTTTTTAAAGTTAAGATTCAACCAAAGACATTTTATTTGTTTGGTATGACCCTCATTATTTTTAAACCAGAGCAGTCTTCCTGTTCCTTCATTTTTTTTTTGTTTTTTTTGGCTGGGGCTGGGTTTGAACCTGCCACCTCTGGCATGTGGGGCCAGCGCCCTACTCCTTTGAGCCACAGGTGCTGCCCCTGTTCCTTCATTTTTTAATGCAAATTATTTTATTTTATTTTTTCTTATTAAATCATAGCAGTGTACATTAATACTATCATGGGATATAGTGTACTGTTTCTATCTACAATTTGAAATACTTTCATCCCATTGGTTAACATAGCCTTCATGTCTTTTTCTTAGTTATTGTGTTAAAACATTTATATTTTACATTTAGAGAGATTCACATGTACCCTTATAGGATGAGCCATAGGCGTGATCCCACCAATTACGACTCAAGACTTACTGAAGAAACCAGGCTAGTTGGCTTGCAGAATGATTCCTCATGGTATAATTTAACTTCTCTTTTCTCTGTGGTTTTCCTAAACTTCAAGTTAGTTCTAGAGGCTTGGTTAACCTCAGGTAAATATTTTGGACAAAACATTTTCACATTTCATTATGCATCACATCAAGATGCACATAATACAAGGTTGTCTCACACTATTGATGATAATAAATTTGATTGCTTGATTATGGAGCTGACTGCCAGATGTTTTCATTTTTGATTAGTAAGTAATCTGTGAGATCATATTTTGGCATTGATTTTTCACAATCAATGTTCTTTTGGCCCAATGGTTTTACAATCCAGTGGGGATCCTTGTTTCAATTAATTATGATATTTGGAATTGAGTTACAAATGGTGATTTCCTCCTTATATCATTTTGTCTACATTTACTAGCCACATTTTTTAATAAAGAAGAGTGTTTCCTCTCTCAAGTATAATTATAGACTTTCAGATATTATGAGCAATTGTTGTCATTATTCTTTTTATTGTTCAAATTGCTCCAAAACTGGCCAGTGAAAATTCCAAGAAGTCAACTCTTATGTCCCTTTGACATGACCCAGTCAATTTTTGAGAACTTCTTTGTTGGTGAGATGCCTGAGTTCACTTTGACCTTTCTCTGTTCTTGCCCTGGAACCAGTCATTTTCTGATGTGGTATTTTTTTAAAAGGAGAATGGCATTTAGAAACCCATCTGGGCATATGTGAATATTAAATAATGAAAGGCATTGCTATCAGCTTTTTATATGAGACCTTCTGGAGTAGTCACGACCTACTGAAAAAGTATAAGGCTGGTTTGTGAGCTGAATACCGTCTGAGAGTTTCAGAGAGCTGGATGAGACTGAAAAAGGCCGATGAGAGCAGAATCTACCATCTTAGTTTCACCCTCAGTGCCCTAAAACAAAAATGATTTTTGGAGAAAATTAGCCATCTCCCCCCTCCCCCCACTTTCCTACCCCATCTGGGTCATTGAACAGATATAGCTTAAAGCTAAAACAACTTCTAGATATCCTCTTTATTGCTGGGTTTATTCCACCCACAGAATTTGCATAGAATGATATAAGATTAACTAACAAGCTCATTTGTTCAAGGACTTTATCAGTCTCCAGGCCTAAACCTATACCAGAATAAACTCTCTCCTGGCCTTAACAGAACATGGAATAGCCATTTAATGGAGGAAACATGTATGGTTTATATAAACTCTATGTACTGTAAAAGCCAATGTATGCACTACCCTATTTCATTTTCTGATTTAAACTTTCTTGCTTCAACTCTGCTGAGCAGAGTCGACTGGTCTAGAAATAGTCACCTGACTAATCAGATTCCCTTTTTCAAGGATCTGAACCAAGAACGTTACAGGGAGGTCTCAGTTATCAGTGGTTTAGTGCAGAGTTGGGTGTGACAGTTATGTGGATGGGAGGAGGTAATGGGAGATGACTGAGAGGCCATGGCCAGATGAGAATGCAGTATCAAGGACAAAGGTGACCACACCATGGCTGAGACATAGAGCGCTTCTGAAATTCCAGCTCTCTGTTCATTTCCTGTCCTTGGAGTCTGCGAAGTTTCTGTATCCTTGAAATTAACTTCTCTCTTCAGTAGAATTAGTTTGATTGTTCTCTACAACTGGAAAATCTTGGCTCTAACACTATACATTGTAACTGTGCACATTGTTTTTTTCATTCTTTTTTGTTATAGGGAACCATTGTGTTTGGGGTTATTTTATCTGCCATTCTCAAATAAATAGGACATTTTCAAACATTTGCTTAGAAAAAACTGCATATAAAATATTAAATAAAAAAAATATTAAATAAATCCAACATTTACTTCTTTTGTAAGAGCAATCAATTTTTTGTGGTCCTGTGTCTCTTTAGCTAAGATTTAGATCAATCCATCTAAAAGCCATCCAACCAATCAAATAAATAAATAAAAGCAACCAACCAATCAAAACCCAGCAATGCCTTGATCATTTGTCAGCCCCTCACATGTGTCTGGTCAATGTTATCTGTCAGGATTTGTAGCTCAACTGTGGTTGTACTTATTGTGGAACTAAGCAACATTCAAGAGTTGACAATGGTAAATGTTTATGGTTAGTGAGTTGTAATAAAATAAAAATATGAAATATGATAAAAATATGAAGGAAGGGGATGGAATTTTGATTTGGGTTATAAAAGGAAAAAAAATGCTGAAGAAAGTAACTTAGGCTAAATACGGTTTGGTGTATATATTTGACCTTCTGAGTCTGGTCAGCTCCAGAGCTCCTGTCACTTCCAAATGTGGGCATTGGGACAGTAAGTTCTCTTGTGATGTGTTGGGCATTGTAGTAGACGCTGTTGTTGCTCCTGCCCCATCCTCCTTAGCTGGTTGGCGTGTCAATCCCCAGCTGCCTTGCATGTTAGTTAGTAACAGCTCACAGGTGCACCTTTTCCCCAAGAATTGCTCTCTGCCAATAAGCGTCATCTCACCTGGAAATGCTTGGGAAATTACACCCTCCATTCAGGGTCACCCCTAGTCAATATCTGACCTATACATGGGTACAATAGTCAGGATAGCTCTGTGGTGTTCTCTCTATGGGGTTAGACAAAGGATAGATTTTGACAAAACTCACAACTTTGGCCTTTTCCCTGGCTTTGTCCTATTTTCCTTATTCCTCCACAGATTTCACCTGAGGACATCCTCTTTTTTTTTTTTTTATTAAATCATAGCTGTGTACATTAATGCAATCATGGGGTACAATGTGCTGGTTTTATATACAGTTTGAAATATTTTCATCAAACTGGTTAACATAGCCTTCACCACATTTTCTTAGTTATTGTGTTAAGACATTTATATTCCACACCTAGTAAATTTCACATGTACCCTTGTAAGATGCACCATAGTTGTGGTCCCACCATTTGCCCTCCCTCTACCCATTCTTCCCCCCTCCCCTTTCCCCTTCTTCTTGGGCTATAATTGAGTTATGCCGATTTATAGCTTTCTTAGGACATCCTCTTAGCAAGAAGCTTGCACAGTAACCCCCATCTCAGTTCTGTTTCTAGGAGATCCAGTTTAAGGTAGTGAATCAACATTTAACTTAAATAAACAAAGATAGTCTTCACTTTGCTACTGTCTGTAGCTTTCTAGCACATCAGTGGGGGGAATGACAGTCCTGGCTAATTCTCTCCTATTCAGCTACAGGATCCTCTCTGAAGATTCCTCTCCATCTCGTCATGTTTACTGTTGAGCACCTGCCACTAGTATTGTCTTGGGGAAGAAGATGTCTCTATTTGGCAAAATACCTTGGTGACTGAGGGTACAAGAGACCAAAGTCTGTCTATTTAAAGAAGAGGATGAAACAAAAAGATGGATAGATCGATCTGCACAAGAATAAGCAAAGATTTTATATTGGGATGAATCAAGACGGATAGAGGATTTGG
Organism: Otolemur garnettii; assembly: GCF_000181295.1. Lineage (NCBI taxonomy): Eukaryota > Metazoa > Chordata > Mammalia > Primates > Galagidae > Otolemur > Otolemur garnettii. The sequence continues at coordinate 955,656 of NW_003852412.1, read as the reverse complement.
GAAGGAGAAAGAGAAAGAAGTCTGGCAATGACAGAAGGAAGAAAATGTCCAGTGGTGGAAGGTCCCAACAATGGTTAAGACCAAGGATGTCTAATATTTGATTGTAAGTAGTGTTGTTATGACGAACACTCTCTCTGACTCTAAATGTTCAGTATACATTTGATTTGCCAGAACAGTCTTATGGGGGAAATAGGGGAAATAAAAAATTGAGGCAGTGAAAAATGCCAGTCCCATACTCAACCCTTTGCTGACACCCATATGGGGTAGCAACATCCTTTCAAGGGAGCAATAGGCCAAGTGTCCTGATAGCAGCTATCAGTAAAGTGAATGATGGGGACTCTGGCAGAGGCAGAGAGAAGCAGCTGTGGCATGAAACTGATGCAGCACAGGGATGAGACAAACTCTGTTTTCCTCTAAATAAAATAGATGAAGAGGGCTTTAGAAGCAGGGAGAGACGTTCTGGCTGGCGTATGGATCACACACATACTCACACACACAGTCGGTACCCATCTATAGTGACTTCACAGTCTTTAATAAAATTCTGGCAAAGAGGAACACAAAGCATTAAAATTCGTAACATGGTTATGTAACTTTTATTTGGCTTTCTTTTCTTTCTTTCTTTCTTTTATTTTTTTTCAGAATAGACAACATCAGAGCCTATTAATGCTGGCCTTGGGAAGATTAAGTGCTTTTAGAAAGTGTACCCTGGTACAAACAAAAGACAAACACAATCTGGGAACAACAGAAAATGATTTCCTAAGAGGACAGATGTACTTTTCTTTTCTCCCTACTCTAAGTCCTACCAATTTCTTTCATGTCTCATCTCAGACACTCACCTTCATAAAGCATCTACTAACTTCTTCCCAATCAGCACCATTTCTTCCTTCTTTCAGCCCTCCATAACTTATTATTTGAGGAGTTTTAAAATTAACATTAAGTTTTGCTGTGGTCCATAGTAGTATATCTAATCAGGACCCATCTTGGGAAATATCAATTAAGGCAGAGTCATTCACTTGGCAGAATTTCAAGAAATTTTACTAGCTGCATGGAATTTGTTACTTCTGGGAAGTCAGTCCATGTGCCAGGTCAACCCTGATGCAGAGAAAAGATTTCGTAATGATTTTATGTGCCCCCAAAATACAACAGTTATTATGTATATAATGTGCTGTATGAAAGTTCTCTACTTATATTAACTCCTCTAAGTTTCACTGTGATCCTATGAATTGCTATTATCCTCATTTTATAGATGAGATAACTGAGGCACAGAGATATTCAACAACTTGTTTATGGAAGTAGCAGAGCCAAGATTTGAACCAAGCAGTTGGCCTGGCTCCGAAATCCATGCTCTTACCTGGTGATCCTTCTCGTCTATTATGTAATTGTTACCAATTTTACTTATTTATTTGACTCTTTATTTCAATAGATTTAGAAGGTACAAGTGTTTTCTTTTTTTATACACGGATGAATTTTGTAGTGCTACTATATAAATTTTTAAATCCTGGTCTATAAAACCCATTCCTCCCCCAACAAACTATTATAACCACTCACATGACAAGGCTGAGGAGGGTAGACAAAAAGCGAACAGAATCAAGAGAACGTTTTTTCTTTCCCTCTGTCCTGGCGTGTCTCTTGAGTCTATAAATCCTTAAGCTCTTGGTACGTTTGCTTTTTTAGCATAAAATTTATGCATTTATTAAAGTACCTAGGCCTTTGCTACATAGCGATGCCTCTCATCAACTAACCAACATCTTAAATATGTATCACATAGGTCCTGGAATGCATCCCAAGTCCAGAACGCGGTTCGTTAAGATAATTATCCTAACCAAATTATAACAAAGGGTAAAGCAGATATATGCCTCTTCAGTCACTCTCCTTTATTTTATTATTATTATTTTTTTTCAGTTTTTGGCCAGTTTGAACCTGCCACCTCTGGCATATGGGCCTGGCACCCTACTCCTTTGAGCCACAGGCGCTGCCCCAGTCACTCTCCTTTAAAGTCCTTTAGTTAAAAAAATGGGGAAAAGGACACATTTGAAAGTTGTCTTCCCTCTCTTTCTGTTCTAATATTCCTCAGTTCTCCACGAGGAATTCATGTGATCTGTATGTTGAATACATAATGATTTGTGTTGCTTCTCATTTCCTTCTGGGCTGAGCAACTAAAGGGCAAACTGAATCTTCATAATCCTGCACTACTTTGCACAGTGTCTTGTCTCCTTAAGATTGATTGAATTGGATTGACTAAGGACATTAGGTACAGGTTGCATCTGTTGAGGTTTGAACAGGAAATAGAAGAAGAATCAAGCAGAAGAATCCAAAGGAAGCAGAAGAAGTGGAAAGAAAAGACTTTTTCACAGGTGTGAGTTAAGGAAAGGTGGTGAAGCGTGCAAGGGTTTTAGGAACTGAATGTTTGTGTTTTTCTAAAATTCACATTGAAATCCCCCCCAGCTCCCAGTGTGATGGTAGTAGGAGGTGGGGCTTTGGAAGGTGATTAGGGTATGCAGGTGAAGCCCTCAGGAATGGTATCCGTGACCTTATAAAAGAGACCCCTTCTCTCCCTCTGCCCTGTGAGGATACAATAAGATAGCAGTCTGCAGCTCAGAACCTGACTGTGCTGGCACCCTGATCTTGGACTTCTAACCCTTAGAACTGTGAAAAAAATGCTGTTGTTTATAAGCCACCCAGGCTCTGGGACTTTCTATAGCAGCCCCAGAAGACTACTAATAAGAGCAGGAAGCTGTTACCTCCTATGTGTCTGAAAGGGACTAAGAGAGAAGGCAGCTCGTGGCATCTCTCAGGAGCTGTAGGTGAGTTGTGAACTCGGGCAGGGGACAGAGTCGCTGCCAAACTGTGACCTAGAGAGAGGAAGAGCGAGCTGGTGGAGCAGACGCTGACCTCTTACTTTTCTCATGGTTAGGTCTCTGGGAAGGGCCTCCAAGGGGTGGACCACCTGGAAGCCCAAGATTGGACACAGCTGGAGAGTGGTCTGGAAGGGCAGAGGGGAACACGCAGCAGGTGTGGCTAACGGGGTCGACGCGTTTATTCAACACATCCTGATGGCTTAGTGTGTGCACAGCACCAGACTCTCATGCAGGAGACACAAAGATGAAAAGGGCACTGTTCTTGTGGGAGGCAGTTATTTACATTTCGAGAGGATTCATAATGGCTTGCAGTAGAAAAGGCTTTACTTTGTTATGTTTGCCCGAAGTACATGCACAGGTTTAAACTGGACTCATAGTAGAAAGCAAGTTTGCTCTTCTGTCCTCCTGACCACTATCCTTCTTAGAGGCTGAGTCTGTTTAATTCTGATGATAATCTCCATAGCTCTAAAAAAGATGCTGATACTTTAATGTTGGTTGAATAGATGTAAACACTAGTAATTTCCTTTGGAGGCCTTTCCTGTAGAAAACAGCCTCCGAGTAAAAACCTGCATTTAATAACAGCCACAGACCCCAGCCCCAGCCTTGTGACTATCCTCTACTCAATCACTGTGATTCAAGGTCACCCTGTGGAGCTGTACCCAGCTTGCGCAGCCTCCCACTAGCTCTCAGGATCTCACACTTCAGTAAAATTAAATTTTAATTTTTTCACAGTGATAGATGAATAGTTTCAAAAATTAATTAATATTATAATGCTTATAATGATAAAAAATGCCCTTGGCCCCTATCCTATTCCATTTCCATTTTCCTCTCCACAGAGGTACTGTTTTCAAATCTTCTAGCTGTATTTATATTTCTAAATACATACTGCTTACATTTAGGCACACATCAAGAATATTCATAGTAGTTATACAGATAACATTATGTTCACAAAATCTTTAGCTTTTGTTTTTGGGGGGCCTTTATTTCTTTTGCTTTTTCATTCCAATTTCTCCATGCCTCTGGTTGAGGTTTCCAAATGAAAATTCAATACCTTAAAGATTAACCAATCACAATAGAGCATAAAGAATGTATTTTAATGCCCATAAGCACTTAAAAGGTATATTTCAGATATGTGCATAAAGTACATTAATATAGTGATACTGTTTTAAGTTCATTTAAAGAAACTTTAAGGAACTTCCTGTTTAAAGATACATTGGTATATAAGCATTTTGTCAAAAATTACTTTGTTCCCAGACCTCTGTTTATTGCATATATGCTTTATTCATTCTACCCCAAATCATATTCACTCTTTAAAAAACTCATACTCAATTTATGATTTGCTGTAACATGAAGATAATTTCTTTCTCTATTTTCTTGCCTTGCACTTTGTAAGTTTTTTTTTCTCTCTGAAATGAACAGCTCAGTCTCTGTATTATCTCATTTGGTTCCTAAATTTATTCCCATAATGTAATACTGTATTTATTTTTTTCCAGAAATATCTATATACTCTAGGTCTGTATGCTTTGTTCAGTAAATTTGTAAGAAGAATATTATGTTCCAAAGTTATTTTTCAAAGAACCAATTCAGTTCCATTTCTGAATATTTCTCTGTCATTACAAAAATCCTTTTGAAAGCATTCTTTCTCCTAAATGGTTTGGTACGGTGTCTATTTTGAGCATTATGAGCAAGCACAATTATGTCTAAATCAGCAAAGTTACAGATGAAAATTCCACTTGATTCTGTAAGCCTTTATTAGAATACATATGGATGTCCTTGTCACAGAAGGAGTGCTGAAATGTAAGACAGGACACTTCAAGAAATTTATGGTGTCTGGAGTAATATATATGTGATTTAAATAAAACGTGAGATGTGTGGAGTTGGAGCCAAAATGAGTGATGTAGACAAGCGGTGCTTATAGGGTTTCTCCCCAAATGGAGAAATAAGTGTGGGCTCAGGTTGGTGATGACAGGTTCTATGTGGTTGTTTAGATCAGAGAACCTAGAAAAACGAGCAGTTGGCTGGGGCAGCAGCTCACACCTGTAATCCTAGCACTCTGGGAGGCCAAGATGAGTAGATCACTTGAGCTCAGGAGTTCCGGCTCACACCTGTAATCCTAGCACTCTGGGAGGCCAAGGTGAGTAGATCACTTGAACTCAGGAGTTCCAGACCAGCCTGAGCAAAGCAAGACCTCATCTCTACTAAAACTAGAAAAAGTAACCATGCACTGTAGTGGGTGCCTATAGACCCAGCTCCTCTGGATGCTGTGACAAGAGGATCTTTTGAGCCCAGAGTTTGAGGTTGCTGTGAGCTATGACGTCACAAGGGTAGCAGAGTGAGACTGTCTTGAAAAAGAAAAATAATAATAAATAAATAAAATAGAAAAAAGAAAAGAAAGAAAAGAACAGTTGAGTAGGCAGTAGTCAGGCCAGGACACCGAGAACAAGAGACAGTACAAGAGACTCAGGCAGAAATGGGCAAGTAGAGGGGATGTCAGAGGGGTAACTGGGAGATGGTGAAGGCAGTGGCTTCACTACTTTGAGTTGGAGCAGAAAGAACTAGAATGGAGCCAAGCAGGTAGGGACGTTGTGGAGTCTTGTATTACTTTGGGGTGATTTTGAGTGTAAGGATGTCTTACTACAGATAGATGCTTGTGAGGACACATAAGTCTCAACTTCTGCAAAGACAGACCTTAGAAAAAAAGTCACATAGTGTGCACCAACGAAGTTTAACCACGAGAAAGAATTCTGTGTTGCATGGAAATAACAAAGTGGTTTGTAGTGGAGATGATTATCCCAGAGAGTACAGGCAGGCAAGCTCCAAGCCATAAAGACTTGTATTATTTCTGTGACTTTTCACAGCATGGGCTCAGGTTGCTTCTGAGTTATTGGTATTATTCAACAGCGCCGTCATCTCCCCCATCCCATTTCCCTCATTTTCCTCCTTTCATCTTTTATACTCTGGTCATGCATGGAAGGGTTCTGAAAAGACTAGAACTGTGTTTGGAGAGCCTCTCACACCAGATTTGTGATTAGTCATGCATGGTTCGTTAGATTTCATGTTTATGCCAGAATGGTGAAGCTGCAGGTGTTTATATGAAAGCAACATAAATGTATCTTAAAGTGTTCTTAACTAGTGCAAAATTTGAGTTGCTAAGACTGTACAGGATAAAAATAAACATGATGGGAGTGGGGATTCTCTGCGTTTTCTTACCAGTAGGCTCAAATTGGTCAATTCACTGAAAAGCAATTTATCAAAAGATCTGTTTACAGAAAAACCAATTTGCTGAGCACCAGTTTGCCAAATAGGGATTTATGGACTAGCAATTAGCTGAGTAATTTATTAAAAGACCTATTTGCTGAATTATCAATATGCTAAAAACTTTCTACTAACTACTACAGAAGAATGGCTTATTTACCGACAAAAATGCAAAGAATGTGTGGATATTTTATATTTCAAAAATTAATCTTTTTGGAAGTATCCCCTCCCCTACTCCTACCTATTGGGTAGTGTGGATGAGGGGAACTTCAAGTAAGAATCTGTCATTATATTCTGATTTCAAATGTTTCCTTTTAGTCTCTGCCTTTTCAGTAAATGTTTACTCTTTCACAATTCTTCACCCAACATCTTGCCCTTATGTAGCTGGCTTATGGGGTTCTAGCCTTGCCAAGCTTCAAGACAGTGGCTGGAGAGGGAAGGGATTCTGATCTTAGGCAGTGGCAGGAGAGGGGACGGGATTCTGAACCGTGAGTGGATCTGGGTGCTCCTTCTTGGCTTCTGTGGAAATAACGTTCCCTGTGCATCTTGGGACTGTGGCAATCATGTTCCCTGTGCATCTTGGGACTGCTGTCCTGGCTGGCTTCCCTAGCTGAAGACTGCTGATGACCCAGGAGAACTTGTGGGCTAGTTTGTCTCTGGGTAACCTTGTCTGGTGCCTCAGAACTGCCCCTCCCAGCTGTTGGGGGTGCATATTCTCCCTGAGCTCTGGCTGTGAGCCCCGTTTGGTTCTCACATTGAGCAGTGGTCCTATAGACATGGCGCCTGCTGTAGCAGGACCCTGGGAAAGTTGCCAGCCAACAATGCCGGCTCCACCACGGGCCACACAGGAGCCACCAGCAACTGTCTGCACCAGGAGCTGAGGAAGCTCAGCAACCCCCGACACCATGTGATCCCATGACCCTTCCACTTTTACTCTAAAGCAGTGGACTCAACCTGCGGAGGCCATTTGCATAGTTGTGCCCCTGCATTGTGTAATGAAGGGTCCGCAGGGAATTCTGCCAAGTGAGCAGCTTTCTCCACGCGGCCTGTGTAACTGGCTCTTCTTTCCTGTGCTATCAGCCCAGAAATCGCAAGTCAGACGGCAGGTATCTCAAGCATTGCTCTCTCTACTTCTGTGGTTTCTCTTCCCCTTGATCCTGAAAGGGGCCAAGCTGCCCCTTCTTCCTCCCTTGTTACCACCTCCCTTCCATGGTGTCCTTCCTGGGGTGGGGGTGGGGGGGCTTCTCACTCCCGTCCATCCTTCTCTAGGGGCTTTAATGGCACAATCCTTCTCTGCCTGAAACTCTTGGGGGGAAAAGAAGGAAAAAAACCTATCGGCTTGATATTTTCTTTTTTTCTCCTCCCTCCCTCCCTCTCCTTGACAGAGTCTCACTCTGTCACCCAGGCTAGAGTGCTGTGGCATCGGCCTAGCTCACAGCAACCTCAAACTCCTGGGCTCAAGCTTCCTTCTGCCTCAGCTTGATATCTTCAAAACTTTTTTTCGTTACATTTCCTCCCTGATCTCCTCCCTTTGCATAGAGGGATCTGCTGGCTGCCTGAGGAATTACAGCTAGATTTTAGGAGGTTACAGAGGGGAGCACCCCTGCAGGTCGGGTTATATCAGGAGAAGGGAACACGGGGAACCCACACAAATTCATCAGCCACGACTCCATCAGCTGACGTGACAGTGCCATGAGGGCAGGAGTGCGTCGGTGGGAGAGCCGCAGGTCGCATTGCGTGTGATGCCCCCGGCTCTCCACGGATGCGCGCGGAGACACCGTCGCGGTGATTCAGCTTGGCAGGAACATCTGCGAGGCGGCCTTTCCCTGAAAGAGTTGTAACTGAAGAGATTGAGGTGTCTCAGGGTAGGAGAAGATTAGAAAAATAAAGAAGCTACATTGACTTTCCGTGTTGGGAAACGGTTTCCTTAGGTCTGGGGGAAGGGACACAGGTGGCAGGGACGCAGCTCAGGGTGGAGAGTGGGGAGCAAATTGTCAGATAGGGACTGTTCCCTGCCCAGAACACACAGTGAGGAGACCTGGTGACCTTTATTTGGCCTGGGGCTCCTTACCATACAAGGAACATAGCAGATGTTGACCCACTCCTGTGGGTCCTTTGGGAAAGTTGGGGGAAGACTCATGCATAGTAAGGAGGCTATTATGTAATTCCAACTTTGGTCATTCCGCCTCAAAGGCAGAAAATGACCCAGGAAAAGTGGCACAACCTTGTGAACATATAAAAGGCAGTGTGAAGACTTGGGCGCTCTTCTCCACTCCCACAGGGGGCCTCGGCTCGCTCTTTGAGACACATTCTTGCTGTACTTTACTTTTCTTCTACAATTAATGCGTTTATACGTTATTGCTTTATATCTGTGATCACTCCATCATCAACTTTCCTCCCTACCAGTACTCATTCTTGACACCAGGAGCTGGGGGGACCCGGGAATACCCAGCTGGACCTCGGAGATTGAGTGAACTTCTGCAGCTACTTAAAAAAATTTTAGCAGGATGCCCAACTTATTTTCCCCCCTGCCACACATTGGAAAAATAGGAGTTGTCTTGGGTCACACATTAAATACGCAAATCCTAATGAAAGCTCATTAGCCAAAAATAGGTCTATGCATACTTTTGTGAAATTAGACACTGACACCACAGATAAGCACAAAATCCTCACAAAATCTTTGTGTGGCCGGCAGCCAGCTGCAGGTTGGGGACTCCTGGCTTAAAGCTGTTCACTTTTCACAGCTGCTACACAAAGTTCAGTGTACTTTTTGAAATAAAAAAATGTCTTGGATATTGTGCATGTCACAAATATCAAGAATTTTTAAATGGGGGGTGTTTTATTTTTCCAAGTAGTTTCTCTCCGGCCTACTGGCTTTCCTAATGCACTTAATTAAAGACTTTGCTTTCTGGAGTAGGACAGAAGGAGGCAGAAATGATAGTGGTGTCCAGGGAATCCTGTCTGGGACTGTTTCCCCACATTTGTGTGCTCACCATCTGCCTTGTGTGAGAGCATCTTCACACATATCTGCTCCCCTGTCTACGTCAACTCCTCTGAGACCCCACTTTGTGCTTATGTTCCCAGGGCGTGTTAACCTTCCCGTATCCAGGATAGCTTACATGAAAGGGAAGACATTTGTGTGTCATACATTTGGTATTGATGGAGTGCTGAAGTGTCTGAAATGTGGAAGAGCTCAGTTTTTCTTCACGTCAGATTATAGCAGAATAAGTAGAGAAAAGCTGATTGTTCTTTTCCACACATATCTTTCAGAGCCTGTACTTTGCTGCCCCCTCTCAAAAAGCTTCATGGAAGCTTGAACCAGGCAGAGACTAGCTGGAAAATTGATGCCAACACGGGCTGAGCTGTTGAGTCTGGAATCAACAGCAATGAATCCAAAGAGTATGTCTTATTTAGAAAACAGTCCAAATGACATTTTACCCCTAAATAAAACACAGGGCTGAATTACAATTTCGTTGAATAGCACTAAGTGCAAAGCGGTCTGTGAGGCACCACTTGGCAGAGCTTTTACAGAAGTGTTGGACAACTACCAGGTAATCAGTGGACAGGTGGCTCAGGGAGCTTATCCCCAAGTGTCTTGCTTTGCTTGGGTCTGAGGGGGTTCCCCAGATATGCATCTTTCAGCGCTAATACTGATGAAGTCCTTGGCAAACCTGGATGAGTTGGTTACCCTACTTATCAGACACCTCACCTCCAAATTTTATGATTTTGATCTCAAATCTCTACTTGATCATAATAACCTGTGACATTTAAAGTAAACTATCACACCTATAGACACTTGCTTTTTCCTAAGAAAATGTGTACAGGAAAGAATTCCGGTCTGTGGAAAACTAGTTCTGCTGCTTCGCCAGCAGCATAGTAATTCATGCTGTTTTATGAGTTAGTTATAATTAATCTCTGAATCTGATTGCATAAAATAACCAACATACAGGTTCATTGTGAAGATTAGGTGAAATAATATGAGAGATGGTGTTTTGCATATTTTAAAGTGCAAGGCAGATGTGAGATATTATTTGCAGACATGTTTCTATAACAATAACAGAATATTAGAAAACAAATAATTCTATCTCTTTCCAATTTCTCATGATAAAGTTTCCCTACAACATGTTTTATAACTTAGCAGAGTTAAAAATATTTGAAGATAACAGTAGAGCACAAGGTATTATTTTACTGCCATCTTTGGGACTTATTTTGAATTACACTCTTGTGTAGGTGAAGTAAATTATTTTTCAAAAGCAATGTAGTTATGTTTTAAATGCATCAGCAACAGTGATTATGGCCATTGGTGTAGAGTCTGAAGTCCTCACTGAAAGCGACTAGATCAATCAATCCTAAGGAATCGATTCAACAATCAGTGACTCACACCTTGTCACAAAGCTATTGCTTGTGAATTGAGGCTGGTGGTCTGGAGTGATGAACTGTTCAGCTGGTAGGGACATTAGAAGTCAGTCCTTGCGGACAGCTTCCTGTCTGCTTCCCCTGAGCTCATTTAGGCATTTATTAACAGGAAGAGTAGCAGATGTCAGCTCTAGGAGGTGCCAAGGAAGAGGGACAGGCAATCTCTGGCATAAAAGAGAGACAACAGACATCCAAGCAAACTTACATGTATCATGTATGAACTTATATCCAAATGAATGAATAAATGAAACTGTGTCAGGGCCTCTTCCTTTCTGATTCTGGGCTCTGGGCTGAAGGTGACAGTCAGAGAATTAGCGTCTCCTATCCTGGGACGATGAGTGCTGGCCAGTATCCCTCTACCTACAGATGCACAATGGTATGGGATGGTAGCCTTCAGGTGACTGGAATTGGGGAGACTCCTTTCAAAACATTCTCTGGCTTCTTTAGGCTGCGTAAGCTGAGGCTCCTAAGGAATAGAAGCAGCTATTTTACAAAAAAATCAAGTAAGAAAGTCAAAGTGGCAGTGAGTTCTGAGGAAGTGTGTTGGAGAGGAGGAGAGGATAGGTGGTGAGGCCAAAGTCTAGAGTTATGTTTTTGTTTAGCTAACTCCATTCCTTGTGTTACTCAATGACATTTAGAACTTGACAAAGATTCTTTGCTTGGCCAGACTTTAGTCAGGCTTCTGAACTTTTTCCTAGGCCCATCTGTGTACCTCTTTGTAAAACTCTAGTTTTAGCAAAGAGCCTGCTAATGACTTGATCATCCCAGATACCTGATTAGGTTCCTCACTCTCCAGCACTCCGCCAGGTGATATCCGCTCACCCCAGTTTGTCTTCAGCTAGAATCCTATTAGATGGGTTTGGCCAGAATTCCTCTTACCCTGGTGTTTCCTCTTAGTAGTTTTCCATCCTCTGACTCTCATCCTGTTCCTTGGCTGTAAATTCCCACCTGTCCTTGCTGTATCAAGAATTGAGCCCAACTCTCTCCCCCACTGCGAAATCCCATTGCAGTGGTTCCTGTACCTATCAGGGACCCAAATAAAGTCTGCCTTATTGAGTATCATTGGATGATTTTTTCTTTTATAAACTTAAGAGCACATGGCCACCTTTTCTGCCAACTCTCATATTCTTCCCAGTCAGTACACAGACCTTTTTTTACCTACTGCCTTCCTTACAATGTACCAGCTTCCCCTTATGATAAAGGTTCTCAGATACAGTCCCTGCTTGTCTGGAGTTGACTGGCTGATGTGGCCAGTCCAGAGTAGACAAGTCACTCCTGAATGTCTTCTTCAGAAACATTAATTCTCATACTTGCTAAAATTTTAATTGTCAGCCTCAAAAGACAAATAATATTAATTATTGACAAAGACACGGACTAACTGGGATGCTCTTACGTTGCTGTTGGGCTGTAAAATGGCACAACCACTGTGGAAAACTGGTGGTTTCCAATAAAGTTAAGTACAGCCCTACTCTATGACCCAGAAAGTCGACTTCTAGATATACATCTAAAATAAATGAGCACATATGTCCACAAAAGACTGACACAAGAACATACGCAACAACCTTATTCATAAAAGCAAAAAACTGGAAACAACACAAATATCCATCAATTGGCCAATGGATAAACCCACTGAGGTTTATTTATGCAATAGAATTCTCCTCAACAGTAACAAAAGAACAAATCACTAATGCGTGAAACAACATGATTACTCTCAAGAACATTAAACAGTCAGACATTGAAGAGTTTGCACAGATTCCATTTACATGAAGTTAAAGAACAGGCAAAATTAATCTATGTGCACCAAAATCATAATTTAGGTAACTTTTGTGGGTGAATATAGATTTTTACAGGAACATGACAGGAACTTTGTAAGGTGATATCAGTGTTTTTATGTCCTTATCTAGTGGTGATCACATACTGGTATATATAAATTACGAAGTTATATAAGAGGCACATATAAGGTTTTACACTTTTTATTTCACGTGAATTATGGCTTAATAAGATACTTTAAAATATCTTTTCCTCTCCATCTTTCTACCAATTAGAATTCCATTTTTGTTTGCTAGCTCTTTTTTTTTTTTAATGTCATACTGGTGGGGTTAGGTCATCCTGGGGTAGTTTTAGTAAACAGGCAGGAGGTAGGAAATTTCCAAAGGCAACCGCCTCCACCTTGTAACCTTACTCAGGAGTCAAGTGGTGGCAACTGCTTCAAATGTCACAAAAGGATATTTCCACCTACTCCTTGTCTGTACCCGGATGGATGTGGCTGGAGAAAAAAACACAGCTGTGCTAATTTAGTCTCACATTCCATTTATCCCCAGGAGTCTCAAGTGGGTCCTCTGGAAATCCTTACAATCCCATTATATTACATGAGCAAATGTGCTTTCCTACTTCCTGAAATTATTTCATACCTTAACCCTCTCTCTTTTCAACTCAACAGCACCCTCTCAGCACTAACCTTGTTTCTTATTTCATTGCGCGAATAGCAGCAATCAAAAGGGAATTGCCTCACCTTCCCACTGCCAAGATGATCAGACTGCCTGCGTTTGTGCTCACACAGCCTGCGCTTCATTCCTGCTTCAATGCATCAGTGATTATCAACACAGCTTACATGTAGAATTTTAAAGACATGATGTCCAAACCTCACTTCCAGGGACTCTGAATTAGTTAATCTGCTGCGAAACATCTTTTTTCATTTTCTTTTGTTTAAAAAAGAACTCTCAAGGAATTCTAATGTATAAGTGACAGTTAGAATCAGGAATTTAAGATGCTGGAACTCCTATGGAAGACTTCTTCTACGTAGAGAGTAGATCCTACTGCTTCTCACTTTCTCAAAACTTTCTTCTTTCCATGATCTCCCCTCTTTCCTACGTGGACACTTTTTTCTCTCTCTGCTAGATAGGTTCCCTTAGCATACAAACACGCTCTAATATCTTGTCTTAATAAAACTCTTCCTGGCCTCTGCTTTTCTTTCTGGCTGCCACTGTTATAGCAAAACAATAGTCATCTGTATTGATTATTTCCATAACCTCCAATTTGTCCTTTAACTTACTTTTCTCTCATTCAGCATTGAAGTCATCCACATCCTGCATGTTGGCAAACCCAGTGATTTCATTTTAAGCTTTGACTTACTCCACTGTTCAGCAACATTTAGCACAATGGGTTTTTCTTTGAACACTCTTCACTAGGCTGGTCCATCACTGTCATCTTTCTTCCCTAGTCGTGTTTCTTCTCAGGCTCCTCTGCTAGTGCCTCCTCTTTTCCCTGAGCTTTAAACCCCAGATGATCCCTTGGCTCAGGGCCTGTCTCTAATCTTCTCCAGCCACACTGTTCCTCCGGGTAGTCTCTGTGTAGGTGACTCACACATGTGTGCCTAGAACTCTCATCTCCTTTTTAAGAGCCAGGCTTTCATTCTATTGCCTCTCCAGAACCTTAACTTGGGTTTCAGACAGGCACACAAATTCTTATTCCTCCATAAGTATCCCATCCTGCAGCCTGAAAGTCTTCCACATCTTAGTAAATGGCATCAGAGTCACTGAGATCAAAGGTGGGTTTTTTTTTTTTTTTTTTTTTTGCAGTTTTTGGCTGGGGCTAGGTTTGAACCCAGCACTCCAGTATATGGGGCCGGTGCCCTACTCCTTTGAGCTACAGGTGCCACTCGAGACCAAAGTTTTTAGCAGCATCCTTTATTCCCTTTCCTTATGTTATATCCAATTCACAAACAAATTTAGATGATTTTAGATGACTTTATGAATATTGCTACTTTTCCCCATCTCTCAGTTCTATAGCCTGATCCATGCCGCCATTGTCTCTTACCTCAGCTATTTTAATACTCTCCTAACTCTGCTCCACACCACAGCCAAGGAATCTTTATAATAGGAATGAGATGGTGCTACTCCCAAGCTCAACCATCTCCCTCCCAGAGGCTTCATGTAACATGTAGAGTCAGATCCACGTTCCTTAACACGTCCTGAGTAGAGTCAGATCCACGCTCCTTAACACACCCTGAGTAGAGTCAAATCCATGCTCCTTAACATGCCCTGAGTAGAGTCAGATCCACGCTCCTTAACATACCCTGAGTAGAGTCAAATCCATACTCCTTAACACACCCTGAGTACAGTCAAATCCACGCTCCTTAACATGCTCTGAGTAGAGTCAGATCCATGTTCCTTAACACGCCCTGAGTAGAGTCAGATCCATGTTCTTTAACACGCCCTGAGTAGAGTCAGATCCATGTTCC
>NW_003852412.1:804321-940729 GCF_000181295.1 Otolemur garnettii | reverse complement strand
TTAACACGCCCTGAGTAGAGTCAGATCCATGTTCCTTAACACACCCTGAGTAGAGTCAAATCCACGCTCCTTAACACACCCTGGGTAGTCTCATGTTTTTAACCATTTCTACCAGTCTTTCTTCACCCTGCTTCAACCACATCAATTTATGTCTAGTCTCCCAAAGGCCAAGCTTATTTCTGCCTCTGAGTCATTCCTCCTGTTTGTTCCTCTGCCCAGAAGTTTATTGTAAAACTCTTTGCTTGTCTGACTTTCTGACCTTGTCCTGGACTCTGTCTCAATGTCATCTCTTCTTAAGGAAGCATCCCCTAGTCACCCATCAGAGGGTAGAGGGAAGAGGATTTATTTATTTTGTTCACTGCTCTATTCTCTAAGACCTGGAGCAAAAGCAGTGCTCAGTGAGTTGTTGAATAAATGTTTTGTGCTGTCTTTAGCATGAGAGCCTTAGTGTCAACTGTGAGATGTAAAACACAAGGTGACTGGGCATCCACAGGAAACAGATGGGTGATTTAAACAGACTTTGGTAAAAGGACTCAACACGTGTGGACCGAGTATAGGGAAACCAGAGATAGCGAGGCACCCCAGGGCTAGTAACAGTGGGATGCCTTTACATAACTAAAGTGAGATGCTTTTCCATAAACTAGAGAGAGCTGCATGGAGATGCCATCTGTCAGGAGTTGTGACACTCAATCACAGGGTGTAGCTGACCCACTGTGACCCTGCAGCAGGTGAGTTGGGGTGATACTTTCCCTGACTTCTTTTTCTTCTCCTACCTCTGTCCCCACTCCTGCCAGGATCCCCTTTACAGACACGTTTGGAAGCAAAAGGGTGAGGGAGCCCACTGATGGAATTCACACGGTTCATTCTCCTGGAGTACAGGGCAGGTTGGAGAAGAATGGAGATAGGTCTGGTGGGTCAAAAGGAGGATAGCTAACACTTATTCCTGGGGTGGGTGGTAGCTTCTTCTCCCCAGCGGAAAGGGTGACTGATCACTTCCATGGCTGCTTATTGTTAAAAGCACACTATTCTTTTCAGGGTTTGTCTGCTCTTGCATGGTGAGCTGCTTGAAAAGCAGGCCCCCCTCAGTCACAGATGATATGAGAAAAGTGCAGTCGGCCCCTCTTCTGTACCCACAGGTTTCACATCCATAGATTCAACCAACTATGGCTCAACAGTAGGGGGCAATAAATAAAAATATAACCATAAAAAATGATACCAATGAAAGCCAATGTAGTATAACAATGATTAAAATAGCATTTACGTTGTATTAGGTACTATAAGTGATGTAGATGTGATTTGAAGTGTACAGAAGGATATGAATAGGTTTTTTTGCAAATACTCACTCTGCCATTTTATATAAGGAATCGAGCATCCAGAGATTTGGTGTCTGCATGAGAGGGGAAGGGCCTACCTGGAGCCAATTCCTGGTGGATAGCACGGGGGACTATAGCAAAGTTATCAAAATATCCTTTAGAAGGTAATGGTTTTCCCAAGTGTTTGATGAATTTCTCCTATCAATGGTCCATTAAATTTGTATGAAATTTTACTATTTATAAAATTTTCATGGTACTTCTGGAGATTAGCAGGACAAACATTATTGTCTCTACAAGACTAATAAAGAAATTATGGACAGAGATCATGTGACTCGGTGCTACAAAACAGGTGAATGTGGTGTGAAAACCCAGAGTTTGAGACTTACAGCCCAAGGCTCTCATGCTGCCTCCCTTGTGTGTGTGTGGGGGTCACTTCTGGGGGTTGTTTTCTTCCCTGAAATATCTCTCATTTGAAGGTAATAACCTGCTCTATAACAAGTCACAATCTGCTCAGCTCAGGGACAGACTCACCACAGCAATTGGTAGCAAAAGCAAAACTCCATCTTGATCAAAATTTCACAAATGTGACATTATACCAGTGCTGTACTCATGAGTGTGTAGAAATCCCTCTCAAGTCTGTAAGAAAATAAAATGTGGGAGAAGTGATTTCTGAATTGGGGGTGGGAAAAAGTCACGGGTTTAAGAACAGTGGGCCACTAAAAGGGATAAGGGGCAAGCCTGGATCAGGTGCCACAGTGGAGTTTCTGAATATTTGAACCATTCATGTTGTGCCACACTTGACCCCTCTAACGTAGGGTGAAGTTATTGCACTCATTTGGAGGATGAGTTCTGATACAGACAAGGGACAAGTGAAATCCTCAGAGATACACAATGTACTGGGTTGAGAGATGGAACTTTAGTAGGCGAGTTAAGGGATGTTTAAAACATGGAATTGAACAGAAATAAATTCTTCACAGGGAAACTTTTTTGCGTGATGTATTTGTTTCTTTTTTCTTTCTTTGCTTTCAGTTATCTGGTGCAGTAAATGGGCTTGTGTCAGCTTTTCTTCTTCTTGAGACAGACTCACTCTGTCACCCTGGTTAGAGTGCCATGGTGGTGTCATAGCTCACAGTAACCTCAAACTTTTGGGCTCAAGTGATCCTCATACCTCAGCTTTCTGAGTAGCTGAGACTATGGGTGCCCAACACAATGCCCAGGTAGTTTTTCTATTTTGGTAGAAATGGGGTCTCACTCTTGCTCAGGCTCGTCTGGAGCTCCTGGGCTCAGACAGTCCACCTGCCTTGGCCTCCCAGAGTGCTAGGATTACAGGCATGAGCTACTGTGCCCAGCCTGTGTCATCTTTTCCTTAGTCATTGTATTCCACCTTACAGATGAGGTGACTGCAGCATAATGGCCCAGGTTGTCCTACAAAGTCAAATTCAGAGCACATATTACAGTTTCTCACATTGATTAAATTAATGGGGATTCTCACCATGTAGAAGTTTGCAGAAGAATTTCTTGAGAAGACAGTTTCTTTTGTAGAGTCAAAGGGCAACAGCTGAGGCCCAAGCACTATGAAAGTATAACCTCATAGTAGTATTTTGGCATCTATATTAATTAATTACTTTTATTTATTTATTTTTTGAGACGGAGCCTCAAGCTATCCCCCTGGGTAGAGTGCCATGGCATCACGCTCACAGCAACCTCCAACTCCTGGGCTCAAGCGAGTCTCCTGCCTCAGCCTCCCAAGTAGCTGGGACTACAGGCGCCCCCCACAATGCCTGGCCATTTTTTGGTTGCAGCCACCATTGTTGTTTGGCGGGCCTGGACTGGGGATTCGAACTTGCCACCTTAGGTGTATGTGGCTGGCGCCTTAGCTGCTTGAGCCATAGGCGCCAAGCCAATTCATTACTTTTAGATTGTTTTCTGCTAATAAATACAGATGAAGACAGAACTTAAAATAACTTCGAAGAATGCACAAACCCCTTAAGCAGTCTCAACCTCATAGTTGATAGAAAAATGGTAACTGCCAATTTGAGAGTAAAATATTTTGATGAAAACCCAGAGTAGAGATATGATTGTTCTGTTGATTCGAAAAAAGCTCTGTGGGTTGGGCATGTCAGATAATTACTCTTCCATGACACAAGATTTGACACTTTTGTATGTGACTTGAAAGATGGTTTTAATATGCTGCTGATGTGGCATTTGGAATCTTGAAAAAATGATGGACCACAATAAATAAAGCTGAGATGCCAGAACTTGAGGAAAGGATTAAAAGGCTTAGAGAAGTGAGCATGCTGGAATAGTTCTACTATGACAGTGGAAGATCCACCAGCTGACTCTGTTCCTTGGGAGGACACAGAGGACACTTTATTATCTAAAACAATGAGAAATGTACTGGTGAGGGTGCAACTGCATCAGTGAGGAGCTCAGTGGTGTCCATCCTCTGCAGGATGGGCTGATTACAGCAGGGACTGTTCCTGAAGTGGGCTTCTACTAGCAATGGAGATCCTGGATTAGCAAAGGCAGGGGTGGTGCCTCACGACAAGAAGCAAGGTGGCCTAAGTACTGTAGTGGGCAGCAAGATCAGAATGGCAGCTTGAGAGGGGAACCTGCAGGGATCTTTGGAAATGGAGAATAATGGTGATCGTGATATTCCTATGGGTAAGGTAAATAGGCAGGGTATTGCTTAAAATATAATTTTGAAAAGATCAAAATGACATCATAATCTTTTACCCAGTTTTCAAACCTGAGTCAGTTATCTGCTCTTGTTTACTGAATGAGAAGTGATGTAGATGTTAATATAGTCCCTACAAGACTTCAAAAGTTAAGATGGGGCGGCACCCGTGGCTCAAGGAGTAGAGCGCTGGCCCCATATGCTGGAGGTAGTGGGTTCAAACCTGACCCCGCCCCCCCAAATAAGTTAATATGGTAATGATTCCACTAGTCCTTCCCTGAAAGGTCCTATGGCCACTTACTCAGGTAACTAAACAAAGGGAAAAGGGGACTACCTATGCCTTAGAAGGGCTTTGGGCACAGAGTCTGAGCTGACAAAGATATCCATCTGTTAGGAAAAGAACAAATGGAGCCCTGGCCCAGATCTGCCTCATAATGGGTCAGTTGCATCCTTGAACTCACCTGGTAGTTTGGAATGAATATACTCAGACGTGGCAGTACCACCATATTGACTCCTTG
Source organism: Otolemur garnettii (assembly GCF_000181295.1). NCBI lineage: Eukaryota > Metazoa > Chordata > Mammalia > Primates > Galagidae > Otolemur > Otolemur garnettii. The sequence continues at coordinate 936,221 of NW_003852412.1, read as the reverse complement.
ATCTGTAGAGGAAGAGCTATTGCAGTAGGGAAGACCTAGTAGAAGGTCCTTAAACCTTCCAGCCTCACGAAGACAGTTAATCAAAAACATTATTAGATATCAAGGGTAATGGAACAGACTCATGGGTGGTGGATCTTCCCACATCTCCAGTTAATTAACTAGTTTGGCTTCTTCACAACTGGACCAATGAAGGCAGATACAGTGAGTAGCCCTCCACAAGGTTATCCAAGAGGCCCCAGTAGTAGCTGCTGTACTGAATGTGGCATCTTTACTAGAACTGATTAACAGTCTCAGATGCGTGTGTCATGACAGTTAACACAATTCCAAAAATCTCTACTAATTGTGATTGTAAGAAAAATTATTACAGAAAAAGACACAAGAACTTTGAAGAGGATCAGGACTGTAGAGCTGCTCTGGGCTCCCAACATGAGTAGCTACTTTAATCTTCCCTGCAACAAATGAACTATCCTGAAGTGTCTGCAGCAGCAGTTTTTCTGGGAGCAAGTGGAGAAGGAACCCTATAAGCCCAGGGATGAGCTTTATCTGCGAGCAAGTGCATGTGCTCCATCACAAATTATGCCATATTGTCATGGGCTTTTATCTAACGATGAGAACAGCACTCTGTGTTCCCACTGTGTAATATTATTACCCAGCAGCTGTGTACCTGGGGTATAGCCGGCTCTATGTCCTCAAATGACTCTTTGGAATTGTGCTTTTCTACTTCCAGGAGGCCTTACATATTCACAGTACTCTATGTTCTCATTGTATACTATTTTTTAAAACAAATCACCGATTGTTTGGGATACCTGAGATATAGCATAATTCTATATGCTCAGATGACCTTTTGGAATCTGGTTTTTTTACCTCTAGAAAACCTCAGAACCTCAGCATGCCTCGCAATGGCATGGTCTGAGCCCATCGGGGTGCTCTTTCTAGAAAACATCAAATTTGTCTGATGTTGGTGGCATCATATTTACTAGACTAGGTGAGCTTGAAGTACTCTGAATGTAAGAAACAGAAACTCCAGAGGATGGGAGGCAAGCCTTGCAGAGAGTAAGGGGGCTCCTACATTAGTGATGTTTTTAAGGTGCCCAGTGGACTGGGGGATGCCGAGATAACCCCTCCAATGTAAAAGCAAATTATTGTCCCTTGCTTCTCCTATCTTTAAGAAAGAAACAGGAAGCTTGGTCAGCCTCTTCAGGTTTTGGATGTAGCATATTTCACGCTTGGGAATAAAACTATTTATCAGGCAAAGGTGATAGTACTAGCGGGGGTCCTCAAACTTTTTAAACAGGGGGCCAGTTCACTGTCCCTCAGACCGTTGGAGGGCTGGACTGTGAAGCAGGACAGGCAGCAGCGGCACCCGGCGGGCTGGATGTGGCCCGCAGGCCATCGTTTGAGGACGCCTGGTACTAGTCTCCAGTGGGCTCAAGAGCAAGGAGGGGCTCTGTAGCAAGTACAGACTGCAGCATAAGCAGCCCTGTTACTTGGCCCTAATGCCTTAAACAAGATAGAATTTTATTTCCTCTTGTAGGCAATAGGTGGTCCAGGGCTGCTAGGTGTGAAAATAAAGAAGATTTACAAGCTTTTGGAATCCACAAAAAACACTTTCAGCCTGAGAGAGATGTGACTGTGATCTGACTCATATATAGTTACAACGTCTGTTCTCAGATTATAGATTAACTTGCTTTCTTATTTTTCTTGTTCTGTACGACCAGAGAGAATCACAGGGACAAAACGTTCTGTCTTCTTAATCAATGACCCTTGTTATAGATTAACTTCCCCTTTGTTGTTCTGTTTTGCTTAAACCAGATGACAGAAAACCCATGATTATTATATCCTCTGCCAAAAAAAAAAAAAAAAAAAAGTTCAACGTACCCTTCCCAAAAAGGAACACTGCTTAGAACCAATTAAATTGCTGTAACTATGTCAACCATGCATGAGAAATGTAATCCACAGACTGTGTTCTCAACACTGTGTCACCTATAGAAGATGATATGGGAACAGCGATAGTGGTCATGTAAAAATTGTTTTCCAAAAAAGCTGCTTAAATGTCTGCCGAAATGTTCGAGTTTACCCAAAGAACATACTGGAACATACTGGGCACCACTGGAACATAATTAATGAGAGATCATGATATAGCTGTCCTTTCAGATTTCTTTTTAATAATGTGTGATCTTTCACCTTTGATCCCCTGACCTGCATTAGTTTGGTGACCATTTCATTTTTTAATTTCATTTCACTCTTTAATTTTGGTGTACAAGCTGTAACATTTCATTTCTCCAAGTGTAACATGCTTATTTCCTCAAATAGAGCTACCCCTTTGAGCAATACATTTGCAAAAGGCTGTCTTCATTTTCTCTATTAAAATTCATTTCCATTTGTAAAATAAAAATGTAATCTTGCTGAAAATGCTTCTGTGTTTGCCCATTTTCACAAAATCTTAACTGTCCTAGTTCAGACCCCCAAGTTGAGGGGGTATGGTATGTTTCTGGGTGGTCCATCTTCACACTTTGTGCTAAAAAAAAACAAAACAAAACACCAACTCTTTATATTTAAACTCTGTATATTAGATGCTGACCTTTTCAGATTATTTTAGGTTGACATGGGGAACTTCTCTCATCCTCAGGTGGTGTCCATTTCTGGATTCAAGACAGTTACTTCAGCTGCCATTCCACATTCTCATTGCAGCCCAGAGGGAAGAAAAGGAGAGCGTGGGGATGCCTGGCTCTTATTTAAGGGTGTTACCTGCACATCACACACTCCTGCTGATAGCCCATTGGCCGAAATTCAGTTACATAGCCTCACTCACATCTAAGGGAAACTGGTAAATGGACACTACATGACTAGTGTCTTGATGCAATTTGGGGTCTATTACTAAAGGAAAAAAGAAGAAAATGGGCATAGGAACTGCTAACCACAGCCAGGGTCAAAGCACGTCTGAGGTTCAAAGGTCTGTGAACTCCAAGCTGCACTGCCTGGCCCTTCATACCCAGCTGGACTGCAAAAGTTTGTGTTTTGAACAACTTCTTGGGATACATTTTTGTCAGAATTTAATTCCTAGATGTCTCTCCAAATGTGTGTGTGTGCATGTGTGCACGGATGCGTGCACATCCTTCTATTAAATAATTTTACTTTCTAACTCAATGTCTTTTTCTTGCTGGTTCTATCAGAAAACCTGAGCTAAATTTAAAGACATTGCTATTGTTAGTGAAAAAATTTCTGAAGCCTGTTTTAATCCCTCCTTCACTGACGTCCCTGAACGGTTTCTTTCTTGTTCTCTTCTTCTGTTTCCTTCTATCCCGCCTCCCTTCTTTCCTCTTTCTTTCCACCTCAGCGTTCTTAGTCTGTGTCTCTCTCACTTCTATCTTCAAAGCTGTGGTGCCCTGCTGAGCTGTTTCCTCCTCATCTCCTCCTGCCCTCATTTTCACCAAGCATACACCAAAGGGGGGATGCGGGGAGGGAGGAGGATGAGTGGTGCGTCAAAATATTTCTCTCGCATTTTCATTTTTTAAAACTTTTATTATTAGTTTTTATTACACAAGTAATACAGGTTCATTGTAGAAAAATTAGAAAACACAGAAAAGCAAAAAGAAAAAATAATCATCCATAGTCCCACTACCCATAGATAACTGCTATTATTAACATTTTAGTGTATGTCCTTCTAGCTTTCTTATGCATATATATACATACGTAGATATATTTATATATAATTTTATTTTTTACAAATATTGTGTCATACTATACATAATGTTTTGTAACATGTTTTTCATTTAATATATATTGTGAACAGCATTGTTTATTCCCTGAAAAAATTATACAGACACTACATGCTCATTGTGGAAAAATTAGAAATTACAGATATGCAAAATGAAAATATACTTGCTCCAAATCTCACCTCCCAGAGATAAATACTGTTAACACTTTGGCAAATATCCTTTCAGACTCTTGAACGCACACATGCATACATTTATTTCTAAAAAGGATTCATACTATAGATATTCTTCTGTAACATCCTTTTTTACACTTAACAGTATAGCTTGTACATTTCAATAAATACACATCGGGTGCTGATTCTTAACTGGTGCACAGTATTCCTTTGAAAGGATGTACCATGTTTGACCAGCTGTATAATGTAGTCCTATTTACATTTTTTCACTCCTCCAAATAATGTAACCATTAGCATACTTTTTCGCATATACGTTTGAATAATGAATAAATGCATCTTAGCTTATTTTCGGTGTGATCCTTTTAAAGGAGAATTCCCCTAAAGTAGAATTATTGGGGTAATATTGCCAAAATGTTTTTCATAAAGGTGGAATCAATTTATACTCTTGTTGACTCTGTAAGAGAATGTTCGTTTTCACACTTCCTTTATGTCCCTGGGAACTTTAACTCTTTTATACTCGTTGCCTTTCTGCTTTGTTAAAAGGCGTTTGCCATATTAATTTGCATTTTCATGACGAGTATATTCCAACACTTTCATATGTATTATTAGTGGATTATTTTAGTTTATGGTATATTACCAGTTTGGGTCCTAAGCTCAATTTTTTATTGGGAAGTTTGATTCTTCTTCAGTCATCAAATGGCATTTATTCATTATTCATTCACTCGATGTGTATGTTCTCAGTATTCGCTTTGCATCTAGCACTGCGTTAGGTGTTGTGGATACAACAGTAGGCAAAATAGTCACAGTTGCTGCCTTCTTGTTCTTCCAGTTCAGTGGAGATAAACAGACAGTTAAACAAGCAATCATGAAAAAGTTCAATGGGGAAAGAAGGAAATAGAAACACTTGGCTGGAAAGGGTGTTGTAGATTATGGAAACTTCATAATCTAACACAAAAGTGGTGTTTAAACTCTTGATGTATACTGAAGATCTATACTCTTTGCTGTATATATTACAAATATTGTTTTCTCTTAATTTGGTTTGTCATGTTTTACCGTATAGGAGTTTTGCATTAATCAGTCAAATCCATCCATCTTTTCTTTCTGGTTGCTTCCTTTGGTGTCACTGTTAAAAAGACTTTTTAACACTAAAATTACATAAATATTCATCCATATTGTCTGTTAGTTCTTTTGTCTGTTTATGTGTTTTAGCATTTCAATCGTTACATCATGCACAATTTATTTTGGTGAAAATTATGAGATATAGATCTAATATTTCTCCCCCCCAAATGGCTAACCAGTTATCCCAATATAACTTACTTAATATTCAACCTTTTCTCACAGTTCTGAAATATCATCTTGATAATGTACTCAACTCTTTTATGTTCTTGGGTCTGTGTATTTAATTTTAATGATTTATGCTGAAACCAACAACATCACTGCTTTTTCTAATCCTACCTTATTGTTACCTGAAATTGAGCATTTTGCATTTGAGGACTTTCTAGAACACAAAAGAATGGGTCTGAGTGTGCAGGGTGGGAAGTTAGGGTCGGTGATAGGCTTACTCCCTTCAGGGTTGAGATTTTCAGAATCTGAAATTCTAGATGGGATCATTGCTAACCTGGCCCATTGGTATGCTATCTAAAACCAACAAGATGCTTTTATACTCAGTGTCTCCTGTTCTCCCCTCACCCTGACGCTCAGTTTTCAGTAGGTGGCAGTATTGCCAAACACTGCATAGCCCTTCTGCTTTTATAGGAGCATAAAGAAATAAAACGGTCGGGCATGATTTTAGAATTTCCTCCAAGAGCTTTAATTCATTAGAGGCGGCATCAGGGCTGTGCCACTTTGAAAGCTTTCTGTGTCCCCCTGAATAATGGCACTACCAAAAGTTTGCAGTGAGTCTGTTCCTAGATATGTAAAACATCAGTGGATAGATTTTTTTTCAGTTGACAGCTTTGGCCTTGTGGGCATTTCTTCACCTATCTTATCCAAACGTGCCTTTAGACCCAACCCTGACTGATTTAAAGCTCAGAAATGAAGTTTTAAACAGTGTGACTTTGGTGGATTTTAGGTGATTTTTGTTTTTTTTTCTAGTTAGTGGTATTTTTCAGATTTCCCACAAAGAACATGTATTGTCTTTGTAATCTGAAAAAAAAAAAAAAAAAGAAAAACACAGGATATTAAAAATGTGGGATACGGAGTTTACATACTTCTCTGTTTCAAGCATGTGGGGACCCATAGGCCCACAAACTTGATTTATTGAACCCATTTATTGCACATGTGGGTAACAAAATGGGTTCAATGTTCTCGTTTTACCCTTAGAGATCAGCTCAGTGTTATTGCTAATCTGAAAGTGAATTGCCAGCAGGAAGCCAAGATAGTAGAACTTCATCTCATGGAACCACACCTGAGAAAGTCCTTTGGTAAGTGAGAGGAGAGTGGGGCAGCTCCTAAAGGATGCAGTGGCAGGACTAACGGGAGATGGTGAATTGCCTGTTGCAATCATGAGCCAGTATAGGTTATCAGGACTTTTAGCACTAAATTCAATTTTGGGACATGCCACTAAAAGAAGACCTATAAATCTTGGAGTATGTCCACGAGAACTACAAAGCTGATCGAAGGCTGGAAAACAGGCACTATGAATAAAAGATAAGGTGGCTGAATATATTACCTTAGATACGGAAAGTCTGGCTAAACAAATTCCCATCTCCATGAATAGCTACTACAGCCTTCCCAGACATGGAGGTGAGACTTGAATTTATTAACAGTCTTCAGTTGTACAAAGGACAATTGCACAGAAGGTTAAGTGTTACTTTCACACTAAGGCGAGAGTGAGCACAAATTAACCGAGCAGAAGTGATTTAGGTCAGGCATCAGAAGAACATGCTTGAACACCAAGGTTGGGCTTATCAGTTAATAACTTTGCATGAATTAGTAAGAACTAGATTGGAGCTACAGTTCAACATAGTTGGAGGGTGGGACAAGGCAGAGACGGGAAGCTGAAAGCTGCCAAATTGGGCTACTTCATAATTTCAAAAACAATGAACATTAAATGAAATCTCAGGGGATGAAAATGAACTGGACTCAGGAAAGAATATCAAGCTTTAGTCAAACTTGATGTATGAAAATCATGGTTTGCAGACCAGGTGAGTCTGGGAGTGGCTGTTGGTTCTGTAAGGATGTATTTACTCTAGGAGTCTTTAAATAACATATTCCCATCACTGTTTTTTACAAGTATCTGATTTAGCAAATGGTGATTTTTTTCTTAAATAACCTTTCAAGGGTTCTTTTTGTGAAGCCAGACATACCTACAACCATGTATTAATTGCTGGTTTATTGGAACACAACTCTGGACTCCAAGAATAAGGCCAACAACCAGCTGGTATGATCTAAGTAGAGACCTAAGCAGCCTTTTGAGACCTCTTCCACCCTTTAATTCTGTCTCTTTCAATCAAAAGGGCTAGAAGATAATTCCAAGTATGATTTCCACAACATATTAGGTTGAGCTATATGAAACTGCTATTTTGTAGGTTAAGACAGTCAAATATCAGCAATTTAAAATAATTCCACCTAATGTAACAATTATTCCAGTAGTTCATCTGTACCTCTCTTCATCTTCACTAAAGTTTAGGCTTCAATACATTTAGTTTTTAGGTCAAATTATCAGTATATCTATAAATGCCTGTGCACGGAAGTATTGAGAAAGTGCAGGGTCGGAATTAAGAATGTGTCTGGGATAAACCACTTATAGGCATCTGGCTCATCTTTCTATTGGATGAGACACTGGTGCCTCCTGTCTGACTTAAAGATTTTTCAGACTATGGAAAACAAGGAAAAAAGTGCAAAGACTTGATCTCTCAGCCCATGGGAAATTCTGTCTGGGAAATGGGCCAAAGGAAGAACGGGGGAAATATAACAAGATTTGTACCATGTTACAAGTTTAGTGGAGGAAGATAACAAAGCTGTGAGCAGAAAAACAAAGCATGTGGCTTCCTCCTTTCTAAAATATAGTATTGCTGAATGTGTCCTGCTTTCAAGATTCTAAGCATAAGACAAGACACTAAGTACACATTGGAAAAGTCATATCTGCATAGTCCTCTAAATGAGACGAGCTTAGCTTAACTAAAAAAAATTTATTAACAATGTAAAATGTTAAATATTTTTACGATCTGAGCTAATTCCAGCATGCCCTATAAGATTTAACACTATGCTGATGTGCAGACACCATGCTTCAGATTTCAGTTAGAACAAAATGTGATAATATTCAATTTTACATCTGAGGGTAATTGTATATGTTACTACACCATTTCCTAACGGGATTACTTCATTCTCCAAGAAGCTGAAAAAGACACCATTGGATCAAAAGATAATTAGTTGCCCATATGCATTGTACGAAGGTATTAGGATTACCGTATATTTACAGAATTTAAGTACTTTTCAGATGTGGCGTTTGTTGCATTATAAATTAAGGTTTTTTTTTTTTTATGTCGAAGCACTTAGATTCTGACAGAATGGAAGACTAGATGTAAATGAGTGCAGAGAAAGCAATAGGTAAGATGGTTTATGTTTGCCTATAATATTATGTCTAATGATATTGATAGATTGGAGTTTTGAACACAGTTTCATAGTTTTAAATAGATTTCTATGTTTAAAGACTTCTTTCATATAGGATAAATTGTTAGCATGAGATCAGCAAGAGCTATCGATATACTATTATATGTGAAAGAATTTGTCTCTGTATAATACATCTAAAAAAACCTTTAATTTAAAAATCATAATTCTTGCATCTGTCACGGCATGGTTTGGAGCAGACATGCGCAATGTCAGCTTTAAAAATCCCTTGTAAAAACAGCCTGCTTTTTAATCTTTTTTTTTCTTTTTCTTTTTTTTCTTGACGGCAGCTGCTTTCAAGTGTAAAATCATTTAAAAGGGCAGGAGGAAGCAGATAAAATAAGGAAGCATAGAAAACAGAGTCAAAACCAATAAGTGTGTGGTTCAGCTGTCTGGAGGTCCTCAGGTTTTGTAATTTTTGTTTCTGGTGTTCCCCGTGGGTTTCCGGGAGGAGTCGCCTAGCTGGAGACGAGACAACAGAGCCCAAAGAACCTTCTCTTCCGTCTTCTAACCAAGGGGTAGGGCGTTAGATTCAGAAGGCTGCTGTCATCTGTGACGGGACAGAAGATACACATGAGCAAATAAAAGAGACGACCTGCTTTTTACAAAATAGCTTTAGAAATCCACCATCCTCGGAATCAAGGTTTTTCAACCTCAACACTGATGACGTATTGGACCAGGCAATTCTTTGTTGTTGGGACTGTTCTGAAACTGGCAGGGTGTTTAGCGGTATTCTCATTCTCCCGAGATGCCAGTTTTTACTCCCCCAGCAGTTGCAACAACCAAGATTGTCCCCACAGACTGCCGATGTGCCCTGGGGGAGGAACAATATACCTTAAGGCTGAGAACCACTTCTTAGAATTAAATTGAAACTGCCTAGAGGTAATCTTTCATGTGGAAGAAGACATGCCGAGTTTATTAGAAAGAGCCCATGCTCGGAGAAAAGTTGGCTTCTTTTCTAAACTTGCTTCTAGTTTAGTTCACTAGTTTAATGGCTTTGAACATGTAACTTAGTTTGCTAAGCTTCAGTTTCCCTGTCTGTAAAATAAGGTTTAATAGTGCTGACTTTAGGTGAGGATTAAAGGATCTAAGAAAAATATTTAGCTTGGGTGAGAAGCTGTGTGCCCAGCTCAGTTCATATGGACATTATTGACTATTTCCTTTACTCGGGACCATTATCTTGGCTCCATGGGTCTACTTCACGCCTCAGGAAGAAGTTTCAGTGATTCCATTGTCTTTTCCCAGAACTTTCTATAGATATCTGTGTATTAGAACATTTAAAGATGATTGCCAACTATTGAAATCATAAGTTTTGAGTTGAACTTTTTAGAATGACAACAAGTAGAGGGAAGAAATAACCTACTAAAGCAAATCTCGGTTCATGAGTTGAGGTTTTAAAGAAAAAGTCCAAAAGAGATGCTTGGTAGAAATAGAACCGGCTAGTGCAGCCCTGGAGACAAAGAATGACAAGGGAGTAACCTAGAAATTGCCACTGGGGCAGTGCGAGGAAATGGCCAGACTGGAGTCAGCAGGGACAAAATGGCTGGCCGCCACTGGCAACTGTGATATTCCTGAGCAATTCCAGGACTTGGTGTCTTATCCATCGGGGGGGTGGAAACTTGGTAAAGGGCGCAGAATCAGAAGTTAGATGAAGAGAGCTACAGTGAAGAATGGGTCCCACCTCCATAGAACTGGTTTGTAGATGAGGGTTTGTTTTCTTGATTACTTAGCCTAGACACTTAGGAGACTGTTAAGAACAGAAATAAAACCCTCCCTTTGGGGCCCTCTTACACAAAGAATCATCTGAGTACAGGATTTTCCTTCCCAAAGGCTCTAATATGTATTTGTAAATTAATGTCACCTGCCAAAGTTGACAGTGTTCTACACTTTCACTATGTTACATATTTAGATAGAACTTGCTACTTGAGTAGCAAGTATAAACCAGAGAAAAGAACCGGCATCCCAACTGGGCACATCAAGTGAATCAAACACCGCGAACTCTCCCCGCCTCCACAGATTAAAATCCTCTCCTAAAACTCACGTTTTGTTCACGAGGAGAAAAACATGACTACTATTGTCTCTTTCCTAGTGAAAAATAATTTACTACAATCTGGAGGCTAATATTTTGAGAGTTATAAATAGAACATTCTTTTATAGTTAAGACACTAAGAGCGATGTCAGATACTAAGCATGAGCTTCGTTTTCCAAGAGATTCTCTCAGGGAAGGATCATGATATACATGTATTTGGAGCAGAAAGAAACGATAACTCACTTTCTCATCAGGTTTAGGACTCTGACTTCTTTAACCATGAAATGATCAATGAACTTAGCCTAACGGGATGTGGCAAAGATAGAGCAGATCCTGAAGATGAAAGAATTTGACCTTTCATTATGTCTTTGGCTACTGACCATACTTACTGAAACTCAGGTTCCCCTGGAATTTAATGCATCCCTGAAACAGTCACTGAAACTATAAAGATATTGATGGAGAAGAAAAGACCTTCATAGTTTTAATTCTTTAAGACTTGAAAGATCTATTTCCTAAATTCCTATATCTCCTTCCCTTTCCCCAGATACTTAACAGATTTGGGAAGGAACTTGTCTTTATATTTTAGGCAATCCTGATGTGTATCCCTATGACATGAGGAAAGGTCTACCACGATGTTGTATTTATAAAGGAAAATGTGTGTGGGTATACGGTGGTTGTATGTTTAGTACCACTCTTTTGTTTTTGTCTATATTAAAGACAAACAGGTACTACACACACAGATTGAGATTTGTATGAAGACTGACCCATTATAGACTGACTGATTTATATGAAGACTGATTCATTATAGTGAATCAAAAGAATCTTTCAATTGCGTGGCCTTTTATGCTATTGCAATTCTCTTCATTCAGTCTTATATATATACATACAGCACATACGTACCCGCACACACGTACATATCTCTATATATCATTCACAAGTGAGTAGAAGTGATTGAGGAGAAAATGCTCAGATCCTAAGCCTGGGGCAGGCTGCCTATTAAGGACAAGTGCTGGTTTGGGCATCTTTTTTGCACATTGGTAACACATTTGTCTTGCCCAGAGCCTGTCTGACCATCACATTAGGGCTGCGGTGACACAAAAGCTCAAAAATTCTTGGCAGAAATTCAGAACAGCTTTCTGCACAACAGGAGGCAGACCTCTACACAGTAAATGCTGAAATTCACCAAGCAGTTAAGTATGCCTGGAAAGGTTTGAAATGAACTCAAGTCCGGGGAAAGATATCTTTCCACATTGATTGGAATCCTACCTCTGAAGGGTTCCAATCAATGCTCAATTGGAAGAACGTGAGTGAGCAAAGCGAGATGTTTTCACACTTGTTCTAAATTTTGTGAGATAGCCACTTGCTGGGAAATCTTTGATTTTTATTGCAAATTTTGGATGTGGCTTATTAATTAAGACCATTATAGCATCTTTTCTGCAAAGTGCACAATCTCACTTGACTATAACTGAGGACGGATTTAAATGCAAAAAGGAAAAGTGAGAAAGGGAAAAAGAGGAAGGAAAGCATAGGAGAAAGTGGGGGGAAAAGTGGGGAGAGCTGGGCGCGGTGGCTCACTCCTGTAATCCTAGCACTCTGGGAGGCCGAGGCAGGTAGATTGCTTGAACTCAGGAGTTCGAGACCAGCCTCAGCGAGAGTGAGATCCCATTTAAAAAATAGCCAGGTGTTGTGGCGGGTGCCTATTTGGGAGGCTGAGGCAAGAGAATTACTTGAGCCCAAGAGTTTGAGGTTGCTGTGAGCCATGATGCCACAGTGCTCTACCCAGGGTGACAAGGTCTCAAAAAAAAAAAAAAGGTGGGGGGAAAGTAGGAAATTTAGCCACAAGTAAGTTCAAACCTCATGTTTGTTTGTTCGTTTATTTATTTTTTGAGATAATCTCACTGTATTGCCTTACATAGAGTACTATGATGTCACAGCTCACAGCAACCTCAGACTCTTGGGCTTAAGCGATTCTCTTGCCTCAGCCTCCCAAATAGGCTGGAACTACAAGCGCCTACCACAATGCTTGGCTATTTTTTTGTTGCAGTTGTCATTGTTGTTTGTCAGGCCTGAGCCTGGTTCAAGCCCACCAGCCCCTGTGTATGTGGCCAGTGCCCTAACCACTGAGCTATAGGTGCTGAGCCCAAATCTTATGTTTAATTCTTAGATGCTACTAAAGCTATAGCTGCTGGAATCCCCTACAACATAATGATAGCACTTTTGTAGTGCTCAAATTTCTTTTGCTAGTAAAAAATTTCTCATATGGGTGGTGCCTATGGCTCAGTGAGCAGGGTGCTGGCCCCATATCCCGAGGGTGGTGGGTTTAAACCTGGCCCTGGCCCTGGCCCTGGCCAAACTGCAACAAAATAAATAGCCGGGTGTTGTGGCAGGTGCCTATAGTCCCACCTACTTGGGAGGCTGAGGCCAGAGAATCAACGAAGCCCAAGAGCCGGAGGTTGCTGTGAGCCGTGATGTCATAGCACTCTACCAAGTGTGATAAAGTGAGACTCTGTCAAAAAAAAAAAAAAAAGATTTCTTATAGAGATGACATGTTGAGAAAAGAGGCACATGAAAATGAGGAAATTTCAAATAATAAACTGAGTTTAAAACTGTGTCTGAGATATAGTGAAGAGAAGTGCTTATAATGGGACTGCAGTTGCAAATTTCTATTGCAGAAAAGAGAGACCTTCAGCTAATCTAGTGGTTCTTGAACCTCTGTTGCACCAGCATCATCCGAGGCATTGTTAAAGCACAGGCCCTCACTCCAGAGTTTCTGAATCAGTAGGTCTGGGTGGGATCAGAGAATCAGCCTTGCTTACAAATTCCCAGGCATGCTGATGCTGCTGGTCCTGAGGCCACACTTTGAGAACCACTGTATTAATTGAAGGCCTACTATGTGCAAGGATCTATGCTGGGTAGTGAGAATAATACCAAGATGGGTTCTAATGAAAAGATGGTCCCTGGCCTCAAGGATCTTTCCTTGAATAACTTTGAGACTTCATGAGAAATGCCATACCAGAGATCTAAATACAGTTCTATGAGAATTCCAGGGGTGGAGGGAGATTACTGTCATTTGGAGAAGGAGAAGATGTTTTCAGAAGACTCATGGAGGTTGAGGTGTTCATGCTGGGCTGCGAGGAAGAAGGAGAATGTGGACATTTGGTGAAGGGAGTGGGCGTTCTAATGGAGTAGTATGAACAAAGACAGGTGATCAAAGGCAGCCTGAATTTGGGTCCAAGTAAACAGTCAAGTCCGGCTACAATGAAGGGTTTATGAAGGAGGGGATAGTACAAGACAGAATTGCTTAGAATTCCCTTACCATGTTCATGCTTCCTCTTGCCCTCTGCTTTCGCACATGGCCCCATTTTTAGAAAAGTCCTCTTTTTCTAGACAAATGGTAATCCCTCCTTCAAAGATTAGCTTAAACATTTATTTCCTGCAGTCTTTACTGACTCTATTGACTCCATGCTTCTTCATTCTTTCTTGTTCCCATCCCTTCTACAGACAACTGCTACAGCCCTTGCTACAGCACATCATTGGCATCCCATTGCGTCTTCCCACCACCTCTAACCAACTCTTTATTAAAGTCTTAATGGATTTATTTATGCTGCCTGGCTCTATATCTTCTACTCCCTCACCACCCTCTTTAGCCAGACTTCCACGCCCAATATTCCCAGGAAGATGCATTTGCCAACACCAGTGATTACCTCTCAGTTCTCACCTAGCATAACTATCCTGTGCTATCCGCCATTCCTTCTTGGATGTATTTAGTAATGCTCTTCTACTTCTCTCCTCAGTGCCCTTCATGAATGGCTCTTCCTTCCCCTCTAACCTTCCATTTTGGTTTCCAGGACTCTCCTCTAGGCTCACCCTACTTGGATGGTCTCAGCTATTTTTAGGGCTTTGATTTCCACTGTGCTGATGATGTTGAGATCTGTGTGCCAGTCCTACCAGGTCACGCCTTGCATGATTAACCACTGAGGATTGCTCTGGAAGATTCCTCTATGTCCAAAAGTTCAGTCTTCTCTACTTCTCCTGCTCTTCCTCTTCCTCTATAACTTAGTGACTGACACCATTATTTAATCCATTTTCCGAGTCTGAACCTGGGCATCATCCTTGATTTGGCTTCTCGTATGCATCACATTTGACTGGCTATATCCTCCCTCTGATCGCCTGGCTTAGGTGAGATGTTAAGTATTCCCAGCCTAGATTTACTGCACCTGCCTCCTAACTGAATTTTTCCAGTGGCTCCTGGATGTCCAAACATGACTTACAGGGGCCTTAATGATGTAGCCTACTTACCTCTCTTGTCTCTCTATTAAGCTTCTTGTCTAACATCTTTCCCAACTACTGAAGCACATGTAGCTTTTCAAAATGCCCTGCTCTTTCATCTCCCCATATGCCTTTAAATATCAAAAATCTTATGCCGAGACTATTTTCCATCTTGTTCTTTGCTAACTCCTACTCATCCCCCAAATCTCAGCAGATACTTTTCAAAAAGCAATCCCTAATAACCCCCCCCTTTCAACTCAAGTGTAGTCTAGGTGAGAATCCAATATGCCATTGTAGCGTCCTATATCTGTTACGGCACTGTCATATCATAAGAACTAATTTCTATGTCTTTTGAATAGTGTCCGTGTGTGTGTGTGTGTATTTTCATGTGTGATAGTTGATTTCAGAATTCACATGCCCTACCCTGAAGGCTCCACCATAGTCTCTACTAGGGGAAGCATGTATCACATGGAAAAACTTCCCAGGTGATTTCCACCCAATTTTGCCCTGTTGAGAGGACAGCCTTTAATGGGGAGAGATATCCCTAGTGCCTAGCATAGAAACTGGCACATCATAGGAGACCATTACATGTTGGATGATGATGATGATGGGGACAGTGAATACTGGAGTGAGAAGTCTGCTCTGCCTTCACTAGATAATGAGTAGACATTCACATTTGTGAGTAGGGCTCCACATGATAGAGTAATGCATCAAGAAATGAGATCAGAGGAGAGAGAGGGATTATATAAGTCACAGTGAATCCTGGACAAAAGGTTGCAGAGATTACAAAGGATATGAGGCCATTAGTAAAACTGTGCAGAAAAACCTTCAGACAGTAGTTGGAAGCCCAGAAAGTCTTTATGAGGCCCTTGGGGAAGAAGCTAAAAGGTCACCTCTAGGCTGAAGTGTGGCATAATTGCTCAGTGTTCTGCAGCCAGACATCTGAGCACTCTGCTGCCTGGCTCTCCTGCCAGGTTGGTTCTGGATATGGGGGTCCAGATCAGAGGATCAGGGGCACGAGTCTGGGAGAACTGTTTCTAGGTCCAATTTAGTCTGCAGCAGTACTGTTCAGAGGAGGGGACTCATTGTAGCACAGATTCAACTCCTAACTTACTTCCAGACTGATTCTAATGATTGAATGAATGAATGAATGAATGAATACTGTGGGGTGTGTTGGTCTATTCACTCCATTCGGTATTTGATACCAAATTCTATGCGGGAGGAATAGACCAACACACCCCACAGCATTCATTCAAGTCAGAATTCTGGAAAAGGTGAAGCTGTCTTTCATGCTTAACTTCTTTCTGCCAGATTTGTTTTGTTTGACAACACTGTGTGTTCAGAAGATGCTTGTCCTTCACTTTCCAGTCTCCTTTTAGCCTTTGTCAGTAACCTTGTGGGTTCTCCACAGGTGGTTCCATTTGTAATCCATTTGACACAGCAAGACTATGATAATTAATGAAGCTCCCTACAGCACTGCCAGTGACCCAGAATGTAGGACAGGAGGGGCACTGAAGCAGTGGGAGCGGCAGCGGGCTGGGAGCCAGGAGTCCTGGCCATGGTCTGCAGCCAGCCGGGGACTCGGCAGCACGAGGGTGACTCTTCTTTTGTGCAAGTCTCTTTGTTGCCAGTCTCTAAATGGGAGGGCGGGAAGAAAGCGCCCTGTGGCAAATGAGGGCACAATCACTAACCCTAACAATTCTTGCCTGTGGCCACCTTTCTTTCTTCTCCACTGGAAATTGACTTAAAAAACTGTTTGGGGGCAAGTTTTCACTGGGGTAGGAAGTGGAGGAGATAGGGTTAAATCTGTACAGGTTGAAATAGACCCGGAGCATTTTCCAAGTTGAAGCCTAAGATGGAGCCTGGAGAGTGGGGAATCTGAGCTGGCAGGATTTTCACATGAGGGGCTGAGGTAGGAAAAATGCAGACCAGAAGTGGTATCTTTCCCCTTTTTCCTTTGTTTCAAATGTCCATGTAAATGGAGTAAAAAGAGAAAGCAAATAATCAGCCAGGAAGAAAACAGATGGCTTTCTATAATGGTTTTCATCCCGTTGGAGTCCGGATTGACAAGGAGGGCCTACAGAAAAGAAGTGGAAGAGTTTTCCCACATTTTACCCCAGGTCATTCCCTGCACATTTAAACCTAGACCTGTATAATAAACAAATTACCTGCATAGAGTTCCAAGAAGAACTTGGGGACGGCTTTATGGTCTATCCTGGTATATGCAGCCAGAGAGCGGAATCTGGATGATTTGGCCATTAAAATGGTGCTGTGTATACTTGTCGAATAATGTTTCCAGAGGGAATAATCCAAAAGACCTGCTCTTCTCAGGGCCTCCCTGGACACTCTGGTCCAGACTGACACCTGCCTTCTCCTCTGGTCAGCTCACAGGAACAGCAGGCTATGAGTACGTACTAACCACGTAGAGAACAGATTCATTGTCCATCACGTGCTAAGGCTTCCCACTTCTCCCTCCAATGAAGAAATCCAAATTCACCACAATACTTCTCTGCAGTTTTTTTTAATTATTAAGATCTTATTTTCCCATTTCCTTCTGAATAAGTCCTTGTATCTCCTTCCTCCCTTTTTCCTTTTCATTCTTCAGATGGATCCTGGGTTCAAGTCCCAGGTATCACTTATTTGGATGACTATTTCCTTTCATTCATATTTTCACTCACAGTATCAACTACTAATTCTTATATTTAAAAAATGTAGTCACAATTTTATTTTCCTCTTTTTATAAAAGTAATACAAAGTTACATAAAATATCTATATTGTACTTTCTATGATTGTAAAAATGACCTCAGTAAATCAAATGAAATTTCTGTCTCTCCATTAATGCACAGTTCAAAAACTATTGGATGAATTATCACTACATGTAAAGGGAATGTTTAGGATGGTTTGATTTAACATATAGCTTACATGGCATCCATGAAATTCAGACTGGAGACCTTGGACAGCCACTCTCCTGGGCCCATGTGCTACTGATAAGGGAGAATTGTCAAAACTACTAAGACACTGAGGGCTCCTTTAGTCATGAGCTCCAAATCTAATGGCCCAGAGGCCAGTGTTCTGAACTTCAGGCTCAAGATTAACCTCACCTGCACCCTGCACATGGTCTGTTGCAGAGTGAGTAGGAGCAAGGATTCTTCTATTTGCTGTTGATCTAAGGCTTTCCTAAGTGGGCCAGTAAATAATAATCACAGTAACAATGACACTAATAAAACATGTGTCAATTTGTTTTCTGTAAGGTTACCAGGAGGCATACGGTGCAGTGTTTCATTTAATCCTCACAACAATCTTTTGAAATAGGTGATACTATTATCAATTGTCCCCCTTTTCAGGGATGTGGACATCGAAATTTCCAGAAGTTCAACAATTTCTTCCAGGGCACAAAGCTGGCAAGTGGCAGATCTGGCCTTTGAACCGCAGGCTCGCCTTAATCCAAAGCCCCTGGTCTTAAACACCATGCTCACTTGTAGCAGCAATGCTCCACGTTGTAGTCAGAGCAATCTCTCCTCACTACAACACATTGTCCACGTTCTGAAAACACCACATGACACTCCACTCACTGCTCAAGCCAGCTGGTCTTGGGGACCAGGCCCTTTGGGGGTGTTCTGAGTTACCTGATGTGTTGCAGTCCCTGCCTCTGACCCCTGCCGGAGTTCACACACATCCCTCAGGCCGCACTGCTTCTCAGTCTGTCAGGCATTGTCACCTCCACCTCTCCACCTCCAGTTAGCTGCTTCTAGAGCCAAGAGGCATTCCAGATCTGCTGCCAGATTCTCCTCCTCCTCCTCCTCACTCGGAGGCAAGCAGCACCCTTCCCTCCTGCCTGGCTCTGCTCCGTGGAAATGAGGAGTTTCTTGCCTCTGAAAACTCTTTCCCCACCTCTGAAGCTGATACTTCACTATGGCTGCTCCAGCCACATATGCTAAGTGCTTTTTAATTTAGTCCTAGGTACATATTGTCAGTCTGTGGTGCTGCAAAGGGGGCTGTAGATTGGACAAACATTGTTTGTGCCAGGTGTTATTCTACTGCGTGCCAGGCCCTAGATACTGGGAACGATAGTTAATGAAAACATACAGAAACCTTTCCCTCATCCCCTCTCCCTCGTCTTCCATTTCTGTGTTAGGGTGGATTCTCCTGTAGGATCACTCCCCTGTGAACTCAGGCAGGGGTCAGAGGCAGGGACTGTAACATATCAGGTAACTCAGAGCACCTCCAAAGGGCCTGGTCCCCAAGACCAGCTGGCTTGAGCAGTGAGTGGAGTGTCTTGTGGTGTTTTCAGAACGTGGACAATGTGTTGTAGTGAGGAGAGAGGAGAGATTGCTCTGACTACAACGTGGAGATGGACTGCCTGAGTTCACGTCCCAGTTTTTCTACCTACCCAGTACTGCACACATACCTATGGTCTGTGTGCCCTTGGCTAAGTTAGTCACCCTCTCTGTGCCTCAGTTTCCTATAAACTGGAAGACACTAGTCACATTTCTCTAGAAGTTGTCATTAGAATAAGTAAGTACAGTTAATACATGTAAGGTATTTAGGATGGTGGCACACCATCTCAATATATGTTAATTATTGCTATTTGGGTTCATTAAACATGTAGTGGGCAGGGACCTTCCTTTGGAAGCGTTCTTCAGCCTCCAGTACTCCAGGCTGGACACGTCTTGAAGGAAGGAGCTGTGTGGCCTAGTGTTCAGTCCCTTTGTGCCATGCCTGGTACAGCACATTCCCCAGTATGTGACACAGTCTGCCTTGACGTCAGAGTATATCTTGGCCACCTTCCCCCCATGTCCCCATCCCCCAGGTTCACCTGAGAAACTTCAGTTTTATGTATGCTAAACGCCTTCTGTTGTTTGTACAAAATGCTTTAATTTGTCAAGAAACAAGTCCCAAGGTTATCCCATTCAAAACATCCTCTGCCTCAAAGAGAAATGACAAGACTCACCTTGATTTTTCAATGGTAAAGGCATAGTTTCCCTGAGTTTGCTTAGAAGGTTTTTCATTTCTCGCATGTCTCTGTAAAATTGATAAAAAGAATAATCAACTCTAAATTTTCAAAATGAAAGACAGTCTGTTCTGGAGACAATTGAAGGATGAGAGTCTGTGCCTAATTGTACCAGCTCAAGTTTCCAGTAGGCAAATATTGAATTTATTTTGCTTTTATAAGAAGAAAATCTGGGGTGGTTGGCCCTGAGAAATGCTCTGCCAAACATTTCCACAGGGCATTCTCCTGCGGGAGCCCTCATCTCTCCTGCAGTGAGACCTGGCTGAGATCAGAAGAGCTTTTGGTAATGAGGACAGTACTGCAGATTTACAAGGAGAGGCCAAAGACACACAATTGGAACAGCAGGGCTCCCCTGGGTAAAGCTGGGGTTGGGTGGTGGGGCTGCCAGGGCTTTGTGGTCAGATGGCGGTGGTGGCTATGGTGGCTGTGTAGGTTCACATAGCAATCCTCAGTGACCGGAATTGAGCATAACTCAGGTGTTAAGCATTCACAAGAGCTGACACTTACCAAATTGATTTAGAGTAATAGTAGAGTAACAAGTGAGAGGGAAAACCACCTGAGGACAGCTGGGCTTTCCTCCAACCACTGGCCTATCCTTCTGAGCCTCCTGGCTGGCCAGTCCACAGCATGCAATGCCTCCACACACATGCAATAACCTTATCTCAAAGTGCATCTGATCATAAAACTCCAGAAGTGGAGAACAGGAAGCCATCTGAGAGATGGCATCTAGCGTAGGGTAAGGGAAAAGCTGACCTTTCAAATGCCCAGGACAGTGGTTCCCACATAAATCCAGGTGGTTGTGCACTAGAAACAGTGCTCTTGAAACCCCAGGACTAGTGATAGATTTCATTTAAAACAGAAAACAATATAATTTGGTGCAAAAATCAGATACATCTTTCAATTAACCTAGATTAGCAGGCACCATGGGTTTGAAAACGGCCATACTGAAGTTGAAAATTTTCTAACTACTAACTTATTTTTGTGTTGGCATTTGAGAAGAGAGATTCTCCATTTAATTTTAGGAAAGAACTCCAAAGAGCCAAACCAAACCACCATGGTTCTGTTGAGCACTATTGGAGGATTACTGTCTTAGGGGAGGCCAGAAACCCATGGGGATTTTTTCCCAGCTACTGACCAGTAAGTGAAAAGAAACTCAAGTCTTAAGAATACCTGATTGGAAAAGGAAGGGAAGGAAGCCTTGCAGTCTTCCGTAGAAATATACCTGTAAAAATATCCTGAGCACTTTCCCCCAGGTGTGAGGGTGTGTCTGTGGGCACTACAAGCTGGTAAGAGTGGGGAGCAGGAGAAAGGAGGCAGGGCCCCACTCCAGAAGTGCAAGGTTGCAGTCTGTTTTCACATAAGTCTCAAGGGCAGAGGGGATGGGTAGGAAAGGGCTAGGAATGCAACATGTGGGATTGAGGCAAGGGCTCCCTTGGTAAAAAGCACCAGTTCTCAACTTTGGCTGCTGCCCAGGAGGATCACCCTATCCCCAGGTCCCACCCCAAGAGAGTCTGATTCAGATGGCTTCAGGTGTGGTTCAGACATCCATGTTTTTTAGAAAGCCCTCTTGGAGATTTACCTGTGCAACCCAGTTTGAGATCATGGTCTCTTAGGTCAGAGAGGCAGGGAGAACTGAGGCAGCTACGCCCTGGACCAGGCCTACTGTGCCTGCTGCCCTCAGTGTTTCCCATCTCCTCTGACCACAGTCCGTGCTTCAGGCTGAACTATCCTGTTCTTACTGCTCTCTATAGCTTGCTTTCTTATAAGCTTACAAGGCCCAGATAGAGCTGCTGAGCAAGGTGTCTGAAAAGGGAAATGGCTTTGCTGATGGTTTATGCCCTGATCATGGCACTTCAGCAGATAATTTTTTTTCCTGGGAGCAGAGCAAAGAATTTCCATTTTATAAATTAAGATAAATCACTCCCTCATCATTTGTCTTTAGTTCTAACAAACTGTGCCAAACAGCTTTATTGTTTGAATTGTTGGATTTCCAAGCTTATACAAAATCCAAGTTTTATTAATAGCACATAATTACCACATGCTCCAATTTTCTATAAACATAGAAATTTGGTAATTAGCTTTAGAATTATATTACAATCTGAAAGTAGAACTACAATGGCTAGAAATGCCATTGTGTGTTATATTTCTAAAAATAAAAAAATAAAATGTTCATTATCTTGTCAATGACTCAACCTCACACACACAGAATACTCAGTGGAATTGCCCGGTAGTCATTCAGACACTTTGTGCCAACTCTGGGGACATTAGTAGCAAAGGGCACAGATAAGTGTGAAGGCCAGTAAACAAGGGCCTCGTCTTTCTGCCTGACAGAATGCCGTGTATATGGGATGTGTCATTTATTATAATATTATTACTCCCTTTTCCCAAATAAAATAGAATCCTTATAAAATCTCTTTCTTTTTCCCAGGAAACTCCCTCTGCAGGAAAGGAGCTATTGAAATTGTTAAGACATTGCATTAACTTGCTTTGACCACTAAGGGGACTCTGTGGAAAGCCCTGTGTGAGCCGCACAGAAAGCTCAGCCCCTGAAGGCCATTCCAAGCCTGAAATCTGAGAATTCCACCACAGGCATCTTTGTGTGGCTTTAGCTTCTTCTCGCTTAAACAAATGGAAACCTTGGGAACCAGCCTGATGAGTGAATCAGGATGATAAGTAATCCAACTTTCTTCCACTGTCCATGGAGACCTACTGTGTTGGAGAGGGATGCGCAGAGGCCGGGGAGCCTGCCCCTGCCGCTGCCCTGTAGGATCTGGACTGCTGACCCTCTTGCCTCAGTTTTCTTCCCTGAGGCGTTCTTCAAGGTCCCTGCCAGAGCTGTGCATCTCTGGCAGAGCAAAGGGAGCTCTGTTTCTGAACCTGAAATAGAAAACCTCGACTTTCTGTGGCCCGGGGAGCACTACCTGGAGGCGGGCTGGCAGTCTATTCAGGGTAACTTCCCACTTACCTTTCAGTGTTCTCTATGTCTGTGGAAACCTGCCAGGAATGTTGCTGATTATCTACGGGGGAAGACGAGGAGTCTTCTAGGGCAGGTGTTTCGGCATTCTCCTCAATTTTGCAATCCAAACTCTTGGTGCCCCCACCAGGTTCCTTTCCTAAGGGAGAGGGGATGTTGTTAAAGAGAAGGGGAAAAAGAAATCATAAATGCAAGTTTTAGACCCAGGATGTCAGCGTCACTAGGAAGGCTGGCTATGCTTTGAGTCAAATGCTCCAGGAACCCGAATAGCTTTCTGAACAATAAGAAAATTATATAAATAAAGTATACCATATATAGGTATATATTCATGTAGATGTGTGTGTGTGTGTGTGTGTAGCATGTTTTCTTCACAACCCTCTGGGAGAGATAGCTTGAGGCCAGTGCTACCTAAGGATCAAAATAAAATTAAAGCCCCTGTCTCTGATGCTTTGTAACCTATTCTTGGTGAGCTAGATCAAGTTAGCTTGGGATTTAGCCAGTGAAATCCTGCTGTTGTTTGGTCTTTGGATGCGAACAGGTGAGAAGGGCCAGGAGCAGGTGACACCCAGCAGGCAGCATGGGAGCTCCTGCTGTTCTCTCTGATCCTAGACCCTGGCTCTCGCAGCTGCAGCACTGAGCGTGCAGCTGCCTTCTGATTCTTGGCTCTCACGCCTCCTTTAGCGCATCCTCCTGTGAAAAGAGAGTATGACCTTACGATCCAGACTTCCTTTGCCGAGACTATAAAGTGCCATCAACTCAAGTGTGGTGTGAAGGCCTTATACCGGGCAGCCATCCACGACAATGTCCTGCCAACCCACTGAGCCTCGTATTTACCATGACTGATTTCAAGTGAATAAATAAGTATCTTCTGGAAAGAAATCTCTAAATAGTTTCAGGCATAAATTTAAATTTAAATGAAATTAATTGGGAGGTTTTGGTCCATGACCTAGGTTTATTCTGTCAATGTCTTTTATTCTGTGCTGAAAATCTGTGCACACTAGTATAACAGGAATGGCCAGCGAGGCCTGAGAACTGGGTGTGGGGCTTTGTTATATGTTCATTCACTTTCTCATTCATTCGCTCCCTTACAAATCTTTCTTGAATGCCAGCTAAATGCCAAGCACTGGGCTTGATGATAGAGACAGAGAGATAAAAGAAAGACACAAACTCTTGTCTCATGTAGCTTAAAGTACTGGAGACAGACAATAAAGAAAAATTACACAAATAATTACAAAGCTGTGGCCTAGCATTAGGTAGTCTGGGAAAAAGATAACTATATTGTGTCTTTTACCCTTTTATCTAATTTCATGTTTTTCATGTAGATATAGCTGTAGGCTAGTTGTTATAAAATTGTTATAGCCCATATTGTTATTGAATATTCATGAGATAGCGGCCACACCACTTACCTCTTTAGCATAGTTTCTCTAATCCCGGTGTGATCGTTTTGAATTAATAAGAAAACAAACAAACAATGAAATGTACAAACTTGTGAAGAAGATGGCTGTTCATGGTAAAAATCTAACAAAAATTGTTGTGCTCGGCTTCATGATCTGCAGGGAACTAGCAAACTTCTCTGCCCTACCGTTTCTAACCTAGACGGTAGTAACTAACACAAAAAGAAAGCAAAAAAATGAGGTGGTCATTGTACACCTTTTATTCACCTAGAGTAGAAACGAATCTCACTACATATTCAGCCAAAGCACAAACACAAGTTTATTGATGAGAAATTTTGATCCTTCTCTGTGTTCTTTATGCACATTGATCCGGGGTGATGGAACTTGCCCCGAGGAATTGCTTTTTCAATTTTATGGCATGCTGTTGGGTGCAAATTAATTAAGCACATAATTTAGCACATTACTAGTTCACAGTTGGAGGGCACTGACCTCTTAAAAGCATTTGCATTTAGCCTTGGGGACAGTGTAGCAAAAGTAGTCCATGTGCCACCCACCTCTGGACAGGGTCAGCCTTAGGGTGTAGGTCTGAGATCTGAGAGGGGGACAAAAGGGGCATTCCCAAAAAATAGTCCTCTGATTTCTAAAACTGTGAAGGATAGGGCCACCCAAAAGCATAGGTGGCTCCTGTTACATTCCCCTGGGGTTGGAAATGCCTTGGTAGATGGAGTGTGTTTGGGCAGCAAAGAAGAGAGGAGGAAGATTCACACACGGACTGAATTTTCCAGTTTATGGGCTTTGTCTGGCTTTAGGGCACACTGTCCCCTATCCTGTGGTCAGGACTACAGAGCCTGAGGCTGTTCCTTTTTAGAGTCCTTTCTGTATCTCCCCCACAATACACCTTTTCCATGCAAAGGCATAAATAGAATCCAGTGGACAACACCTTTGGTTACACTTAGTGCCTGTAATTATCCTACTACTTATATAAGATCCATAGCATTCAAAGTAAAATCTCTTTTCAAAGATATTCCTGAAACACCCCTATGGGCTTGTAATGGCAGTTAATAGCCTCCTTTTCATTATCATCGGAGACTTCTAGATCTAACTCTGCTAATGTGGCTGCACCAGAATGAATATCCAGAATGTTAGGCCTCAGTTTAGGGATTTCTGTCAATGCACAAATTCTCTGCAAAAATTTGCTTTTTTTCCTTTTCACTGTCCTAGGCATTTTATTGTTCATAATTTATTATTATTAATAATTTATATGGTCATAATTTATTATATTTTTAACACGAGGTTACAAATTGATTAGATTACGTGGTTTGCATTTGTTAGGTGAAGTCCTTGTTGTAGTTGTGCCCCTCACCCAGGAGGTGTGCCATGCACCCCTGTATTGTACCTATTAGGTGAG
The DNA here is from genome assembly GCF_000181295.1 of Otolemur garnettii. NCBI lineage: Eukaryota > Metazoa > Chordata > Mammalia > Primates > Galagidae > Otolemur > Otolemur garnettii. The sequence goes on along the minus strand of NW_003852412.1, from coordinate 910,636 downwards.
AGCACATGGATCCTTCTCCCACTTCTTCCCTTCCTGCAATTTGAATTTAATTGAGTTTTTCTCCTGTGTGGGCACGTATATTTGTTCATCTACTGGTTTCATGTTAGTTTTGAGGACACTGGACACTTGCTTTTCCATTTTTGTGATACTTTACTAAGAAGAATGTTCTCCAGTTCCATCCAGGTTAATACCAAAGATGTAAAGTCTACCTCTTTTTATGGCTGAATAGTAGTCCATGGTTACATATACCATAGTTTATAAATTCATTCATGAGGCTCGGCGCCTATAGCTCAACCAGCTAAGGCGCCAGCCACGTACACCTAAGGTGGCGGGTTCGAGTCCCCAGCCCGGACCCGCCCAAAACAACAATGATGGCTGCAACCAAAAAATGGCCGGGCGTTGTGGTGGGCGCCTGTGGTCCCAGCTACTTGGGAGGCGGACGCAGGAGACTCGCTTGAGCCCAGGAGTTGGAGGTTGCTGTGAGCTGTAATGCCATGGCACTCTACCCAGGGGGACAGCTTGAGGCTCTGTCTCAAAAAAAAAAAAATAAATTCATTCATGGGTTAATTGGCGCTTGGGTTGATTCCTTATCTTGGCAATTGTAAATGGAGCTGCAATAAACAATCTAGTGCAAATGTCCGTATGATAAAATGATTTTTTTCCTCCAGAGTAGATACCTAGTAATGGGATTGCAGGATCAAAAGAAGGTCTATTTTGAGTTCTTTGGGGGGATTCTCCACACTTCTTTCCAAGAAGGCTGTATTAGTTTGCAATCACACCAACAATATAAATGTTCCCTTCTCTCCACATCTATACCAGCATCTGCAGCTTTGAAACTTTGTGATGTGGGCCATTCTTACTGGTGTTAGGTGATATCTTAAGGTGGTTTTGATTTGCATTTTTCTGATAATTAGGGACATGTGTTTGCTGGCTGTTCATCTTTCTTCTTTGGGGAAGGCTCTGTTCCTGTCTCTTGCCCAGTGATAGATGGGATTGTTTGCTCTTTTTTTGTTGATTAATTTGAGTTCTCTGTAGATTCTAGTTACCAACCTTTTGTCAGATTTGTAACATGAAAATATCTTTTCTCATTCTGAAGGGTGTCTGTTTGCTTTAATTGTTGTGTCCTTAGCTGTGCAGAAACTCTAGCTTAATTAAATCCCAATCTGCAAAAATTTGACGTTGTCTATTCTCTGGTTGAAATGTTTTAAAATACAGAAAAGATCAATATGAATTTTAGGGCAAATTTCAAGGGTTTTCAATTTCAGAACATATATGGTGCCAAGTTTACTGCGCAAGTGAATCCCATTTGCTTTCGTTTTCTGCAGCATTGATTTTATGCTAGGCTTCCCTTCCCTTCATGTTTATCGCTTTCACAGAACTGTTCATTATCAGAAATGATCTTGCTCATATATTTGCTTGTGAGTTTACTATTTGTACCACCCTGATCTCTCATCTCAAAACTATGTATGTAAACCCTGTAAGGTCAGGAACTTCATCTGTTTTCTTCAGTTCTAAAAACCTAGCACCAAGGACTGATCCTTACATACAGTAAGACCTCCATACATACAGAGTATTAATAAAAAGGAGATCATACTATGTATGTTTTTATACAACTTGCTGTGCTACTTTAGCATGGCTTGGAGATATTTTCATGTTAGTGCATTTTGATTTATGGAGTGCTTTCTACACATAATGGATGGATAGTATTCCATAGTAAGGAATTCAGAATGTAATTGTTCTCTTTCTTTTCAATATGCCAATATTTGCATAAGGCAGATCATTTGAGACAGAACACTGGGACAAAGTATATGTGTGTGTGTGTGTGTGTGTGTGTGTGTGTATACCACATTTTATATTTTAATCTATGTTGCCAAGTTAGTCTCTGAAAAGCTATGCTAATTTACACTCTACTTCCTGGAATAGTAAACTAGAGGACCCATTTCCCCATCCATTTGCCAACACTTCATATTATTAACATTTAATTTTTGCCAATCTAATGGGGGCAAGAAGAATCTCACTGCAGGCTTATTTTTCATTTTCTTTATTGCTACTGAGATAAACTTGTTTTTATATATTTCTTCTTTACATTTCCTATTCACATTATTTCCTCATTTAAACAATGAGTTATCTTTCTTTTTCATTTGAAGGGGTTCTTTCTATATAATGGATACAGATCATTTGTCTGTTATTCCTACTCCTTATATCTCTTTGACTATTGTATGTGTTTTAATTTTGTTTATAATGATTTTGTCACAAGTTGAAGTTTATATAGTCAAAGCTGTTCATATTTTCCTGTATGTCTCTTGGCTTTATGTCTTGCCTATGTTTTCTTGTAATGCACAGTTTTGAAATGTTCAGCTCTATAGTTCATCTGTAATTTAACTTTGCATATGGCATGATACAAGAATCTAAATTTTTAGCTCAGATGAAGAGCCAATTGCCCCAACACCACTTGTTGATTTTTCTGTTGACTTCATTGCTCTTTCTAATGTATTAAGTTCACATATAAATGTGGGTCTATTTCTAGATACTAGTTTATGTCCATTTATTTGTTTATCTTGTGGTAATTCCATATTTTAATTATTATGATTTTAGTATTTGGTAGGGAACATTTTCCTTCATCATTTTTTTCTCAGAAATTTTTGAATCCACTGCAAATGAAACTATAAATACTACCATCTGGGACTTGGACCTTTAATAAGGATGAATCGTTGATGACTTTTCAGTATTGTCTGGGTTTAATGGTTTATGTAAAATATTTGCTCTTTTTGAGTTAATTTTGACAATTAATTTGTCCTACAAAGCAATACACTAAATGCATTTTTTAAACAAGCAACTTAAACTAGTGGAAACACTAAAAACATTTTTAAAAGTATAAAGCTAAATATGGTTTTCTTTGGTAACTGTTTCATATCCCTAATGCTATTTATTTACAGCTCCAGATTTCTTTGCATATCACTGTTTCTTGGATTTCACATGCATCTTTCTCATGCTTGGATTCAGTTTTCATTTTGGGAGCATATCTTCAACTAATTATTTCAGAGATCTGTGGAATGCAAACGTTCTTAGTCTTTGCATGACTGAAAGTACATTTTCTCCTCTCTCTGTCTCTCTCTTCATACTGACACTTAGACTCCAATTGGTGGGTATAGAAATCTACGTTCAGACAGGGCATGGTGGCTTATGCCTGTGATCCTAGCACTCTATTAAAGGCCATGGCAGTGGATTGCTTGAGCTCAGAAGTTCCAGACCAGCCTAAGAGTAAGATCCCATCTCTACTAAAAATAGACAAACTAGCTAGACATGGTGGCTAGCACTTATATAACCAACTACAGGGAAGCTGAGGCAAGAGGACTTCTTGAACCTAGGAGATTGAGGTTGCTATGAGCTATGATGTTGTGGTTTTCTAGCCTAGAGCAACAGAGTGAGAATCCATCTAAAAAAGAAAAGAAAAGAAAGAAAGAAATCTACATTCAAACTAAGAATGCTTTCGATGTAGCCTGTTTATAGCCCTCTGAAAAATTTTTAGGATGTTATCTTTAAACTTTCAAGTTCGGAAATGACTCCTATATGTCTAGGTTTGGAGTTTTTTTATATTAATTTTTCTAGGCGTTTGATTGGCATTTACAATTTATTTTCTCCCATTTTTTATTTTGAAAAAGATATAGATTATATAATACATGTTTTATGCATAAAATTATATATAAATTACATATATCATTTTTGGATGAACCATTTAGAGTAAGTTTCAGACATTACTGACACTTTATCCTAAATGCTTTAGTGTATATCTCCTAATAAATATTTTCCTATGTAACCTTAAAACAATTATCATGTTATCATTCCAAAAATTCTTTTAACTTTGCTTAAATATGATTCAATACAATTTGATACAGTACTATTATTTAATATGTAGTCTACATTCAAATTTCTCTATTTGTTTCAATAACTTTTTTTACAGGAGGGCTCCAATTAAGGACAATGCATTCCATTTATTTATGATGTTTCTTTATTCTCCTTTAATCTAGAATAGCATCCTTGCCTATTTTTGTCTTTCATGTGATGGATATTTTTGAATGAAGAGTCCAGGCCAGTTGTTTTATATAATGTCTTTCCATTTGGATTTGTCTGATTGTTCCCACATGCCCAGATTCAGAGTAAACGTTTTTGGCAAGAATGTTATAGAAGTAATAATTGTGTTTTTCTTAGCGCTTCACATCAGAAAGCATGAGTCAGTTTGTCCCATTATTAATGATGCTAAGTATTATTGATTGCTTGGATAATGTGGTTTCTGCCAACTTTAACCATTGTAGATGAACCCTTTCTTCCTTATAATTAAGAAATCTATGGAGTGATTGAGAGAATGGGATCTTTTTAATTTAAATATTTCTTTGTTTAGGATTGGGGGAAAGATTTTTTGTTTTTCTTGATTATCTATTTCTCACAATTCTTTCTGTTCTTTCAGAATTTCTATTTCATACTGAAGTCACTGGATCTATCTTTTACATTTCTTAACTATTCTCCAAACTCCATATTTATCTTTTGGGGTGAATTCTGGGAGAATACCTTGACATGATATTTCAGTTTGCTATTTTAGGCCCTCAGTATTTCCACCATGATAATTATTAAGAACTGTGAAGGATTTGACATTTGAAGCCTACTTGCAAATTAGCCTGTTATAGTTTCATGGATACATGAGGTTCCTGGGTCAGAGATAAAGATAGTTTATTACTCACAGACTAGAAGTAGCCAGAGCATCAGCATTTGTGCTGTGTTTTTTGTTTGTTTATTTTTTGAGTCCTAATTCTCACAGGGAGATACAAGGATGTCAAATGATACTTGCACAGAGAGTGGGCTGTGTAACAGGAGAGGAAATCTGAGCCTTTTGTAAGCATGTTGGTCCTTTGCTCCAGAGGAAAATAGTTTCATTATTTTGAATAGTAAGCATGTCTTGCTCTGGAGGAAGACACTGTCTCTAGATCCCAAGGCATTTGCTAAATAAACATCTTTGAAAAGATAGTTTAAAACAAAGAGGAGTCAGTGCCTCACTTTGCAGGATGTGCAGAATGCAAGAGACCGAAAGAATTGTCTCCAACATGAAATTACCCATCTACTGAGTTTGTATGTGATTGATAACATTTTTATTTCCAACAAATTTGGCTGCTTCCTTTCCATTATATACAATTATTGTTTTCAATCTCTTTGCATTTATTGATTATATATGTTTGAAATGTTTTCATCACTTTAAAATTTGTTCCCCAAGTATTAGTTGTTTGTTGCACTTAGTATCTCCCTTCTATAATGTGGGCTTTTCTTAAAAATATGGGCATTCCTGGATGTCTATTCAGATTTGTCTCTGAGGATCCTGTTGGCCTATCATTCTAATAACAGTGCCTTCCTTCTGGTGACAGTGGGGAAGGGTAGGGTATATGGTTGGATAATGAGTATCTAAAACACATCTTCTGGGTGTGAGATTGATAAGTTACCTCATCGAAAAGGTGCCTGTTTGGGGGCCTCATGTCTGCTCTGAGTTTCCTGTTTAGAACTCCTTCTCCAGTGGGATATATTGAGCAAGTTAGCCTGGGAAAGAACACTGTAGTCATGTGCTCACTTTCTTTTTCTTCTGTGAATGTCCTTGTGGCAGCTCAGACTGACTTCACACTCTTTTCTCTGCCTTGCTGCCCAGTCCTGATGCTTACCCCGACATCCTCCTGGGGCAAGCACTTATGGTCTGTCTTGCTCAGTATGGGGCCAGCTCAGCCTTCCTGTATAAAATTCCAAACATTAATTTCTCTGACAACAGTTCCAGAAATCTTTCATGTGATTTGTATTTGTTTACTCTGAGCTTGAAGTATCCCTGGAATTAATTTTATTTTTGTAGACATTTTCTCGTTTCTTCTCAAGTTCCTTATCGGCTATGGTTTACTCTGTTCATTTATTTATACCAATCCAATCCCAATTGCTTTCTAGCTTTGAGAAATTCTTTAACATTTCTGGTTTGTTAAAGTCATCCTTCCTTGTTTTTTGGGGTCGTGGGAGACTGTGCTATGTTTGCCACTCTGTATTTTCTTTTCTTCCTATAATAGAAGGGTCCATGTGACAGAGTTATGGTCAATGGACTCTGAGCAGTGATGTAAGCCTCTTCCAGACTGATCCTTAAAAATCCTCCTTTAGGATACCCTGTGTTTTTCTTTCCTTCCCCCTGACCACTGAATGGTTACAGAGAATGAAAAGAACAACTGCCCACTCCACTCCAGCACTAGTATCAGACATGCCATTGGAATAATTAATTCTTATATATTTGTTGTTGTTGTTTGTTGGTTGGTTTAGCAGACCCAGGCCAGGTTCGAACCCACCAGCCCTGATGTACATGGTTGGCACCCCAACAACTGAGCTATGGATAAGAATAATGCGTTCTTATCATTCATCAGGATTTGGTGTTGTTTCAGATAGCAGTTACCCTACCTTGACAAATATTAAGAATTAATATGGATTTATTCCTTTCATTATTTTCTGTTATTTCAATGGACTTTCAATAGGAAAGGAAATATATGCATGAGTGAGTTCAGTCCAACATCTCTGGATAAGCTTTCTCTCTAATTATACTCCCCTTTTTTGGAAAACAGATGCAAGATGAAAGCAATTTATTAACTTACTCAGCAATCATTAATTGAAGCCTCACTCTGCTCCAGGCCCCATGCTAGATGCTGGGGATACAATAGTGAACACCTTCATGGTGATCAAAATCTAGAGTGGACAACAGAAAAGAAACCAGGCAACTATTCTTCAAGATAGCAAGTTCCATTATCAGTGCCATGGAGATACTTAAGGGACACACCAAGTGGGCATTAGCCCAGCCTTGGAGAATCAGGAAAAGCTTCCTGTAAGAAGTTAAATCTAAGTTAAGACCCTCCCCCTCAAAAGTATGGGGTATTCATAAAGTCTGTGTGCAATTTTAAATTACCCTGTATAGGCATAGGCCAGGTGAAAGGGGTAGGATGAGTCATATGTCCCAGGCAGAGGGAAAAGCGGGAAGGAACTTATAAGTTGAAGTTCCTCAAAGTAATTCAAGATGCCTTGTGTAACCTTCCAGGGCAGGTAATGAAGGGTAGATGAGGAAGGGTTGCTGGTGATAGGAAGCTGGAGAGGTTAGCAAGGTCAGTTCATGGATGTTCTTCTGAGCCACTTGAAGGAGTCATCAGAAGAGCCATCCCTGGACAGCAGCCAATTTCAGTTCTTCTTCCTCAGCTTCCACACTTTGATTGGTTGAACCATAAGTGATGGTTCACTTATTCTCTAACATCAGGTGGGCTTCCTGCCCTGTTCTTAACAAAGGTGTCAACATGTGCTTTCAAGCCAATGCTTTGCTTGTCCGAGAGAGCAAATGTACATTTAAAATTATTTCTTATTATGAAATGAACTTTCTGTCCCTTGAAAAATCAATTTCAGGCCTCAGTGAACAAATATTTGCTCAGGAGGAGATGGGGAAGGGGAGGAAGAAAACTCTCAGAGCACCTCAAAACCATACCAAGCTGGTTGCATCACTGTTTAGAACCAGGACATCAAAAACTTGGCCACTTTCCTTGGAGGCTTGAGAAGTTTTGCCTTCAGCTCCTTGGGGATTTCCATGTATTTTTAGCTTGTTTATGGATAATATACTAGGCATGCTTGAGGGAAAGTTAAAGGAAACCACCCATGAAGCACATAACAGATCGGAAGGCTGGTTATTCTTATATTCGTGAGAAATGGTCATTTGTTCAGGAGGAACAAACCCACATCTGATTGTGGGCAGTATCAAGAGTACAACAGAGCGCCCTGGCCTCAGGAGTCAGGCACTGATGATACTGGAGGATTGGGCTGGTGGTCCTTTATCATACCCACTCTAGACACCTTTTCCTTCTCATGTCTTCTTTCCGTCATTCTCCTTCTATGTTCAAGTTTTCCTCTATTCCTTCTCCTGCCACTTCCGTTCCTTCTTTCTTCCTGCCTGTCTTCAGCTTGCTGGTGATAAAGGAGACACTGCCATAGATGATATCTCTTTAGAGGTCCTTGGTTTGGCCTCTAGGGTCCAGCAAAGTCAATGTCATCCATTTGAGTAAATTTCTCCAGGAACCAAAACAAAATAAACCAATGTTCTCCGAGCTAATGCTCATCTCTGCCCTCTCACTTCCTTGATGGCAGAGACAAATATCCTATGTCTTTTGTGCTCCTGACACATCACCTGCTGTGATACTATGCACAGAGCAAGCTTTCAGGACAGTCTTCTCGCTGAGTGAATGTGAACAACAAAATAATCATGGCTTACATCAGATGTATGAGTGCTTGTCCAAATAGTTACACTCGCTCTCATGCATTTTCATAACTGGTAGGTGCTTTTTAACTCCAAGCACTGCGAAAAGGGCTAGGGAAATGTAGGCCATTTGTTAAGTAATCCACTTTTACTCTCTTATGTTTCTAAAAAGTATGTAATTTAAATAGAAATAAGTTATATTAATTCAGTTAGTTGTTTGCTCATATTAAAAAATAGTTTCAAAGGCTTTTCTACACTATGGTAAAAGATATTCTTAGTGCCATAGGACACACGGGCAGAAAATAGCTGTGCCATACATTTTGCCCGTGCACTGGGAAATAAACATTTTCCAACTCAGAAGAGATATAGAACTGTCCTCCCCCACTGTTCTGCGTCCTCCTCTGGTCTCCTTATGGCTTCCCATTACTGTCTCCAGAGTAGCAGACTTTGTGGTAGCACCACGTGAGAAAACAGAAGCATGGGATGGCCCTCCGCAAACAGAAGTGCAGACAATGGAGGACACACTGGAAGGACGTCCTCCTGGGGCTGTGAACGCTCCATTTCCAGCCCCTAAAGCACAGCAGAACAATGCACAAGATGTGTTTACTGATAATTAATTAATTCCAACTTTTCCGTAATGGGTGTCATGGCTAAATCATGCCCTTTTTGCACACGTGAATGCTTCATTTTATTTTTACTATATAAGATGATTTTTTTTGGTCAGAATTACACTTCTTCACCCAGTGTAAAACATTCTGTAAGTCATTAAACAGTCTGTAGAGTTGATGTTCCCTCTAGTCTTAAAAGCAACTCTCTGAACTTAGTGTTATTTTGTAAGAAAGTAAACACACAGAGGATTTTATCTGTTAAGCATGGTTTTGAAGTGCGCTTACTAATAATTAATGAAGGCAAATCTATGGATAAAATTCAGCCAACCTTGCTACTATCCTTCATTTATCCATTGGGTATGTTCTCCTGCCCTTCTCCAATATAGCTTAGTGGGAATGGTCCAGTGTAGTGGAACTATCACAAACTTTGCAGTGGGTCATGGGCTTTGTGACCTTACACAACTTACCTCATTGAGCCTCAGGTTTTTTATCTGTAAATGGGGAAAATATACTTGGGGGTAAAATGAGGTAACATGTATAAAGCACCTGGCAAGTGGAAGCTATTATCATTGCTATTATTTTATTCCTCAGCTGACATTACTTTGACTATAAGATTACAAATACAGTGTGATACTACCAGTGTTTAAAGTCATGGAGCTAGAGTAATAAAAGGTTTGAGATTATCCTTGGATTATAGAAGTGGTTATGTTTATATTCTTCAAACACTATAAGCCTGTTCTGGTCTTGGGCATTAAACACCAAACAAAGTTCATGAGGTTATTTTCCTCTTGTCATTCAAGTCCCAGATTAAATGTTATCTCCTCAGAAAATTTTTTTTTATTAAATCATAGCTATGTACATTAGTGCAATCATGGGGTACAATGTGCTGGTTTTATATACAATTTGAAATATTTTCATCAAACTTGTTAACGTAGCCTCACGGCATTCCTCAGAGGATTTTGACCGCCCCATCTAAAGTAGCTACCCAGTCACTTTCTATTCTCTTTCTATTCTGTCATCTATTCGATTTCACTTACCTGCATTGTACTTTTTAGCACTTGGGATTTTTAGAAAATTTGTGTATTCCTGCTCTTTCTCCCTTTTTCTCTCTCTCCTTCCCTCACTTCTGTGCTCTCTCTCTCTCTGTCTCTCTCTCCTCTAGAACATATGCTTCATACAATCAGGAACTCAATCACAGCAGTTTCCCAGCACCTAAAACAGCGCCTTACATATGACAGGTGCTCAGTAAATATTTGTTCAAAGAATAAATGCATGCTTCCACTCAGAATTTGAATCATAAGCTATTTTAAGATTTATTCTGCTTCATTCCTTCTAACCCACTGTTCTATTTTAGTATCGATTGCCTCATTACTTAGAAAGTAAGGTCTTGTGGCTATATCCTATCTCTGCCTTTATGTTACTTGTCTATTTTGCTGGGTGTGGAATATTTCCTTTACATTTCTAAATATAATGCTGAATACACTGGAGCCTTGACTGCTCATATTCTATTCTTTGTCTTGAGCCCATCCTGTATTTTGCTGGATGGTGGTTTATTAGTTTCTCATTCCTGTATCTTGAGCTCTCTGCTCCCAGCAGGTTGTGAATTAAGATTTTTCAACTTTTAACATTTCACTATCCTTTCCCTTTTGTGATTACATCTCTTCTGCATATTTTTATCTCTGTATAAATCATGGTGGCATATTTTAGGGGAAGAACTCAGCTTAGGGGGAGGAAGGGAGGATGGCATACCTCTAAAGGACATGGGGATGGGTTTTATTGTAAGTTATGGCAGAAAGGCAAGCAGCCTCAGTCAGAGGAGGCCACTGACAGAGCAGGGTCAGACGAGAGCAGACAGAAGAACAAGTTCACGGGTGCAGGGGAGCTGGACTGGAGTGTTCTGTCATTTCGGCTACTTTCAGAATAAGAATGTTGTCTTAACTGACTGAATGGGGAAAGAAATTGCAAGAAAGGAAAGCCATGGTCAAAATAGCAAGATCATCCAATTCCCTTAGAAATCTGGCTCCACTTTCTCCCAGCAACGTGAATGAAACCTTCAATCTCATTTCATTTTGTGGCAGAAAACAGGCATTAATGGTCAATGTGATACATGGACTCAGTAATGGGAAAAGATTTCTTACCTAACTAACTGTGAAGAAGTGAGAACAGCAATTTTTCGCTATAAACATAGAAATCAGAGTCTGTCAAGTAATGCTTTCAATCTATAACTTAAAGTGTTAGAATATGGAACTACAGAATGACTAAAATTATTCCCATCTGTCATCTTCTTAAAACAAACATAGTTTTTCAGAACCACTCTCTACCTGATATAACCCAATAGCCTTTATTCATGTAGATTTTACTTCACCTGACTGTAATTTACTTTAATTTTGTTAGCCACGGAAAACAAAAATTATTTTAGCAATGTTTTTCTTCATTTCTTTGGCAATAGCATGATCTTGGACCATATAAAAGATTTCCGAGTAGTTTGGACCGATCGGATCATGAGACAGTAAATTCAGATCCCTTGTGCATGAAACAAGCAAGAAGATCCATCGGAGCTATTGTTAAGAACTAAAAATACCTGTTATTTCCTTAATTGGGAGTGAAGGACAACCTTCATTACTAAATTCAAGCTCTCTGTGAGAACTTTGAAATTATTAGAGGCTTATTTTTCCCAGAAAGAAAATATACTCTTCATCCCTCTAATGACCTTGTGTGCCCTTTCTCTCTAAAGCGTAAACTGATGTCATGACTGCCCAACACAATAATGAAACTAAGTGGATAATACCATCTGGACTTCTGATGGCAGCCAGGGAGGTAGATACACAACTGGTGAGATAACTTGGTTTCAGTATCTAATCCAGTGAAAAACTGACCAGAGATTCTCAAATAGAGCCAAATAGTGACTCTATTGCGACCCCTTTCCTTTCCTCAATAGAAAAGAAATGCTAAAGAGGAGAATGGCAAACCTTTAGCACTCACATGGAGAGAAAAGAAATTAGTTTACCTAAAGATTATCAAAATACAGTATAGCCTCTATAGTTGACTACCTCCCTACACTGACCACCTCCTTAAGTTGATCTAATTTTCAAAGACTGAACATGCACATGTACACGTCAGTACAGTAGGCCTAGTTCCTTATGTTGACCACTTCCATATGTTAACCAATTTGTTATAGTTCCTTGGGTGGTCAACTTACAGAGGTTCTACTGTACTAATTTTTGTTATAGTGCTGAAAGCAACAAACCAGACAGAGATTCTAAACAGAAAAAGATTTTGAGTGTTCCAAATTAGAATGGGAATCACTATTCCCCTAAGACTCTGGGAACCATTTGATTTCTCCAGGGAAGGATATAGTGAGGTCATCGAGATAGGCTCATTCCCTATCTTACACCAGTAGTACCATTGTTTGAATAAAAAGTACTAGTTTTACCCTGTCTACCAAGATTTACTATGCCACACTAGTGTAATAAAAAGACAAACTTCTTAGTAGACAAACTCTACTAGTGTGGCATAGTAAATCTTGGTAGACAAACTTCTTAGTAGACAAACTTTACCAGTGTGGCATAGTAAATCTTGGTAGACAAACTTCTTTCTAGTGGATAAATGGTCCTTTTTTGCTAACATATGATATATATAAATCATATAAATATTTGTATCTCATATATGTATATATATATCTCAATCCTGGGGAAAGGAAACTGATTTCTTGATCTAAGCATTCTCCTTCCACCTCTACTACTTTGCCTTCAATTTGGAATTACCTATACCTCAGTTCCCACTCACTGTTCATTTAGAGTTTATACATATTTTTCCTTATCATACATGTTGACTCAATGCCTTGAGTCACATTAACAGACTCCCTGATCCTTCCCCATTCCTTGTTTTAATGAAGATAATGCATTGCCTTTCATTCCAATGTGGTGAGGTTTCCCCAGCTTGCTGACTCTTCTCTGTTTACTTTTGTGAGCAGAGACTCCAAGCTTTAAGGGCAAGGCATATAATTAACTCTTAAAGTTTAATATTCTTGTGCTGTGGTCTGTGGACCTATTTCTTCCCTAACTCATTTCTGGCAGCTCATGGTCCTTGGAGCCAAGTACCCTTATTTTTTGAAAAATAAGCTGGGGGTTCTGGGCACAAACAGGTTCCTTAGCAGCTTCTGATGATACCAAAGAAAGAACAAAACCAACAGCTGACATTTTCTATGTCATCTTGATGGTGGAAATATGAAGTGTCCCACAGTATAAACATCCAGGAGTCCAGAATAGCATTGAGTTAATCCCTTAGAAGAAATCACTGGTGGGAAGAAAGAAATAGGCATATCATACAAATGTGGGACTGGAAAATTAAAATCTGATTTCCTTAATGGAACTATCTTCCACCCAAGAGCTTATATTTTATTTGACATTCTGGAAATTTCCAGAAAATTTGTCTAGTATATATTTTCATATATATATTTTCTAGCACTTTATTTTCTCTGGTTTTATGACATCTTCCTTTGCGCTTACTGCTAGCAACTTATCTCCATCTTCAGTATAGTTTTTTAATCCTACATCCTTGTATTCCTGTTTTCTTTACTTTTAGATTAACTGAGAACTTCTCACCAATAAAGAAGTCTTCTTCTCATTGTCTTAACTCCACTAGTACCAGGACAAAGTTAACAATCCACAGGACAGCTGGCTCTTAGACATGCATTCTGGAAACACAAGCTTGCAAGCACTGTATAAGATGTATATGCTTTCAAAATTAGTAAAGAATGATGGTTTGCTGATTACAGATGGTAACAATCTATATTCAGTTGAAGAAACGCACCACTCAATTTGTCTTTTAATTTTTTAGAGAAGTTTCTTATTCAGTAGATCTGGGTGGGGTCTGAGAATTTGCATTTCTAACAAATGTTTCAGATGCTAATGCTGCTAGTTTAGGGGCTACACTTTGAGAACACTGCCTATTTCAGTAGTCATGTCAAGAGTTCAAGGAGCAAATATGCTATAGGAGCCAGAATACAGCCCACATTCATCAGAGGCACCTACCAGTTTTGTATTTATGTTTCATCAGTGAGGGGGGAGGGAGGGGAGAAGAAAGCCTAAATCCATGTTGAAAGCCTGTACTGAGGGGAGTAGAGAGTAGCAAGGGAGAACAGAACGGTAAGGGATCGGAAGTATTTTGTTTATTCATCTGTGGGGTGTGATTTAATGTTTTGCTTCAAAACACAGAGCAGCAGTTCTCAAGTCTCAGAATCACCGGGAGTGCCCACAGAAATTCAGATTCAGTAGGTGCTTGGATAGGATCCCAAAGTCTGCATGTTTACCCAGCATCCTGGATAATTTGAAGTAGATTTTCCAAGGATTACACTTTAATAATGATAGGCACTGGAATGGGGGAGGGGACTAAGGGCAGGGGCTTATTTAGATGTTTTTTAAAAAAATCAGGGAAGGAGGCAGAGCAGACAGGAGGCAGCAAAGACCCAAGGAGCTGATGGGTAAGGGGTGATATGTTTTTCATTTGCATGAAAAGACCAAATACAACAGGGCAGCAATCTGGATGAGAAAATGCCTTTTAATTTTAAGCAGAGAGTGGCGAGAAGAATCTTCCTTTCAAAAGTCAGTTGTGAAAAGACAAAAAGTAGGAGTGGATGGCAGAAGGAGACCAGGTAGCTTACTGAAGAGGAGTTAGAGCAGGAGTGGGAGTGAAGGTCACTGGGCAGTAAGGACATGCTGTCAGCAAGGAAGATTCCAGCAGCAACAAGACGTGAAATACCTCAGGCAGAGCCAAAGCAGATCTGGGGAATGAAAAACACCTGTACCCAGTCTGTGTGATCATTGAAAAGAATGAAAATACTACTCTATATGTATTTATGTGTGAGTGTGTGTGTGATAGAGAGAGAGAGAGATGGATAAAGACGTTGGCTAATGACACCTGTTTGAATGTCATGAGTACGTCTGACTATTCAATTTTCTGACTAGGCATTTGTTAGGAGTGTCAAGGTGCAATCTCTCTTGTATTAATAACACAAGTAAAAATGGAAATCCTTCAAAGACCAGCCTTTAGAAGTCAAAAGGAGCAAGGCATGACATTCAAATTTTGAGTAAGATATTCTCTTGTCTCTGGAGCAACATAGCATAATCTTATTTTTATAAGAATGAATGTGTACTTACATATATGTGTATACAAGATTTGATTTTTACAAGGACTTTATCATGTCCTTTAGTCTCCCTCAAATTGCAATGCTCATTTGGTTTTAAGTCTTTACTTGAACCACTTCTTCATCTGAATTATCTCTCTGTTTCCTGCCCTAACAGAACCTTAGCTTGAGAACCCCAAGATTTTCCCTGAGTATTCCTGACTTCACTGACATTTTCTTTTTTCTTTCTTTCTTTCTTTTTCTTTTTTTTTTTTTTTTTGCAGTTTTGGCTGGTGCTGGGTTTGAACCCACCACCTCCAGCATATGGGGCCGGCGCCCTACTCCTTTGAGCCACAGGCATTGCCCTCACTGACATTTTCTATCTCTGAATTAAAATCATAAGCAAAGAACACTTTCTGTGCACCCTCCCTACTCTCCTGCACTTAAGCATAAGAAATTTATGTTTGAGAGCTTCCCCACAAACTATTATTTAACGAATTCATAAAGAAAATATGGGTTGAATCCTCTAGTAGTAGAAACTTTTGGCTTCTTCTGTAGTGTCCATCCCATTCCACCCTCTCCCATCATGTAATAGCCAGGGATTTGGAAGGGTAGACCCCAGAATGGGCTTTGATTGCCTAAACCAGTCAGTGGAATTCCACACCTCCATCTACAGTGATTGGTTCAGGCATAGATCTGGTTCAATGAGAATGAAGCTCAGGACCTGTGCTCTATACCTGAGAGTTCTCTTTCTTAATAGATTGTGTGGTGTGCACATGTGGTGACTGGAACTATTTGCTAATGTGGGAGAAGATAGTTTGAGGGTAAAGTCAACAACCAGAATGCAGGGCATCATTTTGTGAATCATAAATCTGATCAAACACGGCTGAAACTCTGGCTACCTCTGGCGGGTACAGTCGTTTGAGCCAATATATTCCCTTTATGGTTTAAGACAGGGAATGAGTTTATCTATTACTAATATGCCTCCCTATTATTTGTCAAGTTCCTCCTTGTTTTCAATCTTTGGGACACAGTATGTAATTGGTCTTCTTGCAACTTAATTCATTTAGGAAAACACCTGCACTCTTGGACAGCATTTACTCCCCTGGCAAGATCATTATATATTTCTGCTGCTTATGCTGATTCTAATAAAAGTCACTTTCACAAGCAGTAAAAGAATACATTTGATTGAGAACTGTTTCAACTCAGTTTCTGTTCAAAATGATTAGTGTTCTTATGTACTTAGTACTAATATGGACTTCTTACTCATTTATAAATGAAACATTTCCTAAACACTTAAATTAATTCTAGTTGCATACAGATGGCATTTAGCTCACACAGGCACTATGTGAAAGATGGATTTTTGTTTAACATGCCCCAGTGTTTCTGATAGTGAAGTGGATACCTTTTCGATGAAACTGAAGAGACCCCAGAAGACATATGGATTTTAGCATCTCTGTTGTGTACATTTCCAAGCAGCACTGCAGCTGGATGTAAAGCCGGCAGATTTCTGGGTGGATCTCACCATCTTCTGGGCTGTAACAGAATGAAAGAGAAAAGCTGTGAACATTCTCAAGATTTCACTCATCAGCCACTTGTCTCATCTCTAAGAGGGGAAAATGCTCAATAAAGATTCCTTAAAGCCTTGATCCTAAAATATAGGACTTCCTGCTTTCAAACCAATGACCGATGTGACAGTTCTTACATAAGTGTCTCTCTGACTAACAGCTCTTAATTTTTTTCCCCTTCAGCAGCAGCCTTCTGCTGGGAGCTTAAAATCATAAATGCTTTACGTAATTGAAAATATCAGACATTTTCAATTTAGCTGTTGGAACAAATTTGCAAAATATATTTAAACCATAAGAATCTCCTAGCCTGCAAGAAGAGATTAAAAACCCTTGTTTTAACGGAAACCAACAAGAGCTATTCAATTACCATGTTGTAAGACAGCTCTTTAATATTAGGGCCCTAGCAGAATGTGATTAGAGAGCCAACTTACAAATTATTTTTATCAAAGTTTTTTGTCTGAGTCTGAAGGATATTCCTTTATCGTGTATTCTGGCTAATTTATAAATGGTCAAATGTTTTTAATGAAAATATAGAAATTTTCTGAAAAGAGAGAGAAGCAATAAAATTCTGATAATTCTGCTTAACAATCTAAACCTAAATAAACCCCGAACTTATGCTCAGTATATTCTAAAGTCTTTGACTCTTTCTCTATTAAATGTGACAAACCATGTAAATGTGAATATGATGAAACATGGAGTAATCACTTATTTTTTGATTAAGTGGAAAGAAATTAGTGGTTGAAAAAATAATACTCAATTTTATATGCAGCGACAATAGCATATGCTGAATAAAACAAACTAATAAAAGGATAAAGTGTAGAGATAAATTAGAAATGAAGGAAAAAGCCTAATGTGAACTCTGTCAAACATCCTCATGTGTCGTCTTTACTTCTGTCCCATTCCTTTAAAATGCATTGAGATCTAATTAAATAAAGTACCATTTGGATTTGATTTCTTTGTAAAGTGGGTTGGTGGCAAAATGTCAGGGGTACCATCAGATGAAAAATACTGGCTATATTTTTAAGTTCTGGACTCAAAGTAGAAAGAATTTGTATGTATCCAGCACTCTACCATGATAATTAGTTTTCATTTTCAACACTTATTTCATACAGAAGCCTATCAACTCATACAGCTTATATAACTCAGGAAAATGCAAAATTCTTTGCCTCTGTATCTGTGATGCCTGCACAGTCAGCCTGTGTCTTTCCCGTGTCCGATGGTACAAAGTGCCTCATAAGAACTCACATGCAAAATTTGGCTTTATCTGAATGTTAATGGACTACGTTACTTTTCATTTATGCCTCAAAGGGCCAGCCCTGGGCCCTTTACTGCAAGCCAGCTTATCGCTGGTGAAAGTCACAGGTTATCTTATTTTATTTTATTTGTATATATTTTTTAATGTTTCAGGTTAATCCATCTCAGGTTTTCTTTCAGAGGTTCCTCCCACAAGTGCCTTCCACCCTCACACGGTTCTCTCGCTATCTGGAGTTTCTTTCACCCTCCCCACCTACTCCGCCCAGACAGACAGACAGACAGATACACACATAAAATCTCTCATTACTAATTTCATATCATCTGAAGCCTTTCAAAATGTCACCAATTGTGTCCCATTCTCTCACAGTTCTGGGGGATTCTAAACAGATAATGGGCATTAATGGTTCATGGAATAAGTGATCCTGGTATATGATCTACTAATACATGGATTTTCACTGAAAATTTCAAAGGCAGTACAGAGGGCAGAAATGTCAAGGCAGGCAGGCCTTTTCTATGCTGCTTTGACATTCCAGTACCTGTGGTCTATTTCACCTACATATATTTAACATTGGCTCCGGTGGCTCATATACAGATTTTTCAAAGTTTTTTTTTTTTTTAACTGACACACAACAATTACAATTATCTATGGGGTATATGTGATGGTTCAATACATGTATACATCATGTAATGGTCAAATTAGGGTAATCAGGAAATCCATCACCTCAGATATTTGTCATTGCTTTGCGGTGAGAACATTCAGAATCCTCTTTTCTAGTTATTTTGAAAAATAAAATATGTTATTGTTAACTATAATCACTCTGCTGTGTAATAGGACATCAGAACTTAATCCTCCTAACTAACCCTAATTTCAAAAAACATGAAACGCTTCATGAATTTGCATGCCATCCTTGCTCAGGGGCCGTGCTAATCTTTGTATCGTTTCAAAATTCATTAGTGTATGTGCTGCCAAAGCGAATGCTCATATGCAGATTTTTTTTTTAAATCCTATAATAAATCTGTTGTATGCACTGTACATTTTATGAGTGGGACAATTAGCCAGAGTGTCATTCCAAAGCATGGAGTATTCTTATTTTCAGAAGTACAAAATATGTGCCTCGTGGCTTAGTTCCAAAACTAAGCAAACTTCATATATAGATGACATTTTATGTAATTTAAACAAATGACTCCTGCATTAACATATTTTAAGGACCACTATATTTTATTTATTGTTTTATAGCTAGAAAGAGAGAGAGAAAGTGATGTATCTAGTGATTCCAAAAAGAAGGCAAATCAAATAGACTAAAATGTCTAATTAAAAACATTTCTTTGGGTTCCATCTCCTTATTTCTTCTAAGATCCATGGAGATTCTACAAACTATGGAGCTGTTGTATCCCTCATAAATATTTGAGGAAGGAGCTGAACAGGCACCTCCAGAAATACATTCTCCTAACAAAAACTAGTTGACACTAAAGTTGCATCATAAATAGTCTGGTTAAAAATTTCATACATATGCTCATATATTATCCTTTAATATCTTGGAAAACTGAAGTGTAGAGAAAGAAAGGAACTATTTAAAGAAGAGTGGAAATGCTAAGATATCTTGTTAGAGTGTCCTAATGTCTAGACCAAGTTACATTAACCTCAGGGCTTGCACACTTTAGTTCTTCACCTTTAGAGCTCTGAGGGGTACTATTGTTATGGATTCCTGAAAGTTCATTGAAAGACAAACTGTCATATAAGTTATAATATGTTCAATGTTATAAGCAGTAGACCGAAATACATTTTTGATGGGAGAATAGAGGAAAAGTTAAGAAAACAGCAAGTTAAAAGCTTGAAACTTCCTAGGGATAAATGACAAGACCTAAGACAAGATTTACATTAAAATAAAATCAGACCTGTGAATTTCCTCCAGGAACCGGAAGTAACTTAACTTAGAGGTAGCTTTGGCACGTGTTACTTCTGCTTAGTATAAAATGATTCATGCTTATTAGTCAAAGTTTATGAGAGTCATTCCTGAGGTGACTCATTTAATTCAGTCAGAGTTAGTGACTAGGTTGTGATTACATATTTATTTTTTTCTTTTGAGTCTAAGTAGAGAGCTAAGCTAATCCTGCTGATTAATTTTAAAACCTTATGTTTCATTGAAAAAATGTTAAAAATTAATTTTAATTGATATTTCCAGCAATTTAGAAGTTGCATCCACTTAAAATAATCACTGAATTATGAATCTGCTTTCAGAAAACTCCTTAAAGGTAAGAATTACGATTTAATGAGTTAATCGTATAGCTTAAGAAACTTGAACGGCTGTAGGAGTACAGAAAAGCAGATACTGCCTAAGTTACCTCTCAACAATGGAACCTCTCTTTCTATTGTGAATATTCTTATTTTATAATTCAGAAAGTAATATGATAAAGACCTGCTAGAATGGCTAAAATTAAAAGACTGCCATGTCATTACTTGGGGAAATGTAAATCCTGAGCCATCAAGTAAATACCCACTATCTAGATTCTACAATTAACATTTTATGATGCTTTCTTACGTATCTCCCCATCTGCTCATCCCTCTGTCCAACCAGCAATCCATATTATTCTTTTGAAGTTGCAGACATTGGTAAACTTTACCCCTAATCAATTCACCGTGACTATCACTAATGGAAGTTCTGTCAAATTTTGGTGATGATGCGGAACAATGGAAGCTCTCATACATTGTTGGTAGGAGTTAAAATGTTATACAACTCCTTTGAAAAGACATTCTGGAAACTAAAAGATGTTTCTTATAAAACTAAACATACATCTATCCAATGACCTGCCAATTCCATTTCTAGGTATTTGGCCAAGAGAAATGGAACCATATTCATAAATAGATCTCTATAAGTGTGTTCATGGTATTTATTTACAATAACCGAAAAAAGAAACAGCCCAGGTGTCTGTCAAGAGGAAAATGGTGAGGAAATTAGTACATTTCTACAATACAATAATAGGCAACATTAAAACAAGCTACCTTCTTAAAATAACATAGATGAATCACAAAAATGAATCTTGAGTGAGAAAATCCTTACACAAGCTAAATACTGTATGACTCCATTCACATAAACCTCTAGAGCAAGTGAAACTGACAGTGAAAACATTAGAACCGTGGTGGGGAACCGACTGAGGAAACTTTCTGGGAAGAGGATAATATTCTATATCCAGACAGTGGTTGTATGGTTACACGTATACACACACCAGTTACATGGGTGTATATATACATTTGGCAAAACTTATTGAAGGGTACACATAAAATCTGTGCATTTGTTTATATAAAATTTTACTTTAAAAGAAGCAAATATTGAAATCTAGGTAATATTATGCATGATGAGTTCTTTAGAGGTTAAGTTTACTAATATCTATAACTTCAGGAGTATAACACAAATTGCTGATTGGACAGGGGGATGTACAGGTAGGTAGATATGTAATGAAGCAAGTATCATAAAATGCTAACTGAAGAATCTAGATGGTGGGTAGTTTTTGATGGCCAAGGATTTAAATTTCCCCAATTATTACATGGCATAATTTGAACAAAACGACCAGGAACCTTTCTGCCTGGGTCAAGGTCAGGAGTTAACACACTGGGGATGGTAGTTGTGAAACATCTCAGCCTTGCATCTGTCTGCTCTTTTGCTGACATTGCCAGACTTTGGTGGTCTGTGCAGCTGCTAATAGCTTTGTAAAAGCCAGCAAAATGTTTGTTGTTTTGGTCGTCTGCTTCTAATGTCATGATTTGTAAATTTAGTCAAAGGCAGAAACATATAATGAAAGGAAAATGAGTTGTCGAGTCAGAAAACTTAGATTTAAATATATGCTGCGTCCTGTTAGAATTGTGATCTTAGGAAAAACACTTGGACTGCTCTGAGACTCAGTTTCCTCAGTTGTGAAATAGGGATAACTCTATGAAGTACCTCAAAGCTGTGCAATGATTAGATAAGATCATGGTGGGAAAACAGGGCGAAAATGTGAAGGATTATAAGATGCTGGCTGCAATCCATCTTAGCCCATCAAAGTCATGTTTACATAGCCTTACGCAGGTAAAAAGTCTTAAGTTATACAAATTACTTGCTATTTTGTGACAGTCTTTATTCTCTTACACTTCCCAAATAGGGACTTTTGTTACATAAACATGCAATTGGGCTGAGGAAAAAAAGGTCTGACCCTACTGACAACCACTCAGCATTTTACAGAGTGTAATGGTGCCAGATAAACACTTGGAGTTTGTCAGCTACCGAGACAGAAAGCAGAACTCCTGTCACAGCAAATCTATCCAAGTTTCTCTTTTCAGAATCAATTCTGTTGTCTCTTAAGCCGAATGGCGAGGAAGGACTCAGGAAGCCAAAAAGGCGGAGGGAAGGGGATAGTATCTTTTACTTTATTTTTTGGAGTAAATAGCCAGGAAGGAAAGGGGGATTAAATGACTTAGTGGAGGACAGTGGTCTCCAGAATACCGCTTCAAACGTCCCCACTGTCTCCTCTCGGATGGATCTCACTTACAAAGATATGCCCTAATTCTGTGCCAACTTCAGTGACAGTTTCAGAGCCCAGCGTTCCCATGATTTCTGTGAGAGTTCTCAAGGTGGTCCTGTAAGTCTATATACTCAATGGATTGTTGGGGAGGGGGCAGGCAGGGACCAAGTATGTGTATATGTGTGCGAGAGAAAGACCCAGTTACCATTCTACATTTCAAGCTTTTATTTATTATTATTATTATTTTGTTGCAGTTTTGGGCCAGGGCTGGGTTTAAACCTGCCACCTCCAGCATATGGGGCCGGTGCCCTACTCCTTTGAGTCACAGGCGCTGCCTCATTTCAAACTTTTAAAGGTAATTACAGAAGATATGCAAATTCATAAACACAGAACTGATGCTAGGTATCTACTAAATGACTACGTGTCTTACATCAAAATAAGCAGCACAATAAAGAAGAGAAGCCCAGGTAATGAGGAGACTGGACACAAGACATTTTCAATACAAGTTGATTGTATCTACAAGTTGATTGTCTACAAGTCTACACATCTACAAGTTGATTGTACCTACAAGTTGATTGTTTATAAGTCTACAAGTCTACAAGTTGATTGTACCTACTGTCTCCATGTTTATCATAATCGTGCTCCAGTGAGTGTTTATGAAACCTGTGTGTTAGGGGGAAACCTCTTGTAATTTCTGCATAGAGCATCTTAGCAGGTTTGGTTCCTCCAGGAGCCTTTCAAGCATAATTGCAGCAATTCCCCTCACTTCACAGCATGTTGTTCCATGCGAACATATGGCGGGCTCTCCGACTTCCTCACCATTGAACAGGAGTTGGGATCAAAGTCTGCCCTGCAGCTATTTGGGTTCAGTTAGAAATAAAACTTGACTTTTAACAGCACAGGGAAATCTGAAACGCAACTGAATTGTTTTTCGTGGCTACGGAGGGTACCTTCATATAAATCCACGAGGCTCAGAGGGGTCAGTGCCTCTTACAATTTCAGGCAACTCTGGTAATTCATTTCCCTGTTGTTTTCGGTTTGCCCTCTGCCAGGACCTTTGCTATTCCCCGTGACCCAGTTGGGAGAGTTGATAAATAATGGGTAGCATTATTAAGCTCATTATTGTTTTTTTTTCCATTTAAAAAGTAAAAATTATATTTAAACACTTAAAAAAAATCAATAGCCTCAGTTTCCTGACATAACCATGCTCATAATGAGAGAAGACTAAAAATATATATTACTATTAAATTGTAAATCATCTTTTATTTATCGTAAATGTTACTGTTTAATGCAATAGTGGTGAGAGTTGGGAATCGGTGGTGACATTTGAGGTGATTATGAAGGCGCCTTCTGGGCATTTTGTAGGGCATTAGAGGTTGAAGGAATTAATGGGCTGCATATTATGAATTCTTGTTCTCATTATAGGAGTATCACTCCCAAAATGTATACTAACTGACCAGGAAAAATTAACATGTACAGGCAACATTTCTTTAATCTTCAAAATAAAATGTCTTTATTATTCTATCTTGGTCTCTTTTCCCCATCTCTTACCCTTCCTTTTTGGTGTAAGTCTCTTGGCCTCTCCATTTTTTCCTCTGATTCTCTTAATGTCCTCTTTTTATTTTTCTTGGGACAGGGTCTCATTCTGTGTCTGGGTCTAGAATGCAGTGGCACAATCAGAGTTTACTGCAACCTCCAACTCCTGGGCCCAAGTGATCCTCCTGCCTCAGCCACCCAAGTAGCTGGGACTATAGATATGCACCTCCACATTGGGCTAATTTTTCTATTTTTTGGAGAGATGAGGGTCTTGCTCTTGCTCAGGCTGCTCTTGAACCTCAAGCAATCTTCCTCCTTTAGCCTCCCAAAGTGCTAGGGTCACAGGTGCAAGCCACCACACATAGCCTTTTATGTCCTCTTTATGGTCTCTGCTTGAGAATCATATGGGGGTCTGCAAACAGCTCCTGGGGACCTTATCTTATTGGATCTTGCGTTTCTTAGAGCTAGCAAACACAAAGCTTGTGGCTGATGGAATTGGAATGTTGGATTCTCAAATCTCTGCTGGGATGAAACCCACACAATACCATGGATCACATGGCTAGAATAGCCCTTTCTATATTATACCTAGGATTTGTATATATACACACACATAAACAGATATAGATATGTATAAACATTTCTTTTCTTTCTTTTTTTTTTTCTTTTTGAGACAGAGCCTCACTATGTTACCCTTGGTAGAGGGCTGTTGCATCATAGCTCACAGCAACCTCCAACTCTTGGGTTTAAGCAATTCTCTTGCCTCAGCCTTCCAAGTATCTGGAACTACAAGTGCACACTACAGTGCCCAGCCATCTTTTGGTTGCAGTTGTCATTGTTGTTTTGGCAGGCCTGGGCTGGGTTCAAACCCACCAGCTCCAGTGTTATGTGGCTGGCAACTAGATGCTGAGCTACAGGCACTGAGCCTATATATACGTATACATACAAATAATATATATTGCTTTTTAATAGGATCAGTTTATTTATTTGTTTTTTGAGACAGTGTCTCACTATGTCACCCTCAGTAAAGTGCTGTGCATCATAGCTCACAGCAACCTCCAACTCTTGGGCTTAAGTGATTTTCTTGTCTGAGCCTCCCAAGTAGCTGGGACTACAGGCACCAGCCACAATGCCTGGCTATTTTTTTGTTGTAGTTGTCATTGTTGTTTAGCTGGCCCAGGCTGAGTTTGAACCCACCAGCCTCGATGTATGTAGCTGGTGCCTTACCCACTGAGCTACAGGTACTGCCAGATCAGTTTATTTAAAAAAAAATATATATATATTTTAATTATTTTAAAGAAGCATATGTATTTATCCACATTTTAATCTGCACAATATTTTTACATATAAAAATCCAGATCTTCAGTCTCTGATGTTTAGTGTTTACACCTGATAACAATGATCTTCACAGGTCAATTATCATTTAATTATCATTCCTTCTACTGGCAAGAATTCAACTTGCTAATTTTCATTATATCCAAAAGTCTGGGTCATTCATTGCAATATGCAGTTAATTCCTGTTTTTAGCCACTAGAAATTTAGGGCTCAATACATAAACTTTTAGTTTACCTGAATAGTATTTAGCTCTTCTTTCTTAATTAGGTGATGCTGTATTTCTCTTCAGTAAAGGTACAGACTTTGTTAAAATCACCAAAAACAATGACACAGCTTTAAGGCAACTTGGGGGAAACTAGGCTGACCAAACTCGACTCATTCAATTAATCCAAAGAGACTTTTGATTAAAAAAAAATAAATTATTTCATCATCCCATTTAACTGTAATAGCACAAAATACTGATTAATACTTCAATGATTATTTATGCCAGATAGGTTGTGTAGGTGTAGACCAGCCAGTTGTTTAACCCATTTTGATTCAAGAGCCAATGTCTTTCTCTTACAGGAAAGACACGGTTTATCTTGAGTAATGGCCCAAGGGGGACAAAAGACCATGAAGGCCCCCAAATATGGACTACACAGGCCTGAAATCCCATTTTTTAGAACCAAAAAAGGATCAAGCCAGAAAAGTTCTTTGGGGAGGGCTTAGGAAGAGGGTATAAAGGCGGCAGATACTTATTATATCAATAATAACAACAGCCAATAGAGAGCGCTTCTACTATGTGCCAGAGTTCCATGCCACCAGCGTAGCTGGCCATTTTGAGCTTTAGTTGATATGAACAATTCAGAGTTAGAACTCTTTTATTTATTTATTTTAGCACTTCATGGACTCTTTTTGAAGCGTCAGCCTCCTTTCCAACACTAGGGGTTCTGTAAATATTATATCTAATAGGATTCCGCGATGTCATTATGTCTTCCTATTGGCATGCAGTGATAATTTCCATTTTTTTTATATAACTGTCAAAAGATGACACTGCCTGCCAATATAGAAATGTGCATTCCTTAGACAGATGCAAGAGCTATTTTCTACAAAAAGGCAAATGCTTTATGCAAACAGAAGAGGTTAGCATCTATTATATATATACATTCCACCATGAGTTTTTTCACTAGATTGTAAACTCTTCAAGGTCAAAAAGTTGATCTTAGGTAGCTTTATAATTCCCAACACTGAACAGACTGTCTGGTGCATAGCAACGTAGTGTCTACATGGTGTGAGGAGACAGACAGAGGCTGAGGTCACAGAACCGGTTCTGCCATTGTCAGCTCCCTTTCAACGTTAGAGACTGGTTTCTTAAGAGTTTCTTTCCTTGTAGCCCTCTTTTATTTTTTTAAATTATTTTATAAAATTTTGTAAAATATCAATTTTATAAAAGTAATACATGCATATCAACAGACATTTTATACAGATAAATAAAAACAGGAAAAGACGACTTATACTGATGCCAGAAGTAACCTTTGGAAACCTTTTGGTATATTTCCTTTCAGATTAAAAAACGAGTCTACAAATATACATACAGACAAGAGAGAGGGAGAGTGCAAGGTATATCAGAAAGGTATTCTGCCAGGCAAGTGAGCAGCACATGGTATATCTATATGTTACTTTGGAATATATCTATATATTACTTTGGAATCTACGTTTTTGCCTAGTAGTATATCACCTAGTAGCTTAACCTTTCTATGTCACTTACCCTTTCTGAATCTTAGTTTTCTAATATATAAAATGAGGATAATGATGCCTATCTCGTTGTTAAAATAAATGAAATTATCCATGTAATGCTCAGTACATAAAAAGCTCTCCTGTGTGATCATGCATGGAAAATGATGAGCACGCCTAGATGTCTGCCCAAGTTTCTTCTTCTTTTTAAAAAATGTATCTTTTTTTTTTCTGTAGATCTCCTCTGTGGTTACAAGTTTCTACTTGTAACAGCTTTATGTGAAGATTGCACACTGGTGGCACATGGTCCAAAGATGCTCATAAACTTGTTTTGATGATAGTGGTTAACTTTTTGTTTTTGAAATCACATAATATCTGGATTCTCCGCATCTCTTAGAGTCAGAGAGAGCCAGGCCTGCTCTGTGGGATGGCAGCGCTCAGCTAGTGCTGAGGAGCAGCCACCTGGCAGAGAAGCAGCAGCTCTCCAGTTCTCTCCAGGGCCCCAACCAGCCCGCTTCACATATTTACTGTATTGGAGTGACCCTGGTTATATCTATATTCACTAGTGCTGGGTTAGGGCCTGGCAAATTAGGATATATAACAAATGCCCTATGAAGGGAACTCTCCAAACAGCCTCATTTTAGGAGGCAAGTTTGAAGGCAGTAAGTGTTTGCATCCATTTAAGTGGAGTAGAATTTCCCAGATAGGAGCAAGATGGTCAAATAGAAACCTCCAGGGATTGTCCCTCCACACAAACACCTAACTCAACAACTATCCACGCAAGTTAGCACCTTCAGAAAAGCCAAAAATCAGGTGAGTGATCATACTACCTGCTTTTCACATTGTATAAAAGAAGGAGGCACCGAGGAGGGCAGAAAAAGCTGTCATGTATTACCACTCCCCTCAACCCCCCAGCAGTATTGCCAGCATGCCTAGTGGAGGGAATCTGTGTGCCCAGGGAGGGAGAGTGAAGTGATCATGGGGCTTTGCATTGGAACTCAGGGCTGCCTTGGCACAGGGAAACAGAGCACAGAAAGGAATTCTGCCAGTGCTCTCAGAGGGAGCATTTGACCAGCCTGGTTAGAGGGAAATCCTCTGCCGGGAAGCCCAAATTCCAACTGGCCCCACCACCAGCAGAAAAAGAGCAGTTTGGGGCCTGGATTAAATTGGTAAGGTGCTGGGCTATAAGGTCTATAGTCCTTGAGCAATTACTATGGCTGTACTGGCATGGAGCCAGTGGACTTGGGGTGCATGTGACCCAGTGAGACACCAGCAGCTGTGGCCAAGCTTTTGTTACCCCTCTCCAATTATGGCAGCAGAGCTAAGAGTCTTCTTTAACTTGAGAAAAGGAAAGGGAAGAGCTCAGAGGACTTTGTTTTGCCACATGGGTACCAGTTTAACCATAGTAAAATAAAGAAAAGAAAAGAAAGAAAATCCCAGGAACCAATGGCCACATTGTTGAATTCTACCAAGCATTCAGAGAAATAATACCAATCTTACTTAAACTATTCCAAAAACCAAGGAGGAAGGGATACTCCCACACTCATGCTATGAAGCCTGTGTCACCCTGGCACCAAAACCAGACAAAGAAACAACAACAACAACAACAACAAAACACAAACAAACAAAAAAAGCAAAAAAAAAAAGCAAACTATAGGCCAGTGTCTCTGAAGAACATTGATGTAAAAACCCTCAAAAAATACTAGCATGCCAAATTCAACAGCACATTTAAAAGATTACTCATCATGATCAAGTGGGATTTATCACACTTGATGGTTCAACATATGCAAATCAATCAATGTGATACGTTATATCAACAGAAGGAAGGACAAAAACCATATGATCATTTCAATTGATGCCAAAAAAGAATTTGATAAAATTCAACATCCCTTCATGAAAAAACTCAAAAAACTGGGTATAGAAGAAACTTACCTCATGATAACAGCTACATATGACAGACCCACAGCCAGCTTCATATTGAATGGGAAAACCTGAATGCCTTTCTTCTAAGATCTGGACTAAGACAAGAATGCCCATTTTCACTTCTGTTACACAATATAATATTGGAAGTTCCAGCCAGAGTAATCAGACAAGAGAAAGAAATAAATGTTGTCATCCAAATTGGATGTTTGCAGATGATATGATCTTATATGTGTATCTAGAAAAACTGAAAGACCCCACTCAAAAACCTTTAGAACTGATACTGGCACTGATAAACAAATTCAGTGAAGTTGATTACAGGATGCCAAATCAGCATACAAGAATCAGTCTTATTTCCACATGGTAACAGTAAGCAATCTGAAAAAGAAACCAAGAAGTAATCCCATTTTCAACAGCTACAAATAAAATAAAATACTTAGGAATAAACCAAAGAAGTGAAAGATCTCTATAATGAAAACTGTAAAACATTGGTGAAAGAGATCGAAAAGAACACACAAAAAAGAAAAAAATTCCATGCTCATGGATTGGAAGAATCAATGTTAAAATGTCTATAAGGGCAATCTGCAGATTCAATGCAATCCTCATCAAAATGCCAATTACATTCTTCACAGAGATATAATAAATAATACTAAAATTTATATGGAACAACAAAAGACCCAGAATAGCCAAAGCCATCCTGACCAAAAATACAACAAAACTGGAGCAATCACATTACATGACTTCAAATTATGCTACAGAGCTATGTTAACCAAAACAGCATGGTACTGGCATAAAAACAGACATATGACCAATGGAACAGAATGGATAATTCTTCCACAGGGCTACCAAGAACATCCAGAGGGGAAACGATAGTCTCTTCAATAAATGGTGCTGAGAAAACTGGATCTCCATAGGCAGAAGAATGAAACTAGACCCTTATCTCTCACCATATACAAAAATCAAACCAAAATCAATTAAACACCTAAATGTGAGACTATAAACTATGAAACTACTAAAGAAAACACTGGAGAAACACTTCAGGTCATTGCTCAGGGCAAAGGCTTCTTGAGTAATATCCCCAAGTGCAGGCAACCAAAGCAAAATTGGACCAAGGAGGTCACATCAAACTAAAAAGCTTCTGCACAGTAAAGGAAATGATCAACAAAGTGAAGAGAAAACCCACAGAATGGGAGAAAATATTTGCAACTATACATCTATCAAGGGATTGATTAACTAGTGGGTCATTATAAAAGTTTTGAGATACATCAAAATCAGGAAACATAAAATCCATGCAGATGGAAAGCTCTCCCAGAGAGCAACACTGATGAGCTGAGCAAGTTGAATCAGAAAGGATGCTGCTGACGGTGTTTTTAGAAGTGAAATAAGGGGCCATAATGTAGTCTGTCTTAAAAGTTTCATAGTGACCTACATCTAAGGAGCTCTAACAACTCAATAAAAAATATCAAATAATCCAATTAAAAGTGAGAGATCTGAATTGACATTTCTCAAAAGAAGACAAACAAATGGCCAACAGGTATATGAAAAGATGCTCAAATCGTTATCAGCAACACGCAAATCAAAACTGCAATGAGATATCATCTCACCCCAGTTAAAATGGCTTTGTACCCAAAAGGCAGGCATAAGGAGTGCTGGAGAGGTTGTGGAGAAAGGGGAACCTTCATACACTGTTGGTGAAAATGTTAATTAGTGCAACCACTATGGAAAACACTATGGAGGAAGTTCAAAAAACTAAGAGTAAAACTACCATATGACCTAAACATTCTTAGTATTTTTCCAAAGGTTGGAAATTCAGCATATGGAAAAGATACCTGCGCTTCTATGTTTATTGCAGCCCTATTTACATTAGCCAGGATCTGGAATCAACCTAAGTGTCCATCAGTGAATGTATAAATAAAGAAATTGCAGTACATATACACAATGGCATACCATATAGCCACAAAAAATAATGAAATCCTGTCATTTGAAACAACATGGACAGAACATTATGTTATATCAAAGAAGCCAAGGGCAGAAAGGTAAATCTTATGTGTTCTAACTCATTTGTGGGAGCTAACTATTTAAAAGAGTTGATCTCATGAAGACAGAGAGTAGAATGATGGTTACTGGAGGCTAGGAAAGGTAGCAGGGAGGTAGGGATAAAGTGAGGATGGTTAATGGGTGCACAAATATAGTGAGATAGTTAGAATAAAGCATATTTAGTAGCACAACAAAGTGACTACAGTGAACAGTATTTAGGGTACACTTTGAAACAACAACAAAAGTGGAATTGGAATGTTCTCAACACAAAGAAATGTTAAATGCCTGAGGTGATGGATACCCCAATTACCCTGGTTTGACTAATTCCCGGTTGTCTGCCTGTATTAAAACATCATATGTATAAAATACAGTATACAATTGTTTTATACCCGTACTAATTAGACATTAACAAAACTATAAAATATATAAAGAAAAGAATTTCCCAGATAAAAAGCTTTCTTTGATATGAAACATAAAACTGGAGATTTAAGAACGGTAATTACTTAAGAGGATATAAAAAGTTCATCACAATCTGTACTCTCCTAATAAACTGTGAATCATAACTGAAAGTAATTATTAAAAAGCTTCAAAAGCTCTTAGAAATTGAGTCCGGATCATGAAGCAAGCCACATGTTTGAAAAATAACAAAATAAGCCCTCTGATCTTATTCCAAGAAGCAAATATTCAATATTTATCACTTAACCAGAAATTACAGTAAAGAAAACAAGCAAAGATCCTTGAAACCGTGTAACTGTCTTTAATAGTTCTAAAAATAGAACTTTAAAAACACTTCCATCGTGGTGGTTACTAAATTGACTGCAGTTTAATGGATAGACTGAGGTAGAACAAAACAGGTGTCAGGGTCTGATATAGGACTAAATTAAAAGTAGGTTAAGGGTTGTGGACTAGATGACTCTGTGAAGTTTTTTCTAGGGTATCACTTTAAAACAGCCATTTCAGTCTTGATTCCCTCTCCGTTTTCAAGTGGAAAGATCACAGAGTTAACTCACTTGCATAAGGCCTGATGCTAACACTAAGAGGTCTCCGAAGCTGAATTTTTCATGCCCTCTGGGTGAAGGGTGTTGATGGACTGCTCTATGAGAGGAACGTGAGAGGCAAACACAGTCACAAACAGAAAAGTGCAGAAATGTTTAGGCCATAAAGAGGCTATGAAGTCCTGTAATCAAAGTTAATTTGACCTTGAAAGATGTCAAAGAAGCACTATAGACATGTTTTTGAAATTCCAAAAATTCCTTTTAAGTTCAAAATAAACACATTCGGAAGAAAGTAAAGGCATGGTGTATTAGCTTGCAAGAGCTGTAAAAAATACCACAAATGGGGTGAGGCCTTCAACATATAAATTTCGGGGAGACATGATTCAACCTGAAACACCACTACTTGAAAAAGAAGTTGATGACTTTGAGAAACTGTACCAGATTATCCAGGCTAACATGTAAATGGGTCACAGGATTCATTCATAAATGAGAGATCTACAGCTGTGATACCCTACTAGGGGTCACTGACTTTTTGAAGAGCTTATCCCACTTTCCTTTCATCTCTTTGAAGTAATCAAGAAATTTATTGTCCGAGATTTGACATGTGTGCCAGTGCTAGACTTTCAAAGTAAATTTCCATCAGAATCCAGAGAAAGGGCCACATAAAAAAGAGAAAGAAGGAAGAAACAGCGGTAGGGGAGACAGGAAGGAAGTGCAAGAGGGGCAGCACTTTTATTAAATTAGTTACATTACAATATCCAATATTACAAGAGAAGGAAGTTTGATTCATTCTCTCTGCACTTAGCATATTGCCTGGCTCATTGAAGCCTCTCCATCCATGTTTGTGGAAACGAATCAAACTGAACTCAGGGCTGTCACTGTGGAAGACGTCCAACCCTGCTCACCTGTCAGCCCACCTGGTGTCACTGTTGGAAATGGCACGTGGCTGGATGGACAATGGACTTGAGACCATGTGCTACACACAGTGTTTTCCAAGGGGCAAGGGTAGTAACTTCAGAGTGTCCAAGTCGGTGAAGGAAAGCAACAGCAATATGACTATAGGCGGAAGGGAGTCTACTCAGTGACTGCAGAAGTTCACACTTTCTCAAAAAGAGAAACGAGTATTAACATAAAGGCTACCTTCCAGCCTCCACCATGAAGCATAAGTGATGAGGATCAAACAGCCCTTTATAATTACAAATTACATCCTACTCCACAGCATTAAGAGAAAGATTCGAGTGCAATAATGTCTGAGTACTATATGGTCATAACAAGCACGAATGAATGGGGGCGGTGTTTCACGGTGGTACTTCTGCATTTCATGCCTAGGTATTCCTATACCTTTGTTTCAAGGCTTTCTTTTTAATTATTGATTCAAATACTATTTATTGAGTTCCTGCTATTCACAGAAGGTTGAATTTGGGGAAAAACAGCGTTACCTATCCTGAAGTCCTTTCTTAAGAATTTATGAAAACTTCTATTATGATCCTTTGGGGTTTTTATTTGATAACATATTGTGAAGTCTCCCCTACGACCAACCAATTTTTCTGAACAGTGATAGAAAACTTGCCGTCCTTTATTCCTTCCTTGATGTAGGAAGGGATACTGCCAGCAAGTTTTCAACTAAATAAATGGCTCCGCTGTGGAGATCTATGTATAATTTTTTTTCTTTTTTTCTTAATGAGGAAGAATAATGCGCCATTAGGTGAACAGAATGAAAGGACTCTGCATCTCTGCCAATGGTTAGCTCAAGAACAGAAATAGCTCTTCAAGCAGACAGACATATGGGCAGGAGCAAATAGTGATTAGCACACGTGGAGGTCAGTCTCTCCAATAGAGGCATCACTTTTGATTTTCCAAGCAGCATAAATTATGTAAGATCATTAGCCCTTACCAAGAGGGAGAAAAAGGTTGGCGAGCTTCACTGACAAAGTACTTGTGGGTAGGAGCATGCTTTTATTATTTCAATTCAGCATTAGCAAAATATAATCTAATACAATACGTTTGTTCAGAGTTTACCATGTGCCAGACACCGTGCTAAGCATTTACATCTCATTTAATTCTCGTAATGAGTGTAAGAGGTAGTTATCCTTATCCTTAGTTTACAGACTGAGGGAAATGAGGCTTAAGAGAGGTTATGAAACTTGCTGAAGGTCTCACAAAGAATAAACACAGTGGGAGGACTCAAGCCCACCTTGGTGCTTTTAACTGCACCTAACATCACTAGGACAGAGTGCTCAGGAACTGAACCGTATTTATAGTTTGTTCATTTATCCCAAGCATAGTTACTGAGAGCATACTTTTTGCAAAATATTGTGCTAGAGATAAAATAATCTTTTTTTTTTTTTTACTTTTCTTTGTTGAGCTCCTAAGTTATTGTGGCTTGAAGGTTGGCCCTATTCCCAGGTCCTTCATTTTTCCATTTATAATAAGTGCACAATAATATTTTCTGCTTAGTTCAGAGGAAGGCATAACACAAAGGAGACATAAGTGTCTAGTACAGTGTCCTGTCATCCACCAGGTTAGCACAAGCTGGAGTATGTGGGGGGTGTAAGGGAACCTGCCAAAGAGAATGAGTGCTCCACCCCCATGCATCCCATTACCTAAGCTAAGCAATACGGATGGGAAAGGGTGTGGCAAGGACTGGGCATAGAACACTCTTTCTAGCTTTTCGTGCCCTTTTCTGCACAAAATTAATGCTTTGAGGGGCAAATGGAAAAGTGGTATTGATGCTATTCATGGGCCATTAATCTTCTCCTTATTCCTCAAAGAGCAACAAGAGTCCAGATGCCATGCAGAGACCCCATCCTATCACTTTACTGGGACGTGAGACCGCTCTGCCTAAGAGGAGACTAATACTGAAACTTCTGAAAAGCATTTTAGAAGTGAGAAGTAGGTAGAGATATATACTAATGCAAATGCATGACATTGTTAGTGGCTGATGGTTCAGTTGGACTTACAGCATGAGAATTTTATATTAGACAAGTGGTCTTCCAACTTTGTATCTCTTGCATTCCTATGAATAAAAAAGATTAAACATGCACTCCTAGTATACGATACGTATTTGTTGATAAATTATACATATACAATACTATTAGACATTTTTAAATGCACAAAATAGAAATTATTATAGAAAAGGAGAATATGCAATATGCGGTTGTAATATTTTCTTTCAGATCATCTTGCACACTTCACTTTGAAGCCCACAGACTCAGCTTGGAGGTTCTCAAACTTTCATGTACATCAGAATCACTTGGAGCGCTTATTAAACCACAGAGGGGGTGTATCCCTACTGTTTCCAATTCAATGGATCTGAAGTGGGGCCTGTTAATTTTGTTTCTATTAAGTTCCCAGCTGATCCAGGAACCGTATTTTAAGAACTAGTAGGTGAGCCTTTTATAACCATAACCTGGTGAACACATCAAAAATAAATTTGTTTTTAAATGCTAGATACAGAGTGTGATGAGGTTAAAGTCTGATGTTATAAGTAGGAATTCCATGGTTCGAGTTATTTGCATGAAATAGCCAGTGTGACATATTAGGGCCATATCAAATGATAAACATCTTATACAACGTGGCTTAATTTACACAGATTAGAATTCAGGTATCTCAAATAATAATACCCAAAACACAATAAATCACTTTCAGCAAATCTTCACCCATTCAATTCTTCTCGAAAATGGGTGTTTTCCTAGTCTTTTGCCCAACCTGTTTGAGGAAGGTCTTTTATTTTATTCTGGCTTGACAATTTACTTCTTTGTAAAGTCCCACCTATATGTTTGATTTTGTAAATAGCAAGTAAATGTCCATCTGTGTCAAGGGAACAGCATAATGTCAGAATAAAATTTAACCATTGGAAGCACCTGGCAAAATGACTGCATTGGTAAAATTTGTTTTGCCTCGTTCAGCTCTTCCATTAGAACTTTCTTCCTCTCCTTCCCAGTTTTCTTATGGGCCTCCTTCCCTTCACTCCCCCCACTGTTCCTGTGTCCTGCTCTGCTTTTATTGTCTGCCCCTTGATATCAGCGAAGGTATTAGGCTGAAATAAGATGTGGCAGCAAGCATATTTACATTTTAAAAAAGAATTATTGTGAGTGTGAATTACCCAGCATCCAAAGGAAAGACGCCATAACGTTGGCATGCCAGGGATAAGGTTGATATTTAAAGCAGACAACCCTAGAAAGTGCCCTCACATCGTAACACACAGTTACAGAGATAAAGTAGCTTCAGTAAACATCTGAGCACATTCCAAGCGAACACATGGAGCGAAAAATGTTTTCAGATGCCATTCAGGGTACACTTCAGAGAAATCTTAGTAAGTAGATCCAAACCCACACCTTAGCTCAAACTTAAGCAGATGGAAGACCATGGGAGGCTCCGAGACCACAGCGATATGGCATCTCCCACGACAGGCACCCCCGAGAAGCCAGGCATTGCTTGGCAGATTATTCAGGGACGCCTCCGGGAGGGTGTGCATTCAGGTTGTAAATCCCATTTGGTTTGCACTCCAGGTTTTATCGTAATTTTAAAAAATGTCTTGTTAATGAAGTCTTGCTTCATTTTGGCCTTCTTTCATTTCTTGTCCTTGAACTCACGTCACAACGGTCTTAATATGAACTGACATCATATTGCAAATCAAAGTCAAGGCAGCGGTACCCACTTTACAAATTAGTGTATGAGTTAACAAAGAGCCCTAATTGGTGAGGTGACTGGAAAGGGGCAATGTTCCAGGCAAGGGCAAGGGCAAGACAACAAACTCAGAGGCTTTTTGCCTCCCCCTCTAAATAAATCAATTATAGGGTAATTCATTTGGAAGCAACTGGGAAAAGCAGAGGATACATAAAGATATGTTCCTAGGCACACTATTAAAATTCCAAAGATCCAGAACAGATACCCAACATACCTACAGCTGATGAAAATTGCTTGAAGGATTTCAGGCTGCAGGATCAGCTGGGGCCTGCAGTCTCAGTGAAAAGGTAGAAAGCTCCTGCCTATCTTTGTTCAAGGTAAAAATCCTGGCTGTGCTGTCTGAAACTGCTGCAAAGAGCACTTGTACCAGGGGTAGGAAACATCGTTCAGAAAACAGTAGCACGGAAACTGAAAAAAATTGGTCCAGGAAGGATATGAACGAATGATAACAACAAGAAGCCTGGCTGACAATACAGCTGAAGGAAGGACCAAAGGGGGACAAATCTGCTCAGGTATGTGGGGGAACTTAATTACATTTCACCCCTGGACGTTTACAAGTGTTGGCTGCTAAGGCTCTAACGAAACATCTTATCAAATACAGCTCATTCTCTCCCAAGATTTAGTTGGGCAGTAATTAATTTCTTTTGAGTTTTTATGCTATGACTTCATTTTTTTTTTTTTAAAAAAACACTACAGTTCCACTTTTTAAGAATGTTATTTTTTTCTCCAAGTCGACTACTTGGAAGTCCAAGTACCAATGTGTACTGTAGCTACATCTCTAAAATATGAATAAGTGAAGTCTCCAAGGGATCTGCACAAATTCATTTCCCTCCACTGTGAGTTATGTAAAGCAGTCTCCTTTGCAATTTAAACATGTTGTTTAATTAGAGATACAAATCTTGAAATGTCTTTCTCTTCTCAAAACTCTATCCTTTTATATATACACACACACACACAGAGATTATTTTTTATTTTTTTAGGTCAAGCACAGTGTTCTACTAGAAAGGAATAATGTCAAATAAAAATAATAGCAGGGATAAAGAAAATAATCACTCAGTCTACAAGTAGCTGGAGCTGAGAGAAAGATTAGAAAACAAAAAATAAGAAGTTGTAGGGCAATTTTCCCAAGCCTCAAGCAAAATTATATTTGTTTTGCTCTTTGAAGATGAGAAAACAGTATGATGGCAATATTAAAATCATTTTTAGATAAAAAATAAATTATCCTAAATAGTACTATCTTAATGTATCTAACTGGACTATTAGAACAAAATTTGCAAACTTAAACCATTCTAGATATTTTCTTTTACTCAGTTAAAATCATTGTAGGCCATTTTTGTAGTTTTTGTTTTGGTTTTTTATTTTTAACTTTTCACTTTATTTTTTAACTTTTCATTTCAATTTTAAATAATTTCAACATGCAATGTGGAAAAAAAATGTGGAAACTCACCATACAGAAAAGGCTAATACATACATTAACAGTACTCAACCTCATTAGGAATCAGGAAAATGCAAATTTAGTTCTGTGAGCTATATCATTTCATACCCACTAGATTAGAAAAATAGGAATGTGTAAATACCAAGTGTCCAGAGGAGATAAAACAGTGTACCCATAGATAGGAGAGTAAATTGATAGAACCACTGGGGAACAATTTCAAGTATCAAGGAGACTAGAAGTTGTGTATAGTCAATACATCCATCCTCTAGAGTAGCATTGGTCAATAGAATTTCCTGCAACCATGGAAATAGTCTCTTGTGCTGAGCAAGACGGTAGCCAATAGCTTTATGTGACTATCAAGCACTTGAAATGGGCCATTGTGGCTGAGAAACTGAATTTTTAATTTTAATTATGTAAATTTAATTTCCAGTGCCTCAAGCAATATGTGTGTGGCACAGAATTACCAGAATGGAATCTTTTCATTTTTTGACATTTTGCTAATTTACAATGTGTAAAAGTCTATTTCTGTGCTTTACCATGTGCTTTTCCAACTATTAACAGAGTTGAACATTCTTTCTTGTGTTTGTTTATTTCAATTGTCCATATTCTTTGCCCCCTTTTAGCTACTGTCTTTGCTATAAATCCCAGGGAATCTTTTGCTTTTCTTTCTGGCAACAGTTCCCACCAACTTTCTATACTCAAATTTCTTTCTAATGTATATCCCTTAGAACTTCAGTCCATTTTTTTTCCCATTGCATTTTTTAGGAAGCGTTAAAATACGCCTGCATTTTTATTTACAGTTCCTTATTTGAAGGTTAAAACAACTTAAGGCCAACAGGTTCAACTATATAAAAACCGAATTACTACTGAAACAGAACAAAATGCTTGTGGTAAAACAGACAAACGTATTTGTCTAAATTGTGAAAACTCATTTGGTTCATAAAGAAACAATCACCTGAAAGGTGCCACAGGTGAATTGCTCTCTTACTGAGTGCCTGCTGTTTAAACGTTTTATACCTTTATCATCTGGCTTCCATTTTTGTTGTAGAGAAACTTGCTTTGGTTTAACTGTAGTTCTTCTGTAGGTTGTTTCTTTTCTCCCTTGTTGCTTTCAAGATCTTCCTTTGTCCTCGATGTTTTGCCATATCATTCCACTCTCTTTTTTCTTTTCCTAAATCTGTTATTAGAACTATGTTGTATCTTCTCATTCTAGCCATTTATTCTTAACCCTTTTTTATGTTTTCTATATCTTTATCTTTCTCTGTTGCATTCTGGGCATTTTCCTCAGATCCACCATCCAGTTCACTCTTTTTAGCTGTGTACAATATATCCATTAGGTTTTAATTTTAATTATTATATTTTCTAATTTCTAGAATTTATTTGAGTTCTTTCCTAAGTATGCTTGGTCTTTTTATATACTCTCTTTTATCTCATGTTTTCAATTCTTGTGTCTTTAATAATTTAAGACATAATCATTGTACATCTTTGTCGGGTCATAGTATTAACTAAAGATCTTGGAAGGTTAAATCCTGTTGTTTATTTTCTTTGTTCACCCTCACCTTTGCTCGATTCTTTCCTAATATATTTTATAATTTTAGCTTGTGATCTCATATTCCACAGAACTTTGTAGATTCTTGAGATGTTTTATTTTTGGACTATAGAAACAGTGCAGTTATGATTCCTTAGGAGGCCAAGTCAAGCAAACTTGGCCATGTTATCTTCTTGTGCTGGTGGAACATTTCCCCTGGACTATCTCTTCACTAAGCATATGGTCTTTTGAGAATCCTGTTTTGAGTCAGAGTCATAACAGGAAACAAAACATTTGAGAAGCAACGATTATATTTATTGATTGTAAAGGTATGGGTGGCAAATGGAAACCACAAGAAACTTGAGGTTGACTGCATGGTGCTGTCACCACCCTCGGGCCTTAAAGGATGAGAGGAGGGAGATGTTCCTGGAATCTGACCTATGGTTATAGGACATAGCCAGTTTAAAGGAACCTCAAAAGGATAGAAATAGGGGAATAAATACCCTGACATCACTCTTCTTCTTCCCTCCAATGTCTTTCTAGGGGTCTCCATTGACTAAACCCCACTGGCAGACAGAGGATAAGGGAGCTCAGTGATTCAGGGTGGAGAGGAACAAAAAGTAGATTGAAGGGCTAAAGAGTGGACATCTGGCAAATCACTTTATGTGAGTATCTCAGTTCTAATTCCTTTTTCCATATGACCCTCCAACTGTAAGCCCCTTGTTAATGGAGTCAGCAAACTTATCAGGGAAGCCATAGCCTCGGTCCATGCTGCCGTCCACCTCACTTTTTATTCCCTCTTCATTTTTGATCCTGAGGATTTCTCTTACTTTCCCATGAGTGAGCTCACTTATAAATTTAAAAGGGTATTTGTACGTTTTATACAACTATCTATCTTATATGTTTTAGGGCCATCTAATCCAGGGCTTTGCCATAAACAGAAGACACAAGTTATCTCCCTCAATCTTATACAGACACTAGGATATATGAACGGTTTCAAGAAAAAGAAACTGAGAGTGGGTTAATTCTCAGGGGTCACAGAACTCCTACATCTGGGATTAGAACTCTGATTCTAAAGCCCAGGCTCTTTCTATTACACTAACCACTGGGTGCAAATACCCTATGAATCGAGTGCCATTTTGAAAGAAAGAAAGGAAGGTAGAAAAGAGGAAAGAAAGGAAGGAATTCCTGCAGATTTTAGTAATGCTAAATCATCTGAAAGATTGACTGTAAACCTCCAAGATAAAAGATAAAATAGGTGAAAAACAAGAATTCTAAAGATTTATTAGTAAGGATTGGCATTAAAGGTTATAGATCGCTTACTGATCTGGCATTCCTTCTTCCATGAAAGACATCCTTAAGGGAAGAAACAAGTTAAATCATAATAATTGATTTTCTTTTGGACAGTATAAGACTATGAAACAAAAATACCCTGATTTCAGATTGCCTCGGCACTTAACAACTGTACTATGTCACTTTAAAATGGAACCAAAAGCCTCTAAATCAATAAAATGGCCAATGGACATTATGGAAAGAAAATAACATTTTAAAGTCTAGAAAACCACTATCTAAGTTCAGGTGATAGGAGTTGAAGACAGAGAGAAGAAATTCTCATTTCAGGTCGGACAATTGTTTCACAGACAGAGGCAATTCAAAATGAAGATACATTAGGTATATTAGGTCAACTATATTTTAAAACTTTTGTTTTGCAAGAATAATAAAAAATTCTGCTTTGTTGAGAAACTGGAACAAAGACAAAAAGACTCTCAAATGCAATAAGATACATAAAAATGTCAGAAGTAGTAGGTGTAGTCTAAACACTGAATAAAGTTTGGAATGACATTTAGAAAATATTACTGACTTTAGAAGAAATAATCAGAATTGGTAGAAGAAAAACTAGTATTCATTACTTGAAGGAAAACAAGGAATTTTCTTCATATGTATATTTTAAAGTATCATTTTAGGAAATGTTATTTAGGGGGTAAATTTTTCTAGACTGTTTGCATGAGGCCACATTATCAACATTCTGTGATCATCAAAAGGCATCCGTTATTCAGTGCTGGAGGAAATTCAGTTTCGAATGCACTTTGAAAATAGGGAAAATTAATTCTGTAGCTAAAAAAAGAAGACATGTTCTAATTTTTAAAAAATATTTGATAAAGGCACATATTCAGATTCTAATTTAAATTATAATCAAGTTTATAAGACATCAAACATGAATTTTATAAGTTAATCTGGTTCGATTTTTAGTATACTGATTAGTAAACTTGCTGTGAGGATGTCAGGTGAATAAATCTTACGTTTTTACAAAAAACTATATATGAACCAGATGACAATTGGAACAATGAAAAATTATCTTAAAATTTAAAAAGTAAAAGATTTTAATTAATTAATTAATTTTTTTGAGACAGAGCCTCAAGCTGTCCCCCTGGGTAGAGTGCTGTGACATCAAAGCTCACAGCAACCTCCAACTCCTGGGCTCAAGCGAGTCTCCTGCTTCAGCCTCCCAAGTAGCTGGGACCACAGGCACCCGCCACAACACCCAACTATGTTTTGGTTGCAGCCATCATTGTTGTTTGATGGGCCTGGGCTGGATTTGAACCTGCCACCTTAGGTATATGTGGCTGGCACCTTAGCCACTTGAGCCACAGGCACTGAGCCAAAGATTTTAATTTAACTACATAGAGTACTACTGTATAGACCAATTAAATGTTAATAACTGCTTAACATATAATGAAAAAAAGATGCAGGCCAGGCCTGGTGGCTCACACCTGTAACCGTATTACTCTGGGAGTCTGAAGTAGGAGAATCACTTGAGCTCAGGAGCTCGAGACCACCCAGAGCAAGAATGAGACCCCATCTCTACTAAAAATAGAAAAATTATCCAGATGTGGTGAGGTACACCTGTAGTTTCAGCTACTCAAGAGGCTCAGGCAAGAGGTCTGCTTTAGCCCAGAAGTTTGAGCTTGCAGTGAGCTATGATGACATCCACGGTATTCTAGCCCAGATGACAGAGTGAGACCTTACCTCAAAAAAAGATAAGAGT
Source organism: Otolemur garnettii (assembly GCF_000181295.1). Lineage (NCBI taxonomy): Eukaryota > Metazoa > Chordata > Mammalia > Primates > Galagidae > Otolemur > Otolemur garnettii. The sequence goes on along the minus strand of NW_003852412.1, from coordinate 868,064 downwards.
GAATTCCTCCCTCAAAAAAAAAAAAAAAAAAAAAAAGAAAGAAAGAAAAGATGCAATATTTCAGTGAAATACAGAAAAAAACATATTATATTTTGCTGACCTAAAAAAGATCAAAAGCTACATGGAATAATCCCTTCGGCCTTATTAGTCAAGGGCTGCTCTGAAATACTTTTTCTAAACACTTGGCGTCTAAAAACAAATTGAAGCACACTCAATAGACCTAACGCAAGCTGACTCCTATGCTCATTCCTTAGACACAGAATGCTTCTGTAGAGAATAATCTTTGTCCATTTTAATAATGTGTTGGCAGAAGGGGACACATTCTTGAACAGAGGTGACAAATAATCAGGGAGCCCAATACAGAAACTAGGGTTTCAATGCAATAAAATATCAGTTCAGTCAGCATTCAATTTGGGAAATTGCTACTGTGATTTTATTTGGGGTTAAAGGTTTTAGAAAATACTATTTTTGTAATCTAGAGCACTTCATTTTTCATATGTTTAAAAATGCATTTGTTTTACAAAGTGAGGGCTAATCTCTGTTATAAACCAAATGTTTGCAGCTTTCTCTACCAAATTCCCATCTTGAAGCCCTAGCTGCCAATGTGATGGTATTTGGAGCTAGGGCCTTCTGGGCTAGGTGAGGGTCAGCTGAGGTCACGAGAATGGGGTCCAAGTTGGAGGGGACTGGAGCCTTTACAGAAGGAGACACCAGAGAGCTTGTTCTCTCACTTTCTCTACCAAGTGAGGACACAGTGAGAAGGTCGCCATCAAGCCAGGAAGAGAGCCTCGGCTCTCAAGTATAGGGCCATCTTGATCTTGGATGTCCAACTTTCAGAACAGGGAGAAAATAAATTTCTGTTGCTGAAGCCGCTTGGTCTGTAGTATTTTGTTATGGCAGTCAGAGCAGACTGATTCAACAATATTTAAACATGTGGAACTGGCTTTGGAACTGGGTAATGGGTAGAGGCTGGAAGAGTTTTGAGGTGTGTGCCAGAAATATGGATGATATTGGGTGATTATGGTGAGGTCTCAGATTCTCAGGAACCTGTTTGGGAAACTGGAGGACAGATGATCCTTGGTATAAAGTGGCAAAGAACTTGGCTGAACTATGTTTTTGGGAAGCTAAAACTTGCAAGTGATTAAATAAGATATTTAGCTGAGGAGATCGAAGTGTTGAAGGAGTGATTTGGCTCATCTGAGTGCTTACAGTAAAATGTGAAAGGAGGGAGACGAACCAAAGAAGGAATTGTTAAGCAAAAAGGATTCACAACTTGAGGATTTGGAAAAAATTCTCCATCTACCCATATTGAAAAAAAGAAGAAGAAGAAGAAATCAAAAAACGTGAAAGCTAGTTTCAAAGAGAATCCCAAGGGAGTGGCTGGACTAGCACTTGATGGGGAGTTTAAGGGATTATAGGAACAAAACCCTCCAGTTTGCACAGACAGGGAAACGGGACAAAATGAAGAAGGCTGTCAGACTTCTCAGATTCCACAGGAGGGGATGATCGAACTGTTCGGCTGTGGGCACTGTTCTGCAAGAGGGAAAAATGACCCTGAAAGTGATTCAAAGAATATCAGGGCCACAGCCCTTTTAAACAGGCCAGATGGCCTCCGCTTGAAGCCTTTGGGGCAGGACTGCTTGGCAGAGTACTGAGGATGGGACCCCACGAGCCACGGTGGCAACTCTGCTTTCCCAGTGGGCCTGGAGGGCAGAGCATTGAACCAAAGAGGATTGTTCTTCAGCCTCAAGATCAATGGAATTTGTTCTGTTAAATTTTGGAGTCGATCAGGACTTGTCACCCGTTCTCCTTTCCTATTTCTCTCTTTTGGAATGGGAATGTCTTGCCTTGCCGTGTCCCACCATTATATTTTGGAAGCACATAACTTGTCTATTTTCATAGGTTCATAGCTAGACAGGAATTTTGCCTCAGGATACGCTATGAACTCGACCTCAAGTCTCACCCATGCCTGATTTAGATGAGACTTTGGACTTTAAAGTTTAGAGCTGACATGGAATGAGTTAAGATTTTGGAGCTATTGGGATGAAATCAACGTATTTTGTATGAGAGAAAGACATGAATTTTGGCAGGCTAGGAATGGAATATTTCTGACTAAATGCTTGTGTCTCCCCTGCAAATTCATATACTGAAACCCCAAACACTAACGTGAAAATATTTGGTGCCTTTGGGAAGTAATTAGGGACTTTTGACTTTGACTTTTTTTTTTTTTTAAAGAGAGAAGGTTGGTTGCCCAGTAAAATATATAGAATCCCAAATTTATGTTTCTATGTGGTGTTACTTACCTACTGAAATCTTAAATTATTATGTAGAGAAATGTGTCAAACATTTTCTTTTTGGTCACTGGTTCCAGTGTCATTTTTAGAAAGACCTTTTCCGCCCAGTTACATAAATGTGTATGTCTATTATTACTTCCAGTTTTACACTTACCATCTGTAAACGATCTCATTTTGATGAACTATGTGAACAGATTTCTAAATATATTTACCATGATACTTGTGAGAATTAAATAAATTATTAGGCGCTGGTGTTAGCAGTGTGGTATATAATATTAGCACGAACAAATATTTACTTTAACAATAAATCATAATAGAGAATAGATAGCATTATCAGAGCATGTCATATATTTATTTGGTTTCATCAAACAGAAACTATATTAAAGAGGGAAGACTATGAGTCAAAATACAAAATAGTCAGCATTCAATTTTATGTCCATCATTTATTCTATTTCATTGTTTTTCTCCAGAAGCTAGCAAAATAAGTCTATAATTCTGATCATAGTGAATGATGATTTCCAAAATAGTTCATTAAAATAAAAATGAGGAGAGGAAATGAACCACTACCTCTAAACTCACTGCTTACATAGAATGTAAATTGGAATAGATGTTGTATGAATGAGGAATTTCCGTCATCAGAGAAAATATTAGCTTCTTACTAATATATTGCATAGTAATATTTCCTACATATTCATAGTTAAGAGGGGGACTCTAACAGGATTTTCCTGATTACTATGTTTATAATTTAGCTAATCGTGAAGGAGAATTAAATTACTTCTTTCTTGTAAAACATCCTGAATTATGTTTACATGTTTTTAATATTAGATTTGGTTTACCGAAGGGCAGCAGCCAATGATGGGAAGTGCTTAAGGTAGAAAGCTTTGAAATTTTTATAAGTCCTAAATGAGAAGCTGTGGTTTCCAATCTCAGAAAACCTGACTTTCAAAATGTCTGCTCACCAGAAAGCTAAAATTAAAAAGACAGACAACAGCAAGCTTTGGTGAGAGGAATTTCCACACGTTGCTTTTGGGAATGCAATTGATGTTACCCCTTTAAAAAGCTGTTTTTTAACTCAAGTTAAATATATACACACTATATGATCCAGAATTTTACTCTTAAGCACTTATCCAAAGCAACTGAAAACCTATGTCTATCAAAAGATATATACCATAATCTTCATAGCAGCCTTATTCATGATAGCCCTGAACTAGAAATGCAGTCAACAGATAAATTGTAGCACATTCACACAATGAAATATTATACAGTAATTTAAAAAAAACTGCTGCTATACTTGCAACATATGGGTGAATCTCAGATGTGTTGATTTTATTCACTTGAAATTGAAGAGCTGGCATAAATAATCTGTGATAATGGACATAAGAATCGTGGTTATTTACTTCTTGGGTGTAAGGTTGATGAGGAAGAGGAATGAGGGAACCATCGGGGGTGCTGGAAATGTTCTGCCTCTTAATCTGGGCAGTGGTTACACAGTATATGCCCAGCAGGAATTAAATACACTGTACACTGAGATTAGTAACTCACCTTACCGTAGGTATATCCTGCTTATTTCACAAGAGAAAATGTCTTCTGCTGATGGTTTTAACTGGATGAAAGTTGGAATAAATATATTCATATTCCTCCTATCATTAAAAAAGAAATCCTGAACCCTGTGTCTGCCCCTTCCCAGTATCTGCCTATCTCTGTCCTTTACAGAAAAAGTTCTTTCAAAGATGTCTGTGCTCGCTTGTTTTTGTTTTTCATCTTGTCGTCTTGCTTTAACCACCGTCCTCTTCCCTCCTCTGAAATGCTCCATTCAGCGTCCCGGATACCCTAGCTGGCAAGTCTAATGGATAATTTCCAGCTATTTCATCACCCGTTTGGAGCATTTCACACTCTCGACCTCTCACTCCTCCTCATTTCTGGGATGCTGCCTTGCTGGTTTTTGCTGTTGATTTTCACTTCTGCCTTGAAGTGCTGCTTCGTAGTTCTTGGGCTAGGACATAGTCTCACGTTGTCACCCAGGTAGAGTGCTGTACTGTCATAGCTCACAGCAACCTCAAACTCTTGGGCTCAAGTAATTCTCTTGCCTCAGCCTCCTGAGTAGCTGGGACTACAGGTGCCTGTCACAATGCCTGGCTATTTTAAGATATGGAGTCTCACACTTGCTCAGGCTGGTCTCAAACCCCTGAGCTCAAGCAATCCACCTGCCTCAGCCACACAGTGCTAGGATTATATGCCTGAGCCATCACACTTAGCCTCTTAGCCACTTCTTTTTTATTATTACACTATAGCTTTATATTAAAACTACTTTCATGCAGCCAGGTGCAGTGGCTCACGCTTGTAATCCTAGCACTTTGGGAGGCCAAGAGGAGTCGCCTGAGCTCACAAGTTCGAGACTGGCCTGAGCCAGAACAACACCTTGTCTCTAAACAAATGGCCGGGTATTGTGGCGGGTGCCTATAGTCCTAGTTACTTGGGACACTGAGGCAAGAGAATCACTTGAGTCCAAGAGTTGGAGGTTGCTGTGAGCTATGATGCCGTGGCACTCTACCAAGGGCAACAAAGTGAGACTCTGTCTCAAAATATAAATAATAAAAAATAAATGAATGAATAAAACTACTTTCAGCTGTAGAATTTGCCAAGGTTTCTTGTAGCCCAAGTCCTTTGTAGATATTCTTCTGGTTGTCCCACTTTTACTCCTTTCTCTTTCCTGATTTTTATATATACTTAAAACCTCATCTTAGAGATCTACATCACTTTCTTTGGCAAATCCCCCCTAAGTTCCCTACCCTGCATTAACTATCACATCTGTGAGATCCCAGTACACCCTGTATGTATCCCTAGGATGACACGTGTCATATGAATGATCATCACTTGTTTGCTTCTTTGTCCCCATGGCAGTGTAAACTTGATGAAAATGAACTTGTGCTGTGTTCATCTTGCGCCCCGTGCCTAGTACAACACCTGACAGATTGATTATTTGTTGAATGAAAAATAAGCCAACCATTTCTAAAGTACTATATATCAAACATCATTAGTGTACTTACATGTATAACTGTGCTATTAACAGACATCAGTAAATCAGATAATATCTGAAGCATCATCTTTTGGGCATTTCTGGAAAAGGAACTCTATTCAAATGTTTTCTAAAATACTCAAAGTCTACCATACTACAGAAATACCAGGGGTAGTTTATTTCAGTCACATAAACTAGAACTCAATATTTAGAGTTAGTGATTGAAGATGATGTCTTAAAGACATCTGCCCGTTCCCATTCTTTTTTGGCCAGGGCTGGGTTTGAACCCATGACCTCCGGTATATGGGGCCAGCGCCCTACCCTTTTGAGCCACAGGCGCTGCCCTTCCCCATTCTTTTTGTTCTTTACAGGAAATATAGAGTAAACACTCTTTGCTTCTGTTCTACCCACTCTCCACATTTGTCTGGGCAGAGCATCCTCTGGGAACAGCACCATTCCGGCAGCTCCCACAAACCTGTTGTTTTCTTTTATGACTCTGCTTCCCTAGCCACAGGTGACGGGTTAAAAGTGGACTCTGGACCTAAGCTGTGTCAATCATAGTACCAGCCCCCCGCCTCCAACTGATTCATCCAGAGAAGGGAGCAAATCTATTCCTTTTCGGGAATTTTTTTTTAACTTTTCTCTGTAGGTGGAGGGAGCTGTCATGAGTGAGAGGGAATGAACTGTCACACATATGAGAAATAGAGAATCCACATGGTAGTTCAGTTCTAGATTCAGTTATCCTGAAAGTCACCCAAATCTCTTTCCTTCCCATATTTGGTTTCAACACTTTCATGAAATTCTGTGCCAATTAATTCTCTTTTTGGCCTCGGTTCAGCATTAGTTACTGCCACTTGCAACTAGAAGAATTTTGTCTAATTTGGAGTGAAATGTTCTACCACTGATTCTGTCTTCACTGACACTGCTAAACGAAAGCTCCCAACAATCAACAATCTGGCTAAGTAATCAAGACATAAAATACAGATAACACGGTCATGTTTTATGAGCAGAGGTCTTTGCTAACTTAAACCTTCTGTATGTATTCTCAGATTAATCCCTCCGCTGTTTTTCTTGTTCAGAGGGAAACGTTTTATGGAACATTTCTTGTCATTACCCTAGTTGTGGCTTTGAAATTGTGATTGTTTTCTAACCTACGTTGACTGTCCTCTGTAGTCTACTACTTTTACACTAAGGCTCCTTACATAAAGTGAATAGTACATAGAATTCTCTGCTTAATTCCGACTTCTAAAGGTTGTGAGTAAATATTTCACATTTGGGTAGACTTTCTTTGTTCAAGACATGAAGACATGCTCTATTGAAGAACTGAAGCATTTGCATGAAATATGAATTATCAATGTTTCACCATTTACATAGTAAAGATATGCCTCCAGTTATGATCCAAAAGATCACACGTATGACATTAATGAGGTTACCTCCACATAGAGGAACATTTTTGGAATGGGGTAAAGGAGTGCCTCCCAACATCAACTTCACAGAGCTGTATGAGGCCAAAAGAGATGATACATACAAGAGGGAAAATCATCACATCTTTCTTTTTTTTTTCTTGAGTCAGAGTCTCATTTTGTCACTCTGGGTAGAATGCTGTTGCATCACAGCTCACAGCAACCTCCAGCTCTTGGGCTTAGTTGATACTCTTGCCTCAGCCTCCCGAGTAGCTGGGACTACAGGTGCCCACTACAATGCCTGGCTATTTTTTTGTTGCAGTTTGGCTGGGGCTGGGTTCCAACCCACCACCCTCGGTATATGGGGCCAGTGTTTTGATAACTTTGTGTTTATTGATTCATTAAGTCTTGTAATGAAAACACAGTGCCATAAAATGCTGATGAATTCAAAACAGAGAACTCAGAATATTCAATTCCTGGTGCTGGAAGAGACATAAATTAGATGCAAAAGAAAACCATGGATGTTTCCTTTCACTGATAAATCAGGCAATGTCCACATGGAAAGCAAAGGGTTAACAGCAGCGTCAAGACCCTCTTCCCTCCACTTGGGGAAGATAAGTGACCTCAACCAGGGCTCCTTATAAATATGCTAATAGTATTTGCCAGTGGAAAGATACCTTATCTAGCTTCCTGGCAGCATAGATTTGATCTGTTAGATTGTGTTTTATAAATAAAGCAGCACTTTATGGATTTATGGGGCATGACTGGCTGAAGATTGAGAGGCAGTCACGTAAGCATTTTCTGTTTAACTAAAGAAGTACAAAACTGGGAACCCCAGTGTGCTGGCGTGGTTGCTTGTGCCTGTAGTACCAGCTACTCAGGAGTCTGAGGCAGGAGGATCACTTAAGCCAAGGCTACAGTGAGCTGTGATCAGTGTCAATACACTGCAGCCTGGGAGACAGAGTGAGAACTGGGAAGAGAAAGGAAGGAAAGAGAAGGAAAGAGGAGAGAGCCTGAGAACCCCTAAATAGCAGTTTCTTTTTTTTTTTTAGGGCAATATGTTCACATAAATTGTTCAGGACTTAGCTACTGCTCTGAAACCCAAACATATCCTAATGCAGAAAAAGGGAACAGTTTGAGGAAGCTGTGTCTGAGGGACTCAGGCTCCTCCAGAAAGGACTGCCCCACCCAGGTTGGGTTCTTGGCAGTATCCTTTGCATCATTAGTAAAGTCTGGTTTGGCCTAAGACGTGTGATACTCATGAGTCTACTCTGGACTTTCAACTCTTTGGTTAACACAGTGAATACATATAAGAAATAACTAGCTGGTAAACGTGGCACATCAGAGCAGAGAAAGAAGATAATTTTTAAAAATAGTGCTGTGGAAATTGTTTAATATTTGGAAATTAATGGCTTCCTATCTCAGATTATATACTAGAACAAGGAAAAAAAAAAGAAGGGAAATCGCTTAAAAAGCTACAACAGAAAATGTGTGAAACTATCACTGATTTTTACTTAAGGATGCTCTTTCTAGGCAAATAAATAAATATGTTAATTAAATAAAATAAATCAAAAGAAGAACCAGTAGAGAAAGGACTGGTAGACAAAGAACACCCAGGATGTCATGTGTAGCTGGTAAATGTGAGAAACGTACCTGCAATATACTTGATAGGGGTGGACTGAGTATATTAAGATTTAATAATAACTGAAAAAAAATTAATGCTACCATAGGAAAAGGGCAAAACCAATAAGCAAGTAATTGCCAAATATAGAAATATAAAATATCAGTGAACATAAGCACACTAGATTACCAATCAAGGAGAAATCAAACTCTTTTAAAATGGGACACAATTTTCTGTGTATTACATTGGCCGTGCTTAAGAGTGATAAGAACATCTGATAATAATCCCAGATCCTGGAAGGCAGTTGCTGATGGGAAGTGAAGATGGCAGCCAGAGAGGAGAGAACCTTTCGTGGCAGGTACAGGAGTGCACTGCCTATAGCTGCTGTACCCATGGGACCCACCAAAGTGTTCACGTCTATGCCAAGCTCTCCAGAGCTGCTAGCCGGTGACCAAGCATGGTGAAACCACCAGAACCAAGCCACTCTGCAATGCTGGTAGTCATTGCTCAGGGGTTGCCATTGGCCTGGCTGAGGCTTTTTCAGTGCTGCACTGTTTTTTGTGCTTGGTCCTCCACTCACCCCCCACCCAGCCCCGCTTCCGTCCCCCCCCCTTTTTTTTTCACAAATGTCAGTCTGCTGAAAGCTTCCCTATCCCATTACTGATCCTTCTCTCCTTCATCTTTCTCAAGTGTTCCCTCCAATAAATATTTTGCATTTCTTTTCCTAGAATATCCAAACTGAAGAAAATTAATTAGTATCATCTATATGGAAGTCAACATAGTAATACTCTTTGACCTGTATTACACTTTAAGAAATTTATAGTAAGGAAATAAGCAGACATATTTATAAAATCTTACGTAGGATTCTTTGACATTGTTATTTATAATTTAAAAAAGTGAAAATAAATTAGGGCTAAGAAATTGGATATATTATAATATTCTATGAAACACTAGATGGTTGTAAGTTTAAAGATATCAGAGGTTCCTTATACTATTAAGTGAACAAAGATTACAAATAATACATACAACATGAGTTCAATCTTGTTAAACTATATTAGACAAAAGAACAAAGTATCTACTCAAGGATACAATTTTAATTTTCTTCTTTATGTTCTTACCTGTAATTTCTAAATTTTCTGCAATAAACACATTATTTCTATGGTAAAATGCATATTAATTTCTACCTATAGGGGTATTAAAAAACAAGTTAGAAAAAAATATCAAAATATAATCAATGGTTATTCATTGTGTGATGATATTATGAGTTATATTTTTCCTCTTTACTCTCCTGAATTTTTCAAATTTTCTAAAATTAAAAATAATCTTTATTAAAATTAGATTTTACTGATTTTTAAAGAATCAATGTAAATCACTTTAATGGAGAAAAGGTAATCTCATCCACAAATGGTACTGAAACATTAGACATTCATATTTTTAAAAATATGAACTTAATCTACACATCATATTTTGTACAAAAAAATGGCTCAAAGTGGAACACAATCTTAAAAATAAAACATAAAATTATAAACTTTTTAAAGAAACAGAGTCTGAGTATATTGTCCAGGCTGGAGTATAGTGGCCATTTACAGGTGTTTACTGCTAATTAATACAGGAGTTTTGACCTGCTCTTTTTCTGACCTGGGCTGGTTCACCCCTTTTTAGGGAACCTGGTGGTCCCTGCTCTTGGGAGGTCACCAAATTGATACCAAACATAGGATGGGCACCTGATCATCACAGCATGCTATAGAGTTCACCACACCAACTTCTGGGCTCAACTGATCTTCCTGTCTCAGCCTCCAGAGTCACTGGGACTATAGGCAAGCCCTTAGCAAAACCATAAAACTTTTAAAAGAAAACATAGGGGAAGGTGTTGATAGCCTTGGGTTAGACAAAGAGGTCTTAAATAAGGCACCAAAAGTATAATTCATGATAGACAAATATTGATAAATGAAAGTTCATCAAAATTTAGAAAAATAAGCTCTATAAAAATCATTGTTAAAAAAATAAAAATACAAACTTTAGAGAGGGAACAACATATCTGACAAAGGACTTGGGTACAGAATATATAAAGAATTCCTGAAACTCAACAATAAGAAAACAAACATATCAATAAAAAACAAGCAGGGGCCTGTGGCTCAAAGGAGTAGGGCACTGGCCCCATATGCCGGAGATGGTCAGTTCAAACCCAGCCCTGGCCAAAAACCGCAAAAAAAAACAAAAAAAAAAAAACAAAAAAAAAACAAGCAAAAGACTGAAATGACATTTCACCCAAGAAGACATATGAATGACAAATAGGTGCCCAATTTTAAAATGGTTAAAACAAACATACGGTATCAATACTAAGTTCTGGTGAAGCTGCAGAGAAACTGTAATTCTCATAGAGTACAGTGCTGGTTGGAATGCAAAATGGCACAGTCACTTTGGAAAACAATCCAGCAGCTTTGTATAAAGTTAACGATACCCTGGCTACATGACCCAGAAATTTCACTTCTAGGTGTTTACCCCAAATAAGTGAAAACTTCTGTTCACACAAAGATCTGTACGTGAACGTTTGCAGGAGTTTTATTATAATCACCCAAACATCCTTCATTCCATGAATGATCAACAAACTGGGGCACATGTATACAACAGAACGCTACTAAGCAATAAAAAGGAAGGAGCCTTCACTAACATGGATGAATTTCAAGGAGAATCAAGTAGGATCTCAAGTGCATTAGGTTTGTGAAAGATGCCAGACGCAAAAGGCTGCACGCAACAGGATTCCACCTAAATGACGTTTTGACAAAGGCAAAACTATGAGGACAAAGGACATATCAGAATCTGCCAGGGGCCGGCCATGGAGAAAGGATTGACTCTGGAGGGGTGTCATGAGAGAATGTTTTGCAGGTGATGGAACTTTTCTTTTTTTTTTTTTTATAGTCAACAAAAATTTATTGTATATTTCAAAATAGCTAGAAGAGAAGATCTAGAATGTTCCCAACACAAAGAAATGATAAATATTTGAGGTGATGAGTATCCCAATTACCCAAATATAAACATTGTATGCTTACATAAAATATTACATGTACCTCATACATATGTGCAATTACTTTTAAAAATTTTTTTAAAAAGAGGGTAGTACATGGGAGTTAGCAAAAGTGAGCATTTTTTTTTAAACTAGCTGATATATCACATTCTTACTTCTTTTTTTTTTTTTTTCTGTGTCTTGAAGTTGGTGGTTGTTACCGTGTCTGTTAAAGACTCACAGACATCTACAACAAAAATTGAATTTGACTGTGGTGTAAGTTAAAAAAAATTTAAAATACTTAAAAAATTAAGTAGGGTGGCTTAAAGAAGAAAGTTTAGGAAATCTTGATTATTAAACCTCCCCAAATTAAGTTTTATGGGAGCATTCAAAACTTCCATAATAACATTAACTAAAATTAGCCATCTATACACAATTGAGGCTATAAAATAATGCAAATGTCTTAGGCTTATCAACTTTTAAAATTCATAAATCCATAAAAAACAAGTCAAAGTAGAGGGACACGAGCTTCATGTTTGGCTGAGGCATTAGTCATGTTTAAGGTTATGATTTCCCTCCTCTTTCTTTCTCTTCCCAGGTCCCCAGGCAGCTGCCCACAGGCATTTAACACTGATAGTTTATCCTGTTGTTCTTCATGGACCAGGCTTTGAATAGTATAATGGAAAACTTATAGAAGCATAGCAGAGCAAGCAGAGATATTCTTCATATGACAGTATCTTTCATGGATCTTCAATAAAAGTCAAGATTCTAATACTAAAATCTTATATCTGTGAAGGAATTCCCATCATAATCTAGGCCAAAATGGTCTGTGATGTAGTTTTCTGGGGTTCTGTCTTGATCCAGGAACAGAATTTAGAGAAACCCACATTCCTAAGCTATCTCTCTTGAATATCAATGATTTTAGTCAAGCTTCTAGGGAAAGCTAAAGCTTGGAGAGTCCAAAATGAACAGTTAGCTGATACAGTAGAAACTCTCTTAGCCAGGGTCACTGAGACTGATAATTGGGTGGTTAAGTCACCTATCACTATATATCTTCAACTGTTACTTTAAGCTGAAATCCATAATTGTATATTCATCTACAGTCTTCTGGTGCTAGAATAAGGTCTTTTGAGTATGGATCCATTGATTGCAGTTCTTCATCTGACAAAAACACCACTTATAATACATCATCATCTCCAATTTCCACTTTCAGTCTCTTTAAAGTATAACAAAAACTTAAAGATCCTTGGATACATACCAAGTGCAGAATTCTTCTAGAATCTTATGATTATTTTTCATGCCCTTTTACAATTACCTGTCCACACTAAATCTGATAGCAATTTTTTCTTCTTATCAGATTAATTTTTATACTCACAGCTCTCTTTTTACCCTCCTGTTTCATTAAATTACCTAATCAAAATTAAAGCATACACAGGTTTGAAAACCAACATAACTGACTCTTGATAAGTATACAACTCAATTGGTGGGGCCGAGGTCCATGGCTGGTACTAGGAGTAGTTTGCTAACCACCAACAGGGCATTAGTCATTAGGTTTTTACAGAGGCAAGAGAGAGTGTTCCTTAATTCAGTGACTCAGATGACTGCAGGTCAGTTAAACAAGTACCTGTAGTAACTGAAGTGGAGGTGTTCAGTGTTAATAGTATTCAGTGAGTCACAGTGTATCTGCTTTATGTACATTTTGTTTTGAAAAGTATGTGATATGCACACAAAGCTGAATTGCAGGAACATTTACAAACATAGGAAAGAATTCATCCTACAACGACTACTACTATTATTACTAAAGGTATTTGGGTTTTTTATTGTGAATGTGTATGACAATAAACACCAGAAGGAACATAATACAGACGGTGCCAACAAATATGTACACATTTAAGAAAGGAAGAAACTATGTTATATTTGTAATACTCAGTTCAATTTCTGTAATTATAAGATGTGCTCAGTGTGCCTTATATTCATCTTTTGTTGCTGGTATATACTGAGCATTACAGTTTTAATAGTTTTTTCCTTCCTTAAAATGTGTATACCTTTTTTTGGGCACTCTCTGTATAGTGGCCTAGTTAACACGATATATTTTTCTTCCTGCCCTCCTCCTCTGGGGTATCTGTTGTCCACTCTCTGCTCTCTCCACTTCCTCACCACAATCACCACCTTCTTGCTCCCAATCGAAGTTTGCCCACAGAAATCAGAAATATCTTCCTTTTACTGGTATGGCTATAGGCTTTTGTATTCAAAAAATCAGCCCTGTCTCAAGATCATGAGCTACTTTTTGGCTATTCCTTAATGTTTAATGAGGATATTACCTTCCCAAAGAGACTTCCAGACTCCAATTCTGAAAGCCCAGCTATGCCGGGCAAGACAAATGCATTTGACTTTGGCAGTTACAAACTATCCTTCTCTCCAAATACAGGCTTAAATTGGCACTTGTAATTTATTTCAATCACCGTATTAACCCCCCCCCGCCAGGGTTTGTCTACATGGACACCTAATAACTAAGTCTTTTTGAGACTTTTTGTTTTATCCATTTTAATTTCTAAGGTTCTCTTCCAAAAGAGTAGATTTTTGTCTTTTCCGAAATTGATACTAAGCTGTTCCTTTGACAGTAACTGGCCAAACACATTCATTCAGTTGCTTCTCCTAAAAGGTACTGGCAGGACTATTTTATCTCCATAAAAGAAGATGTATGTCTTCCTGTCTAGTCTGGAAGGAAAGGGAAAATCTAGTTCAGCCAAAAGCCATATGAATTTATTCAGGCTTTAATTGGAAATGAATAGGAATATGAGAAAGTCTTACTTTGTGCTATTTAAGATTAAAGCCTCTTCCGCTGGATAGCCTTTTCTGTCACTTAATAATAAACCCTTCTTAACTTACAGCCTTTTTAAGGTGACCATTTCTTTTGCTCTTTGATTATGATGGTTAGCTGGAGAGGTGAGGCTAGTAGGAAGCATCTTCCCAGCAGTTATTCACGCTTGGTACGAGAGCAGAGCCAGTCCCCTAAGGATTCATTCAAGATTCTTGTGGCCACTATAACAACTAGGAGGTGCACTAAATATATGATGTTCAAGCTGAGATCAAGAATCTGGTGTGTTCTCTTTGCCATGATAAGAAAACTGTGCCTGTTGTAATAGATCTGTCTATTCTGAGGTCTAAATCAGGTTGGGGAATAAGTACATGTTCCAAGAACAGCAAACCTTCCTGGTAGGTGGGCCAGTAGCCCTTGTCTCTGCTTCCCCAGGCCTTACTGTCTCTCTGGTGCTTTGATCTGCACTTCTGTCCCCAGTCTTCCTGAGGCTGCTCATGTCATGGTCTCCAAGAACCTCTTTCCTCATCTCATTGGACATCTCAGCAGCATTTGGCACAACTGTCACACATTCTCATCTCAAGATAATTCTTCTCTTGACTTCCAGAGCCCTCTAACCCTACCCCCCAGGCCCCTCCTCAGTCTCCTTGCCTGCGTCTTTCTCTTCTTCCTAAACTTTAAGAGTGCCTCCGTGCCAGAGTACCTCTTAGCTTTCTTCTATGTTATCTCCCTAAATAAGCTCATCCAGTCCCAAAGTTTGAAATGCCACCTCCATGCCAATGCCTTCCAAATTTAAATTTATTTACAGCCCTGACCTTTCCTCCGAGCTCCAGACTTGTCCTAATGGACATTAGCTTCTAATGGATATTAATGGATGCCTAAAGGAATTGCCAAGTTATTATGTTCGAGCATAGCGTTTGATTTTTGCTCTCTCATTCCCCCAAAGGGTGTCTCATCTAGACCTCCCTTTTTTGTAACATGGCACCACCCTGGGGTCAGGTGCTCAGGTCAGAATGAAGGACTTGTTTTTGACTTTTCCCTTTCCCTCATGCCCCTCACTTACGCGCCAACCCTCAATCCATCTGCAATCCTGCTGGCCTTACTTCTAAAACAATACTACCAGGCGACGGATTCCTCCCTTGCCCAGTATGGTCTTTTCTTACACATTTTAAAAACACAAATCTCATCCTTCAGTGGCTTTCCACTTTTCACTTTAGATCAGATCCCCTTCTTCCCAGTGACCTCGCAAGGCCTTGCCTGGCTGGCTGCTCACTGCCTCCTGACCTTGTCTTGTCCTGCTCTCTGGCCTCTCACCACACTCCAGTCTGTCAGGTTCTGGAACTTGCCAAGTTTGTTCCTGCCTCGGGGTCTTTGTGCTCACTCCTCCTTCTGCCTGGCATGCTCTGCCCCAGATCTTCACTAGGCTGGATCCTTTTACTGTTCAGATCTCGCCTCAAATGACTCCCTTTGGCTACCTCGGTCAGCTGCTCCTTCCCCTGCTCTAAGAGGTAGCCCACCTGCTCCCCCATTAAACTTTTATATTACTATCTTTATACACATTATACTTCTGTAATTATTTTGTTTATGTATTTGTTTCTTATTTATCATATGTCTCCTCTGATGGATATAAATTCCATGAAGAAAACTCATGTCTGCTTTATTTCCTGGAGTCCCCTGCTCCCCACCCCCTGGGCCTGGCACATAGTGCATGGTGGGTGCTCAATAAATCTTTGTTGAATGAATAAATTGTAGCTTAGAAATAGATAAAGGGGAGATTGCATTCACCTTCAAACTTCTTCTTCTTTTTTTGAATAGGGTCTCACTTGTTGCCCGTGGTAGAGTGCGGTGGTGTCATAGCTCATAGCAACCTCAAACTCTTGGGCTCAAGAGATTCTCTTGCCTAAGCTTCCCAAGTAGCTGGGTCTACAGGCACCTGCCACTATGCCCAGCTATTTTTAGATGGGGTTTTCCTCTTACTCAGGCTGGTCTCAAACTCCTGAGCTCAGGCAATCCACTCGCCTAGGACTCCTAGAGTGTGAGGATTACAGTGTGAGCCACTGAACCCAGCCACCTTCACACTTCTAAGAGTTTTACTTCAATGCACCGAAATATTAAGTGGTATAAAGCTTTGAATGTGTGTGGAATTAATCTTAAAATCCAGGTCTTTTGTAGGTACATAATTTAATTTATTAAAGAAAAAAATACCAGGTGACAATCTTTTTGCTTAATCCTCATCCTGCTGCTTTCCAAGGCAGTGGTTTTCAACATTGGTTGTTCATTGGAATCACTGGGGAGCTTGAGTCCCACCCTCAGAGATACTCCTGTAATTGGTGTGGGTTGTGGACTGAACATCAAGACTTTTAAAAACTTTTCTGGAGATTCTAATATTCAGCCAAAGTTAAGAATGCCTATATTAGGGCATATTTTTAGAACTCATGAAATACATTTTCTAAAGCCTATGGAATCTGGAAAATAGAGCCATTTATCTGAAAACCTAGTATTAGAGATTTTATAGTTTCTTGGTCATTAATAGAGACAGGGTTGAAAAGTCCTAACTCACCCTGCTGGAGTCTTAGTATCACCAACTACATCAGTCTCTCTAAAGCTGAGCAGACTTAGTACAGCCAGATAGCAACACGTCTGGTGTCGTTTCAGAAGTAAGGAGAAGAGACTGTGATGCAGATGGTGGGTGATGGTCTACTCGAGAGGAAAGAAATGAGAGGCTGCAGATGTGGTTCAATCAAGAAACTGATATGATTATCACCTGTGCCAGATCCACAGCTGGAAGAGGTCTCAGGATTTGCATCCAGAGGTCGCTTGAGCAGGAGGGAAGGTTGGCTGGTAATGATGGCCTTGTGTGAGCAGTGGCTCTGGGAAATAAAGGCACAGGAGTGGTAGTCTGAATTTCAGTCAGTGTGTGTATACTGCTGCACCTGTGAGGTAAGAAGGTCAGAGGCACAGGGCCAAGAACAGTATTGGAGGGGGCAGTGTGGGAGCATCAGGGATTCAGGCTGCAGCGTGGCCTGACTCAGCAGTAGATGTGGGCCAAGCACCCTGCTACCCAAACGCAGCATGGCCTGGCAACGGTGGTGATGGAAGGGATGGGGGACGTGAGACTTCCCAAAGAATGCAGGATGGGGGCTCAGGCCATTTCACATGGTACTAAATACAAGAGTAGCCCTGAGGAACTTAAGAATTTAAAGAAACTTTGTTTCATTATTTATAGAGAGTTATTTAAGCAGTCAATGTTTTTACTTTCTCTATGAAATAGGAGACTAGATCACTTTTCTTTTTGCTTATTGTTTTTAAATGGAAATGGTCTTTCAAATACCTAAAAAAAGCAATCATAGATGCCACTATAGTCAACTTCTAGAAACAAAAGGTTATTATTTTGACACTTGAAAAGATATTTACATAATTTCGCCTATGAATAAATGTTCTTTTAAAAGCCCATTCTGCCTCCCCATGCTTCCCAGATTAAGCCTTATTGTTCTAGGGAGCTCTTTCTGATTGGGTTTATGAAAACAGAAAGCTGATATAGCCCAGGGACAGCTCCAGGTAAAAAAGAAAGATACTACAACAAATTGTGGTGTTTGCACACTATTCAGAAAAGATGTAAGCCATGATAACATTAATTCATTGTTCAGCTCTTCCCATATATAGCTTGAGTTCAGTTTTCATCACCTAAATTAGCCCAACTTTATAAATCTGTCTTTCGTGAGCTCCTTCCTTGTCATTTTCTGAAAGACAGTAAGCATGCCAAAAGGATTTATGAAACAAAATCTCTCAGGACCTAAGATTCTCTCCAAAAACAGCACTTTCTGATAAGCAGTGAGCAATTTTTATTCTTTAGTTGTGTTTGTATGCACATGGCAACAAAGAGAGAAAGGGGGGGGGGAGAGAACTCTAGCAGGCAGAAATTAAAGGACAGAGCAGGTGAATTTTCAAGATGATTAAAAATGTTAACAGTCTAAACATATTAGTAAATGTTATGCCAATGTTATTAATAAAGGGGGTTCTGTAAATCACCTGAATCCCTACAATTAGACTATTGCTAATGCTTGCATAGAACATATACATACTCAAAATTAGGCAAGGACAAAAAAGAATTTTTTTTTAAGATCTATGAATTTTTATTTTTGTATCCCCAGGGCCAGCTACTGAATATCTCAGTACCCAGCACACAGAAAAATGCAAAATAAATGTAGGCTAAACAAGCAAATGAATGAACAAATGAACAGAGAGCATGTTTCTATGCCTAGAATGGCTGTGCATGAATTGACGGATATCTCCAATGACTTTATGTTATTAATCACCCATTTTTTAAATTAAAAGAATGAGTAAAGTATTCTTTCTATAATAGCTTGCCGTTTTCCTTGGAAGCCTCTTATGAGATTTTCTAATACTGCAGAAAAACAGAAGAAGATAGATCCATCTTTTTAAAATCAGTGTGGTTCTTCAGGAGACATTTCTTAGGCTAATATTGAACCCTTCTTCTTGTGGAGAGATTCCCTGTTATTGATTGCATTCAGGGCACACAGTGTTCACTATGGGAAGTGAAATGAGGACAGCCTGTTTCCCCCACCCTGTAGTCAGAACGCTGCACATGAGCAATTGGACATTCCTACCAGAACATTGACGCTAGCGTGTGCCTGCGATCCAAGAGAAAGGGATGGTCCCGGCTGATCTGGGGTGGCAGCATCCAGCCCTGACACTGGCTCGGATGACATCTTGGCCAGCCCATTTCTTTTATGTAGCCTAGTCAGTCGCCTTGGTTCGTGTCCACTTTCCCAAGTCCCTTCCCCATTTCCCCATTTGTTTGTATGATCCCTCCATAACCTTAAAATAAATTCTCCTATTTGCTTAAGATTTCAACAGCCAGCTTCTCAATTACTGATCAATAACAGTGCTAAGCCTATTCCTGGCAGTTATCAATAAAATGAAAGGAAAAGCAAAATGTTACAAATTATCTAATAAATATGAGCCACATTTAGACACTATTTGTGTTCTTCCAGTTGTGGCACAGTGGTAAGTCTAGGGCTTTGAATCAGGAGGCTATGAGTTCAAGCCCTGACCCTACCATTTATTGACTATGTGGCCTTGGGCAAGACACTTAATCTCTGCGAGCCTTCATTTCCTCACCTCCAACACAAGAATAAAAATATCACACAGGTATGTTCCAAGGACAATGTGAGATTATTTTTATCGTGAAAGCACTTTTAAATCTTGAAGCTATTTTTATCATTCCAGGCTAGCAAAATCTCTTCTATATAATCTCATTTTGCACACACTCCACATCCATTATACATTTCCTAGTTTCTTTTACAGATAGAGACTAGAAGATGAAATACTTCTGGCTTCAAATTCTAGTTTTAAAAAGGACCTTATGTGATTACTTCAGTGTAAGCAATAGAGCTTAAACTATGTTGAAAAGCTGAGTAGATTACATTGTTTCTCAGTTCAAAAGCAAAGTTTATGTTTGAGCCAACCATCTGTAAGTAGGAGAATGTCTCCTTACACACAGGCACATGCACAGAGAGCTGTTCAACCACAGCTCTTTTGCCTGGTGGTCCTTCAAAGCTGCCCTCCAAACACGTTGCTTCCATCTAAAGTTAATGTGATTGAAATATATTTTCCTGGTTTAAAATCAAAGTCCTGCCCATGGAGGCTCTTAAACAGCCATAATGGAACTTTTTTGGTTGTGTGACGCAGGTATACAGCTACAGGAAGGAAGGTTGTGAAAACTGAGGCAGAGATGCAGAATACGGGAGGTGGCATGTTGCTGGCACAGCAAGGAGTATGGTCCGGACTCTGGTCAGTAGCCTTGGATGAAAGAGGAAGGAAACAACCCCTCGGGGGGCCGTGCTTGTTCAAGTGCATCCCCCATCTTCGTTGTTCTTAAACTTGTCTGCACATCAGAATCACCTGGGGATGTTAAAAAAAATTCTGGAGCCCTGTCCATGTACCATACATAGCAAGTAAATCAGAATCTCAGAGGGTGAACTCCAGGCACTGGCATTTATTGAATTTCCCCAAGTGATCTCAACGGGCATCATAAGTTTGGGACCATGTGGTTGTTCTCATAACCTGTTTATTTCAACAAAACTTGTGAATGGAAACAATATCTGAGAGTTTTTTTACCCTCATTCCTCCTCCTACTTCTGGTTCTCTTGAACCTTCAGCCTGACAACAAAGTCAAGATATCTTCATTATATATCATGCCATTGTGAAAACACTTTTAAAGGCCTAATCACTTTTATAACAGGAAAATTCTTGCCTTAAACCCAAAGTCATTATCTAGTGTAATTGCCTTGATCAGTGGCTCATCATTTCTCTAAGGCATTCTTTCTGAAATGAAATATTCTATTCTTGGTGTTAAACCCCAGAGGTGCTATTTTTGAACAATCGAAATCTTTTTTTTTTTCCCAGTACTGAAAAAATTCATTTTTCTGATCAAAATATAATCTCCCAAACTATTATTTTCTTTTGCACCCCTCAATTTTTAAAGTCACCAGCTACAAGTTTGTACAATTCTCTTTTTCTGGATTATAATGAAAGATACCAATGCAAGTATTTTTGGTTAAGGAATATTGGACTATGCAGTAATCATGACAACTGGCCCATACCGAACACTTACTATACGTTTGATGTTTTGGTTAGTGTCTTACACAGTAACCCAGTGAAGCTGGTGCTATTGGTATCCTCCCTTTTTCAAAGGTGGAAACTGAGGCTTGCAGGGGATAATTCTCTGAGGTTTGTTAAGGAGCTGTTATGTCAAGTAGCTTTTAGGTGATGTGTGAGTGAACAGAACTTTATTGAGCAATTGTGTGCCTAAGTGGGTCCTAATCCCTTTCACTGATGTCTTTCATTTTATCTTCATAACTACCAACAGACTAGGCAAAAAATATGACAGGATGCTCTAGGGAAGAAAAAGAGATCAAGAGCCTTCTCTCCTGCTCCCTGGCTTCCTGACTGTCTCACTCCGGCTCCTTCTCTCATTATTCTCTCCAGTGAAATGAGGGCAGCCCCACCAGGACCCAGAATGAATACTGCAGGAGACATGCCTTCTCAATCTTCCCTAGATCTTTAGTCTTTGAATCAGGAAGAGGAAGAAGTCTAAGGTGTATGATTTATAGGAAAACTAGAGGACAGAGTAGCAGGTTTTTGCACAGAGCTGCCTGATATAATAAATAGAAAGGCTAAAACTGTCCACATAGACATATAACTGTTTTGAGATTTTTTTCCACAGTTGTATTTAAGACTTCTATTCAAGGCTTGACATGCATGAATAGATTTCCCCCCTTAATATTTAATGCAGAATATGGAGAAAAGGCAGATATGTTAACTTAAAGTCACTTATCAAGAAAGGAAAATTGGTAAAGATTTTGGTGTATATCCTTGCAGTTCTATACATTTCCATATAATTTTGTCATTTGGTTACAGAGTAAAATTGTTTTATAATCTGCTATTTCACTTAACCATATTTTAAAGGTTTGCACAATATTCCAGACTGGGGTGTGTGTTATTTGTTTATTTAATTAATTGCATATTTAGAGCATTCCTCATTTTTTTACTGTCATAAGCCACGCGGTAATGTACATACACATTTTTGCAGCCTAAAAGACACTTAGAAATGATATGAAAACTACAGCCAGAGTGATCAGGGAATTGATCAAAATTACCCAGTTGAAAAATTTGGCAGAAACTCTAAATGAAATCTTGTGATTGTCAGTCTGGCCTCTTTCCTCTCTACTAGTGGTGCTCAGTCCCCACTGCAGAGATTTAGGAAAAAAAAAAAAATATGTCCTAATCTCACCCCAGACATTCTGTTTTAATTGATCTGGTGGAGCCCAGGTATCAGTAATTTTAAAAACTCCCCTGAGGGGTTTAGTGTGCTGCAGGTTTAAGAACCACTGCTGTGCACCAGCTGGAGCTGGGACCCGGATCAGAGCTGTCCTGGGACCCTCTGGGCATTAGCATCTGCAAGTTAAAAAAAGAATGACAGGACCTCTCAAAGCATCCTACAGTTAGGGGTGGCGCCTGTGGCTCAGTGGGTAGGATGCTGGCCCCATATACTGAGGGTGGTGGGTTCGAACCCAGCCCCAGCCAAACTGCAACAAAAAATGGCCAGGCGTTGTGGTGGGCACCTGTAGTCCCAGCTACTTGGGAGGCTGAGGCAAGAGAATTGCCTAAACCCAGAAGTTGGAGGTTGTTGTGAGCTGTGACACCATAGCACTCTACCGAGGGTGATAAAGTGAGACTCTGTCTCTAATAAAAAAAATAAAAAAAAATCCTACAGTTAGTTTTTCTTGAGCTAACCACACTTGAGTTTCTTACTGTGGTAACATTCTAGTCAATTTTTGTGGGGTTTTGGCCTTGAAAGGGAGGTTTCAAGTGTGTGTTTGGAAAAATACATTGGAAGACAAGTGTGTACTCCCATAACTGCTCAGGTTTTAGAGAGCCCTGGATGTTTGCCTTAGATCTGGTACGAGGCAAGGGCTGGAGAGCAAAAGAGGAGCTGTAGCTGGAGCGAATTGGAGTGGCTCCGGCTTTTTCCATTGGTGCTCATTGCTACAAAGCCCTTTAGCATTAGCTGTGGATCTCAGTGGCTCTGAGCCCCCAGCCACTTGGCTGTAGCCAGCCTCTTCCGGCATCTCCAGGAACTGCAGGCTTGTATCTCTGTAAAATTCTGGTAGGGGTCTAAATTGTGTCATTAGTTGCTCACCGCCATTGTAAGGTGGTCTAAGCATCTGCTGCCCCAGGCCCCGACTGTCCTACCCAGGTGTCAGTGGGAGAACTCGGCCATCACTACCACCCTGCCTTTCTTGTTGCAGTGGAGCTAGAAATGGATTGTACCCTGAGGCTAGGGAAATGGAGCTCACCCACCACTTTTCCAAGGCAGAGACTGCCACTTAGAGACTGCTTGCTGTTTGGAGACATGTCTGGAGGCCAAGTTAATTGGACAGCAAAGCTCTAGGGTTTAGGGATTTAACGTTCAATCCATACCTACAGGTTCTACCCCAGGGTCCCAGCTGGGAGAAGTTCCCGGGCTATGTTATACCCAGAGCACCAGTCTCTTAGAAACCACAGCAAAGTGCTAGATGCCTTCTCTCTTATGGTGGTTTGCTCCTGGGAACCCCTTAGGGCCCCTCAGTGATCTGGATCCATCAGATCTGTACACACATCAGAACAGTACCTGGAGGTAAATGAGGGCATAAAAATGGGGGAAATGAGTGTCTGTTTACAAGAGAGAAAGGAATCCGCTTAGTCTCAGCTCTGTTTACTCAGAAATTCTTTAGACAAATAGCAGAATGATTGGAGAGGGATACCGGTGCTGTGGAGAGCGAGGATGTGGTACAAGTCAGGACACTGGCTTCTCATCCCACCTCTATTGTTCCCAGGCTGTGTGGCTGGGGAATCATCTCACCTCTGAGAGCTTCAGTTTCTTCATATGTAAAATACAGATAAGAATTCTCAGCTCAAAGAGGTGTAGAAAGGATTAAATGCATACTATTTGTGGACTCAGTTTGCATCCTATAAAGCACTAGAATATCCATATCATGGTAGATTCCATTTATTCAGTAAAGGATTATGTATGTCTCTTGGGGGCCTTTAAGATTTTAAGAAATCAGGTCTAATATGGCATCCTCTTTGCTTCGAAGCCGAAAGCCCAAACAACTCCTGCAAAAGGAAGGAGGGGAGGAGGACTTCATGAGAACCCCTGGGAATGAGTAGAGCCCCAGTAGCTGTTCTTGTTTCTGGTCTTTAACTTGGCTTGGACTGCTGAGCTAGGGTGGCAATGCTCCCAGGTCAAGGATCCCTCCCGTATCTTTCGCTCTTTCACCATCCCATTCCCACCTCCACCATCACTGGTTTTTGCATCCCTGGATATCTTGGGGGAGTCTCTTTTATCCCTGGAAGAAGGAGAAGATTGTGGTGAGTTACATGGTGACTGTTTATCACCTGGACCCTAGGACAAACTCAAACTTTGTGATGAGAAGAAGTAGAGGGAGAAGCTGCAAGAAATACATCAACAGTTTATAAGCACAGCTTTTTAAAGCCCCAACTCACCAAGTATGGCATAGTTGGCATGGAGGCCATTCTCCCAGTGCATTATGGAACCCAGCAGTACTCTGCTACTCTGGGGACAGGAGGGCTTCCAGAGCACCTCAAGACAGCAGGGTAGAAGTTGCTCTGTGATGCCTGTGCCTGTAGACAGATTGGTGGGTTCATGTGCACTATCTCTTTGGGGACTAAAAGAATAATAATACTAAATATTTTTAAAGAACCTGAAAGCTTACTACTGGGGGGGGGGTTTGCACCTCAAAAACTCCAGATGTAACTGCATTAGTAATGTAATACTGACATTTAAAATACTGATGTTGCATGTATAACTGGAAGGAGCCATTAAAAAAAGGTTAGATTATCATAGAATTCCTAGCGCTGAGAGTTTTCATGAACTGACAGGTCAGTCATTTGATCCAGCTTCCCTCCAAATGCACAGATTTCTTCTCTATGCATTTTTCCCTCTGAAGGTAACATCTATGCCATGCTAACTCTAAAACCCTTCACCTTAGTCTCCTTTCATTAGACTACTTTGTGGGAGTGGGGAGGGGAAAGCAGATGGAAGGGCAAGAGAAGAATAGATGATCTACTGGGCTACGTTAAAGCTTGAGTCTTAAAATAGGAAAAAATCAGGTATTAGAGAGTTAAACCGTGAATGTTTAAATAGGGAAAAATCAGGTATTAGAAAGGCAATGTTTGCGGTAGGACTTGCACTTACAGGAGGAAAAGATAAACCCTGGAATGAACTCTCTGCTAGGAATTCAGAAATAGCCATCTAGAAATGGCCATCATTCTCGTGTGTAGATTGACATTTGTCAGTATTTTGTGCAGAGTTCTCTTTCAGTGAAATCCCACTAGCTATTTAAATCATATAAATCGTAAGAAATCAGGTTAAGAAGTTTCTTCCCCCTTAGGATCTCATTTAGATGAGGTAAAACACGTATGGCCGATATACAATATGCATGTGGACCTTGGACTCTGTTCCGTACCTGACAGGCTATTTATCTTGATCAGAATAAGATTAATGGCTCCTGTTTGATGCAAGGTGTATTATGTGAGTTATGTGATAATTTGCATTTGTCTTCTTGGCAAAAGAGAGGGTCTTTCAAGCAATTTGACTTTAGAACAAGTGTACAAATATTGTCATTTATGTTCAATTCCAGAAATGTTTAACATGTTCCTAAGGTTGATTATATATATTTGGGCTTCACTGACTAATAATTCAAAGCCAAACATATTTCCCTTTTTTTCTATATTTGGAAGGTTATTTTTTTTATTTTTATTTTTATTTTTTGCAGTTTTTGGCCAGGGCTGGGTTTGAACCTGCCACCTCTGGCATATGGAGCCGAAGCCCTACCCCTTTGAGCCACAGGCGCTGCCCTGGAAGGTTTTTATTTTTAATCAGGGTGACAGGTATTGACAGATTTTAACACTCCCCAGGTGTCATTTGTGCCATTCTGAAATCAACAAAGAGATTAAGAAGGTGATAAAGGTCACAGGTACGAATATAAACTCAAAGTGATAAAACAGCCAGGCATCCAACAATCTGCAACTCATCTGAGTGAACAAGCAGCTGATAATTAACAGAGGTAGACAACAATGGCTAAGAGCCACTTTTAGTCTCAGACTTTTTCTGTTGGCCAACATATAAAAATCATGACATTTCAGTTCTTGGTTTTCTATTCGATTCCAAATGTCTGTGTCTCTATTTTTGTGCCAGTATCATGCTGTCTTGACCACTATGGCTTTGTAGTACAGCCTAAAATCTGGTATGGTGATGCCCCAGCTTTGTTTTCATTACTAAAAACTGCCTTAGCTATACGGGTTTTTTTTTTTTTTTTTGGTTCCATACAAAATGCAAAATCATTTTTTCCAAATCTTGAAAGTACGATGTTGGTATTTTAATAGGGATGGTATTGAATCTATAGATTGCTTTGGGAAGTATAGACATTTTAACAGTGTTGATTCTTCCCAGTCATGAGCATGGTATGGTCTTCCATTTGTTAGTATCTTGCACTAGACTGTTTATTGCAGTTCAATTTACTATGGCCAAAATGTGGAAACAACCTAAATGCCCCCCAACCCAGGAATGGATTAACAAGCTGTGGTGTATGTATACCATTGGAATACTATTCAGCCATTAAAAAACAGAGACTTTACAGCCTTTGTATTAACATAGATGGAAGTGGAACACATTACTCTTAGTAAAGCATCACAAGAATGAAGAAGCATGAATCCTATGTACTCAATTTTGATATGAGGACAATTAATGACAATTAATGACATGGTGGGGTAGGAGAAGGGGAGAGCAGAAAGAGAAAGAAGGAGGGAGGGGTGGGGAAGGGAATAGCAGAGAGAGGGAGAAGGAGGGAGGGGGATGGGGTCTTGCTGTGTGCCACACCTTTTAGGGGCAAGACACAATTGTAAGAGGGACTTACCTAACAAATGCAATCTGTGTAACCTGGTTTCTTGTACCCTCAATGAATCCCCAACAATGAATTTTTTAAAAAAATCATGACATTTCACAGACAAATGTGAATTCCTGGATTCTCTTAAGAAAAACAAACACAAAAATTGGCACGTTTGGCGTATATTTTCCCATGGGGAATCAGCAATCAGTGAAGCCTGGTGGCAGCTGCCTGCTTCAGATCCAGGGGTATATGCACCCCATCCCCAACACCCACCTGGTCCACTTCACCTTGTCAGTTTGCCTACCTGGGGCCCTGTTGGACCTGAGTTTGGAGACCTGAAATTGCATGCTGCCTCGGAACACTATCCCTGCAACCTGCGACAACCCTTTATTTTCCTTCAACTTCATCCCTTTATCTATGTCTTGCAATACCCACTCCTTAGTCAGCACAGTCTGCGAAGAACCAACGCACCCTCCTTCCCTATTTTCTTTCCTCTTTTCCAGATGAATCATTCTCTTTCCCTGCCTCTTTCCCCCTCACATCCCACAGAATTTCCTTTTCAGAAGTTGGAGAATGCCTTTATAATGGCGAAGTGTGAAGCAACTTTCCCAGAATGAACTGTGATCACATTGCTCTTGGAAAGATTACACCTAAATGGATATCTGAACTTACTTCACATTTTCACATTAGATCTACAATGGCATCTGGACAATAATCTAATACTAAAATTTAGAGAATAATTTAAACCACTCTGAGTCAACAGACTTGGAAGCTTAAAACATATTTCATCCTCAGAAAACAAAAAGATTGAATCTATGAATATAAAAACAGTTGATATGGCTTGTTTTATGGAAGGAACATTTGCTGAGTGATTCTGCATTATGGCGCATGCTGTGGACTAAAATAATCTGAGCAGTTTCCTTATTATTCAACGATGATACAGTACTCAAACAGATGCAGCCATTTGAGCTCAAACTTCAGATAGTAAGAAAATGTGGCTTATGGTGGAAAAATGTTCATGGGTGTCACCCAGCTTGGAAGATACAGCAATCTCCTTCGAATCACACTCTTCCCCCGTAGTTAGGCAAGGGTTGAATGATGTTCTGACTCCTGTGTGCTGACTGGGAGGGGCTACTTCAATTTTCCCCTCTTGCTGGGTACAAAGGCTTCTCAGATGGCCACAGGGGACCTCCCCACAGCTATCCTCTTTGAAAATGCTGCATTCTGGGGCTTTTGGCCATCTGCCATGGTCAAGGGAACTGACCCAGCTGGGAAGAGACCTCCCACTCACCCTTCTGTAGAGTGCAGTCTTCTCTCTCCCATGAAGGGGAAAGCTGTGCTTAACTCAAACTAGGCATTCCAAAATCAGTCACAGAAAGATTCTGACCATTGGTATTTGCCTCATCTAGTTCACTTGAGGATGAAGAGTCTGTGGTGATCCTCATAGGGAGGGTCTTCCCCTACTGGTCATGACCTTTCAGCAAGACTCAGATGAGGATTATCACAACACCAAAACAAATAGATCTTTGTGCAAGCGGGTAAAAGTGCTAGTAAGAACAGGAACAAGCATATTAAGGTGATTGTTTTCCAGTTACTCATTTCTTAGTCCAAGGAAAATTATTCTCCCCTCCCAACCTGCTTTTATTTTTTTTATTTCTTATAGCATAACTGTGTACATTAATGCAATCATGGGGTACAGTGTGCTGTTTTCATATATGTTTTGAAATACTCTCGTCAAACTGGTTAACATAACCTTCATGTCATTCTCTTAGTCATTAAGTTAAAACATTCATGCTCTGCTTTTAGAAAGATTCACTTGTACCCTTGTAAGATAAACCATATAGGTGACCCCACCAATCACCCTCCCTCCCCCACAACCTGCTTTTCGTTATAGCAGGATAGGGCAGTCAGGAGCAGAATAATTATTTTGTTTTTTTAACAGAAATAATGACACAAAACCCAAAGTGTCTGTGGTGTACAATTCAAGAGACATTAAGTGCTTATTATGTATGAGGGACCGTTTTAGGAATAAATTTCTTTTTCTACCTAAAAGACATCAGAAATATTTTAGTGAGCATAAAAGAAGATGATTTCTTCTTGAATCCTAAAACAAATAGAAACGTTCATGATAATGGAGAGATAGAAATATGATATTGAAGATGAAAAATTAGAAATTATCAGTTTACAGATAATGAATATCTGAGAGAGAAAACCCATCAGGTTCACATATTTCCTCAGCTCAGTGAGGCAAGAATGAAAATACGAATTCCAAGCCAAAATGAACCCTGCAAAATTAGACCCTCTGAGGGAATAAAAAGAGTCTAAACCTCACAGCCTGAAGCTCTAACAATCAGTCATTTGGGCTGAAAACGAGAAATCCCATGAGGGAGGCAATTTAGATAATTACCGTTATGATTTTAAACTCCATTTGCTGGGAGAGCAGGCGCTCTTGTGGGTTTATTGACAAGGGATTTTAGTATTTTAAGAGGTAGTGTTTTTGAGATTGGTCTGACAATCTCTTCCCAATCTCATTTGCTATGAGTTCTTCCCATCTCTTCACCCAGCCTCAGCGTTACTTTCTTATGAGTGCCCCTGTCACCCAGTGGGAAGCTGTCTCTCCTTTGAATCTCTCCGGCACTTGGTACCCTTCCCAACCTCACTCCTGTGCTCATGGTGCCCTGGAGTGGAGCTGAGTGGCCAATGTCATTATGGTGATGGAGTGTCCTGCTCCTGCTAAAATGTCCTTCTCTGGGCAAAAGTAGGTCAGTTTTTGAAACAGACACCCAGCATTCAGCCCACCTAGACCTGGGTCAAAGTCTGATTCCACAGTGTTATTTCTAAGACTTGCATAATCAACCACCAAGAAAGAAGGTGCCAAGGATGGAGGAATTTGAATAGATGTGATATAGGGGAAGAAAGTCTGAAAAATTCGGGGTCTAGGGAAAAGTGCTGAGGCCTCAAGAATGCAGAGCCAAGATCCATTTGTGATCCACTGATGGCTTCAGCAAAGCCATAATTTTGTTATTTTTTCCTTCCTGCCACTTTCCTCTTCTTGGCAGCTGAGGAAACCTTAAAAACCCTCAATTCAGCTCTGTGTTCGCTAAAGGGACCCTTGTTCTGAAGTGTGTCTGGGGGAGGAGAGAGACTAAGTAGAAATAATAGTTTGTGGCAGGAGAAGGGAAGAACAGCCACTCCTGGGACCAGGCCAAGAAAGGGAGGGTCCAGCTGAGAAAACAGCCTAGTGTGATAGCAAGAATAAAGACTCTGGTACCAGAGACCAGTGTTCAAACCCCAGTCCCGCCAGATATCTTAACCAAATACCCCAGTTTACTACAGAATGGCAACTTAAAAATTACTTAGCATTTTGGGTGCTCTAAAAAGCTCCCAAGTGAGCTTCATCTAGAATCCAAGCCCTGGAGCCTCATTTGCTCTGGATAGGACCACCATCTTGGAACTGCAGGGAAAAGTCAAGAATTATGAGGACCTCAGTCCTGCCTCCTTGAACTGGTGACATAATCTCAGCTCTCATCTGTGAGTTAGCTCTGTGAACAGGCTACTCTCTGTTACTTGCAGGTAAATGCACTTCTCAGTCAACATGACAGTTTTTAAAAACATCATCTCACTGGGTTGTAGATAAATATTTCAGATGAACTCATTCAGTCATGAAGTAATACATACAAAGGGTACAGCGCACAGTAGGTCCTTAGCCCTTACTGTTGTTTAACCCTTGGTTTAGGAGAGACAAACTGTGTCTCCTGAGGTTTACTTAGGGCAGGAGGCCCAAGGCTACACAAATAAAAGAGAAAGGTCATGGCCTCTACTCTTCAAAGCTGGGCCCTAGTGGCCTCATTCCCTTTCTGAAGTCTTTTCCCCTGGCTACACCCGTTCAACCAGGGCTCATTGCTGCTTCCCTTAAGCCCCTACTCTGTCCTCTGTCCGCTTCTGTTGCCGCGTTGATCACATTGTTCTGCAATGATTTGTTTACGTGTCCATCTCCATATAGATGCTGGGTGATAAGCTCCTCTAGGGCAAGGGCTATGTTTATGCATCTTTATACTTGTGGAGCCTAGCACAAGGTCTGGCCTGTAAAAGTGTCTGACGTTTAGGGAATAAATGAAGAAACAAATGAACTAGGAAGGAAACAGCCAGGAAAGAGAGGTAGATGCTGACAGATCGTCTTTCCCTTCTTTCTCCCACTCCAGCACCCCGTTCCTCACTTCTCATACCCAAGCTGCCTACTTTGCCTGTCTCCCCAGTCCTGCTAAAGATCTGGTCTCAGGCCTCAGAAAGCGTCACTTTGGCTTACAGATTAGGATATTTTTGTTCTCATTAGATAGCTGATAGGGAGAGAGATGCATGTAAATCAGATGTAAGATTTACAGCCGGAGAAGCCACATGACGCAATTCTGGTCAAGGAGACTCTCATGCAAGATTCAGTGTAAGGCTTCTGAGAAAGTCCTTTACAAAGGGACATACTTAACTGGCTATGTCTTTGCTCCCTGCTCTTCCTACTTGCCAAAAACACGGACACAGTTTCTGGAGCTATAGCAGCCTTCTGGAGACCTTGAGGAAAAGGCCTGGAGAATTACAGAAATCTTAGTCATGATATTCTTGAATCATAAACCAATGTTTGTCACCCCTGATGCCTGGGTGTTTAATTATGTGAGAAAAACAAACTGTTGTGTGTTTAAGTCACTGATACACATATCTGGTCCATTTTAGTGTGGCTGTAGAGAATTCCAGACTGATCATCTAGTCTTCATCCTTTTCCTTAGACATGCCAAGTTTGGTTCATTCTTCGGACCTTTACACTTGCTGCTGCCTCTGTCTGAAATGCTTTTCTCTCAAATCATCACATAGCTGGTTCCTTCTCAAAGTAAGATGCCAAATTAAAACATCACATTTTCAGAGGGGTCTTTCTGCCTGCCCTAACTGAAAGTAACTACCCACACTGTATACATCGTTCTTTATTAATGTTATCCTGTTTCATTTTCTCCACTGCAACCAACACTATCCGAAATGCCCCCTTTTTACTTGCTTCTTCTTAATCACATCCCCACCCCAATACACACTCTCTATTTTATTCAGAGCTGTTCTGTCTCCAGTATCTAGAAGAACACTATGAGTAGGTTCTGGTATTCTAGAAAGATGACTTTAGGAATTGTACATGAATACATTTCTCTCTCTCTCTCTTTCTCTCTCTTTCTTTCTTTCTTCCTTTCCTCTCTTTATCTCTTTCTTTCTTTTCTTTTTAAGACAGAATCTTACTCAGTTGCCCTGGGGTTGAGTGTGACGGCATCATAGCTCACAGTAACCTCAAACTCTTGGGTTCAAGTTATTCTCTTGTTTCAGCCTCCTGAGTAGCTGGGACTACAAGTGCCTGCAACAATGCCTGGCTATTTTTTAGAGACAGGGTCTCACTTTTGCTCAGGCTGGTCTCAAACTCCAGAGCTCAAGCAATCTGCCCACCTCAGCCTCTCAGAGTGCTGGGATTATAGGCGTGAACCACCACGCCCAGTCATGAATATATTTTGTCATAGATAATACTGTCATATATATTGAAAAGATTTATAATTTAGGGAATTATGGTTAAACACTGTTTATGACCTAACTGCTATATATAAGCTTGTTTATATGGGATAATGAGTTTCAAGTTCAATTTCCCTTAATGAGTTCATTATAATCTTGACCATAGATCATCTTGCAGTTTATCCCCATATCCAGAAAACTCTCCCTGTCTCCTGTGTTGTCCAACTGCTTCCCCACCCTTTTTTTCATGATAGCTCATCAGATTTTAACTCCCTGATGAAATTTTTTCTTTGCTTTATTTAAAGATTTAGTATTTTTTTGCCATCTAAGCACTAAGTTTATTTTTTATTATTTTTTGGAATATGAAAAATATATTTAGCATATCAGAGCGTTAGTTTTCCCATCTGCTTTTTGAAAAATTTTAGATTAATATGTGGGTACGGACAATTAGGTTACATTGTTTGCATCTGTTAGGTAGAGTCCAAGTTGTAGCTGCGCCCCCACCCAGGAGGTGTGCCGTATTCTCTTCCACTATACCTGTTGAGAGCACACCAATCTTCCCTCTTCCTCCCTTCTCCCCCCCCCACTTGAGTTTCATGTGTTTTTTTCTCGTGTGGGTATGTATTTGTGCAGTCTACTGTTTTCATATTGGTATTGAGTACAGATTTAATTTTTTAAAAAAGAGTTCCACTCGATCGCAGGTGGATTTTTAAAAAATTGATGTCTTGAGTGTCATTACTTATATTCCTTGCAGGCTCTATCCCATTTCACATCCTGTCTTGTGAAAATTATCCTTAGGCCTTTCAAAGGCACCTCTCCTAACTTCCTTCCCTCCCGAGTGGTTTCTGAACTTCATATCTTTTCCATGAGTCAGTTTAAAAGCGGTACAATCTTTTACTTAATTCTTGTGGGACCCTTCCCTTCATTCCAGTTTTCGGTGTGAGGAGCATGGAAGATTATGATGAGACTACAAGTAAGCCCTTGACGTTTAGGAGAGTAAATTATTTCTTTCACTGGCTAACGAGTATGTCTTCCTTCACATGTAGAAACCATAGAGCAGACTAACAGGACAGGGTATCCCCTAATGCACATTTAAAGAATAAAAAGTAGAGCAGTTGGAAGAAGTGGAGAGTTTAAAAGTTAAGTGGTAAAAGCTAAGTCCAGGGAGATGGGTTGGTTGGGTAGCATGACAGAGATCATTAGTTGTTTTCCAATACCCAATCTCAGCCTTTCCCTTAGTAATAAAGTGTTCGTTTTATTTAATGTGGTAATAAGAAAAAAAAAATACATTCCCCCAGGCTTGCTTGCATTTAGGTGTTACTATGCCTTGCAGTTCTGGAAGATGTTTTGTTTGGACCTGCTTAAAGAGAGCTGACCTCACTGAGCTGGGTGGCCTGTTCCCCTTCCTTCTTTTTTCCGTCCCCTAACCTGGCACCTGGAATGATGGCTGAGCTCCTGTGCTAATCTTGCATCTTTAAGTGAGGTTGAGGATGGAACTCATAACCTAAGACTGGGTGACAGCCATGGTTTCATGGAGCCACCCCACCAGTTCTGAATTGCCCATTCTAGGGCATTATTTTTCTGGGTGAGAATAAACCCTGGTGTCTATAAGCAACTGCTACTTGATTTTGTATTAACGATAGCCAAATATAATCCTTTTTTATACAGATGCTCACTGGGGAAGCTTTTAAAAAATATCTCAATACCCAGGCTATGTCCCAGACCAATTAAATCAGAAACGCTAGGGATTAAATTCAAGCATCAGCAAATGTTTAAGCTTCCCAGGTGACTGCCATCTGTAGCTCAGGTTGAGAATCAGTGTTTTAGGCCAATAGGCCCATTTGTTGCATGTTCAAGAATCTCTCAAGGGATGCAAGGTGCTTGTTAAAAATGTGGATTTCCAGGCCTCACTCCCCAAGAGGTTTTGATTCTTTAGGTCTGAGGACATCCCACTCAGGTGATTCTGATAACAGGCAGTCTATTTGAAGAAACATTGCTTTAGGCAACAGGGAATCTTTGAAAGTTTTAAAATAAAGAAGTGACAAGATCAGAGGAGTGTTTTAGGAGGATTAGTCTGAAGCTAGTGAATAAATTGAAGACCAGAGGTGAGAGATCGAGGGCAAGAAGACCGCTTGGGAGGGACTACAATAGCTGATGGCCTGAAGGGATACATTTGTGAACGAAAGGGGGAAGCACAGAAGTGAGAAAAAAAGAGGAGACACCATAGACAGGGAAAAAGATAAAACCCTGCAGGACCCATCACCACCCGATGGGATAAGGGGTGGGGGACTTCAAGATGTTCTCAGGGACTGAAAAATAGTGCACAGGAGGGATCTGGCTTCTCTTGGGTTAGCATTTTCCCCTCTTGCTCCAACTCAGACTGGTGTGGATTATTAATTTAGTATGTAGCTACAGCTGCTAATGTTAAATGGATTTTTATTAACCTGATTGTATCTAGACTCTCCCATTAGGTCAGAAACATTTATTTGCTAAATCAGTTCTATTTAAAGGCTCAAAGGCTTTATCTGAATAAGAGTCGATTCACAAATAAGTTTAGGATTTATATGTGTGTACATATGTATACATTTATGTATCTATATGTGTCTCTCTCTATATGCATGTGCATAGGCAGGCAAATGTTTCTCGTGGAGCTTTACTTTTTTTCCCTGAGCCATGTCTCATAGAGCAAAGGAAATAAATAAACAGGCAGCATAGTCATTGCTCCGGAGCTGTGCTTTATATAGATATCTTTCTGCGATGAGAAGCTTAAAGAACCTGTTCTAAAACGCTCATCTCCATGGTAAATGATTATTTAACTATTCAATATAAAGCCACCAAGCAGAGAGATGTTATGGTAATATTTTATTAAATAACCCTAATTAAACATAATTACTTTATGAGCAATTGTAAAATACACACTGCCTGCTGATCCGCTGTAATAAGGAACACCTATGCCTTCGAAACTGAGCATAGGTATGCTCTTCCTGTCCTCTGTTATTTGAAAACCCACATATTGGTTTTAGAGTTATAAAACAGAAAAAAAGCACCAGATGTAATAAAAATGTCAGAAAATATAAACTAATCTAATCTCTCAATTCTCAAGGAAGCCTGTATGAAGGCACAGTTTAAGAATAGATTTTATAATACTAAGTAAACTTTAACGAACTAAACAGACATATCAGCTCAGAGCTTGCCATGCAGGGTGTGAAGATGAATGAAACACAGCCTTGCTCTCTTGCACTTCGGAGTATAAATAGTAAAGTGACAATGAATTTTCCTAAAGTTCATTTCAGATGGAATTTTCTCTCTAATTGGAACATCTATTGAGGAGACTCTAACAAGGTGAAAGTCATTAAGTCTGTTCAAAACATAAAAAGGCTAAACTTCAATAGGCAATGGGAGAACACTTGTCTAAATTCCACATCCCATTTCATTTAGTTGCTAAGAATAGCACTCTTTTTAAATCTGGTGCCATTTAGTAACTTGTCACTTGTCCTAGAGTATGCTAATGGTCTTAAGCAACAGTCTCAGCACCACTGAGGTAACCCCACCTGCTCAATTTGCCAAGGCACATCAGGGAAACTGAACACCCCATGTGTAGATGGTCAGGTGCCTCACTTCCCACAACAATCTCTCCTGCAGTTGGATTTTCGTTCCATCTTCAGATACCAGTAATTAGACTGGTTAGAATAAATTGCTAACCATATAGGAGACTCAGTACCTTTGTAAGCAATCCCTTTTATACAGAAAACATTCTGTTTCATGGTCACAAACTCCACCCCTCTTAGAACCTAAAATCTTGCAAATGGTTAAACACTGGGTCCTGGGACATTGGTGTGTAAACGTGTAGAGAATGTTACCGTTCTTTTAGAATTTGTCTAGCAGGTTTTCTGGTTTTCATTGGAGATCTCTAGCCAAGTAAAAAGAAAAAAAGAGAAAGTGTAGAGAGGGTTTAGTTTTAGGCAAAACTCCATCTCCACTTCCTACTTCCACTTTGGGCAAAACAATCCAGAGCATACATTTTACTGCAGATGGGTCAAGAAAATTGGTTATAGTTTGAATTATGTCCCATCCAAATTCACACATGGCAGTCCTAACCCCCGTACTTCAGAATGTGATCCTTTTTAGAAATAGGGTCATTGCACATATAATTAGTTAAACTAGGGTGAGGCCACACTGGAGTAGCATGGGCCCTTAATCCATTATGACTGGTGTCCTTGTAAAAGGGAAATTGGGACATAGACATACAAACAAGGAGAGTGACACGTGAAGGTGAAGGCTAAAATGCTTTCCCATGCCAAAGAACACAAAAGATTGTCAGCAAACCACTAGAAGCTTGGGGAGAAACATGGAACAGATTCTCCCCGGGATCCCTCAGAAGGAACCAGCTCTACTAAAACCTTGACCTTAGACTTCTACCCCCAGCACTGTGAGACAATATATTTTTGTTGTTTAAGCCAGTACCAGTTTGTAATACTTTATAATGACAGCCCTAGAGAACTAATACAGAATTGTTCTTCCACTGTTCACTTTATGGAGAGTATATTCATTTGGTATGGATATAATTGCCTTTCACTATTTGACCCAGTGAAAGTTCAAAATTTTAAAGCAAAGCACCTGTAATAGGGAGGAAAACTAAAGGACCAGCAGGGTAGCCTGACATACCTGCCCACCACAGCTCTCTTGTTCTGACAGCAGAGGCTGTCACTGCTTATGTCATACCTCCTCCATCCTGTGGACCAGAGAGAACTGAACGCTGCGTCCGTGGTCTCCAAGCTCTTATATTCCACCCCCGCACAGCATCATTGCTGCTGTCTCAGCCAAAGTATTGACTAAGCTGTGTTCTCTACTCTCCCCCTCTTCACTTTTCTACCTCCCAACTTCCTAGCAAACAGAACAAGGGTACAGACAAGAAACCAACTAGAAGTGGGACTGGAAAAAACAGAGCAAAACTAATCAAATAGAAATCAAAGCCCAAAACAACACCCTCCCCCTACCCCCCCAAAAAAGGAGGAGGAAGAGACAGAAGGACCGAAGGAACACAAGCAAACGGGCCTGCTGGTCAGGAAAACCAGGGCTGGAGGGGAAACCCTGAATCTGTGGCTCTCTCGGATATTCAGCACATTGCTCCAGAACGCCATTAGGAAACTCAGATTCTTCTTGTGAACGTATTATGCTCAGAGGCCGACTTTCTTTCTGGAACCCAATCATCGAACTTCCTGAATGGTGCCTATTTTTTCATAGCTTAATTCTGTAAACTAAATCTATGTGATTCTATGTGAATTAATGTGGATTACTGAAATAATGAAGCCAGGTGACTCAGAAGTCCTTCAATTCAACCTCATTTAATGCAGGGAATTTAACAGACCTGTCTAATATCACACAGCCTATACGAGAACTAGGCCAAAAGATTTTGTACATCTTATATGATTTATGAAGAATCTAGGCTAATTTATATAAAGAAAATATTTCTTAACTACATTTGAACCATCACATTTCTGTATCATTTTTAAGGTTTTCAAGAACAGGCCTTTTGGCCAGGCATGGTGGTTCATGCCCGTAATCCTAGCACTCTGGGAGACTGAGGCAGGTGGATTGCTTGAGCTCAGGAGTTTGAGACCAGTGTGAGCAAGAGTGAGACCCCGTCTCTACTAAAACTAGAAAAACTAGGTCAGGTGTTGTGGTGGGAGACTGTAGTCCCAGCTGCTCAGGAGGCTGAGGCAGGCGGTTCACTTGAGCCCAGGAGTTTAAGGCTGCTGTGAGCTATGACACCATAGCACTCTACCCAGTGTGAGAGAGTAAGACTCTTTCTCAAAAACAAACAAACAAAAACCATAGGCCTTTTGATAGCCATCTGGGAAATTTCAACCTTCAACTTAGAATATTTCTCAGAACATAATTTTAGAAACTAAGGTAAACAATCTTGATAATCTGAATTTTTTAAACGTCTTACTAATTACACTAACCTGCACTCAACTATAGCATTTACTGTACACTAGGCAGTCTCCTAAGTACTTCATCCTCACAATATCGTATGATTCAGTTCCATTATTTCTTAACTCCATTTTACTGATTAAGAAACTGAGGCAGACAATATCTTTGCCCAATTCCATACTACTTGTGGAGCATTGCCTATCTAGTCCCAAAGTCTGTGTACTTAACCACTGTACCAGACTGCCACTTATCACATCCATATGCAATCTGGACATGTATCTGGGTATGAATATCTTAGTAGTGGTAAAGCCAGGCTTTTATTCAGGCCTACTCTGACTTAGGGTCAATGCTGTTTCCGATCACACTACTGTCTCTCATGTTATCTCATACTAAAGCCTTATTTTTAAGATCTGGAGTAAAACCTTGTACAATTTGATTCTATTCAGCAGCCATTAACTGAAGGTAGCAGTGTGAGAAAGATTTGGTTCAACCATACACCACAGAAGCAGCACAGGAGAGGGAGCACCAGCATACTAGCCGCAGCACCAACTCCCAGAATATGCTGGAGGATGTCAGCTCCTCTGAGTCATCCCTATCTTGTGTGCTGTGCTTCTCTATCTTCATTCTTAGGAGGTAGTATGGTTGATGGAATAGGTGTTAGACCCAGGACCAGGGGACCTAGGTTCCAGGCTAGAGCAGCCTCCAGCTGGCAGAGTGCCATTGGACAGGCTGGGCACAAGGTCCCTGCTTCACATACTTAGGTCACTTAATCCTCTCAACTGCCTTATGATCAGGCGTGACAAATAGTTTACAGATGAAGGATTTGTGATTCAGAGAGTTAAGTAATTTCATCAAGGTCATTGATGATGCTATTCAGTCCCAGTCTGTCTGACTCCAATATCTTCACATATACTCTACCAGGCTGCCTCCAAAGTCACTGAAATCCTCTGAATCTCAGAATCCTCAAGTCTAAAGTACTATGGGCCCTAGGGCTTCTCTGATGGTGTCTCACAAGTCATTTGAGAAAGGCAGTCCAAGGAGACAAGGCCCATACTGCTGCCTACTCCTGATATGCACACAGAAGGACACACACACACACCCCCCAAGCAGTGCAGAGCGATGCTGCTTTGACCTTGTAAATATGGCTCTCTTCATTTAGACTGAAGGCAAGATCTGCTGCAAAAAAACTTTGGGGACCACTTTGCAAGTGATCTTTAAGGCCTGTCTTAGTTTTCATTTCTAGGGAAGAATCAAAGTGGTAAAGGTGTAATAACTTCAGTAAATAAAGCCAGTCAGAGGAGACACTGGATTCACCCATCTGCATCTGACCAGGGGCAGATCTTATGCCTTTGAAGGAAAAGGCTGTGCCCAAACTCTGCCTGTCTAAACACAGTTTAGAAAGTGTCTTGATAGTGTTGGTGAAGACGGCCTTCTTACCCAGGACCAGTTGGTGAAGAGCACAGTCTGAGTTTTCTTCTCTAGTGATCACCACCCTTCCTTGAGGATTTCAATTGGTTAGGGACGAAAGAGATGTACTATTTACAGTTTGTTTGATTTAAGTCGTCGTTTTTTTCTCTTTCTCTCTATCTTGCCTCATATTCCTTTTACCCTGTCCACTTTCAACTCTGTCTTCCTTCTCTGGCCTTAAAGCCAGTTGGTAGACAAAGAAGGGTTGGTCTGAACTGATGTAAAAAATGAGCGAATTCACTTACTACAAGTTCTGTCTTTTCCCACTTGTATTTCCACACAGAGGCTTGGTGCTTAGATGATAGCTATGAGGCAGGCATCTTGATAAATTCATACGCATTTATCCCTATTGCTCGTATACCTCTTCATGAAAAGTTTCATGTGTAGAAAAGAATAAAGCCAACAAAATACCGAGTGTTAACCATAGTGATGGTGATAAAACCTTTTTAAAAAGTTTATTGAGGTATACTTTACATACCATACTATTCCCTCATTTTTAGTGTGCAATTCAATAATTTTTAGTGCATATACAGAGTCATACAACCATCACCACAGTTGATTTGGGAACAATTCCATCACCCCAAAAAGATTCCTTGAGCTCCTCTGTACTATCTGTTCCCACCTCCAGCCCCAGGCAACCACTAATCTATGTTCTGTCTCTATAGATTTGCTGGTTCTGGGCATTCCATATAAATGGAATCATATAATACGTGATATTTTGTAACTGGATTCTTTCAGTTACTGTACTCTTTGAAAAGTTCATTCATATTTTAGCATGTATCAGTACTTTGCTCCTTTTACATGACACGTTTTTGAATGGCGGTGTTATATAGAGGAAGGAGCATGAATTTCAGAAGCACAAACACAAGGCTGAATGTAATCTGTGCCACTTAGCTGCATGACTTTGAGCATGTCTCTTAATCGTTCTGAGACCTATTTGTAAAATAAAGATAATGATACCTCTCTCAGAGGATTACTCTATGAAATAGCTGGATTGTGATGACATAAAGTGGGCACTCAAGAAATTCAGTCCTTCTCTTTAAATTCCCTCAAACCTTTGCTTCTCTCACCCCTGTTCCAAAAATTAAAGTAGATCTTCCAGCACTCCTACCAGTCTTCACATCAAGCTTGAAACGAGAACCCACATAATAAGCAATATCAGAAACAGAATTCTGCCAAAGGGAATCACATCCTTCATTAATGGAGCCCAGATGGTAAGGAACTAAAGGGATTTCCTTCAATTATATTGCTGTTGGATTTTTTTTTTTTTTTTTGAGACAGACTCTCAAGCTGTTGCTCTGGGTAGAGTGCCATGGCATTATAGCTCACAGCAGCCTCCAACTCTTGGGCTTAAGCGATTCTCTTGCCTCAGCCTCCCAAGTAGCTGGGACTATAGGTCCCAGCCACAACACCCAGCTATTTTTGTTGTTGTTGTTGTAGTTGTCATCATTGTTGTTTGGTGGGCCCGGGGCTGGATTTGAACCCACCAGCTCCTCCGGTGTATGTGGCTGGCGCCCTAACTACTTGAGCTACAGGGGCCAAGCCTGCTGTTGGATTTTTATAAAGAATTTTAAATTACATCTACTTATTCTTTTAAGGGGGAAATTGTGTCAAATTCTATCCTAGAACATTCTATGGAGTTGGCCTTCCCTTTGCAAGCCTCTTGAGAATATCATATTTTCCCATTAATTCTTATAAAACTTCCTCATTAACATAAACCCTCAGGTAATATATAAGGAAGAAGCAAAGGGCTGCAAACCCCAGAGTAAATAACATCCCAAGCAAGGTATTATACATCTATAATCCCAGCTACTCACGAGGCTAATGGGGACCATTGCTTGAGCCCAGGAGTTCAAGACAAGCCTGGGCAACACAGTGAGGCAGCCATCTCAAAAAAAAAAAAAAAAGAAAGAAAAGAAAAAAAAAATCCACCTCAAATCCTCAAAACTCAACTTTTAGCCAATAATTTCAGACCTTTTCTTCCCTAACTCGTTAGAAGAACCTGAATTTCATGTGTGCAGCAACATAGACTGAATTGAACTTCTTGTTCATTTCTCTAGTCTGTCTTCTCTGATGGGAACATGTTTTCCTTCTGAGTTGCCACTTAAAAGGATCCTAAGTGTAATTCCGTACTACACTCCTGAACACAGTTCACAAAGAGGCTACCTCTTGGCCCTGAGCATAAAATTCCCTGTCCTGAACCTGCATTCCTTCGGAATCATTGTTTCTCTCCACTTTTAAATTCACCACTCTTCCCTGTCCTGCTGCTTATTGCTTTTTCTCCCCTTGTCTGGGACTTATCACAACTGCTTCCCCCCCCACCCCAAATTCCTGCAGCACTTGATTTTCTTCTACTTCCCAGATTCCCTTCCTATTAAGTAGAAAAGTTAAAAC
Source organism: Otolemur garnettii (assembly GCF_000181295.1). Lineage (NCBI taxonomy): Eukaryota > Metazoa > Chordata > Mammalia > Primates > Galagidae > Otolemur > Otolemur garnettii. Next base: position 826,108 of record NW_003852412.1, on the reverse strand, counting down.
AGAAAGTAATAAGGCTTCTCAATATTTAGTCAATAAAGTAGATTTGTACCATATTTTGTTTATCTCTCTTTTCAAGGAGTCTAGAGCAGTATCTTTTTTTCATGATATAAAATGAAATGTAAGCTAGTTATTAAGAGAGTCAACAAGTTTTATATACCAGTAATAGTCATGGTATTTATTATTCACATTAAAAATGGCAAAGAGTCTTTCAAATAGGTAATATGTAATTCTCCTACATGTAATCAATCTATAGCATTATTAGGTGAGTCTAATTTCAACCATTATTTTGCTAAAGCCATATTTACATATAAGGGAGAAAGACTATATTTAGACTGAACCAAACGCTTCTTATGGGGTGGCCATAAAGTCTGTGTGCAATTTAAAATTGTATGCACAGGAACTTTAAGGCCACCCTGTATATTTGTATAAGGATTTCTGTATCTCCTTGGTCTGAGTACTTATCTTAAATATAGGAACTAACGACAAAATCCATGGCTAACTTTTTCCCCGATATTAGGAGATCAAGAAGGAGTAGATGGGGTCCCTAGAGACAAGTTTTCAGTGACCGTTTATTACCTAACAGAGGTTTTGGAGTCCACGAACATAATTTTTAAAAGGGGGACAAAAGTAGCTTAGGTTTATCAAGATTAGAGGATTTCTCCAATCTGTAAAAAATTTTTCTTATGCTTAAGCTTACCCTTTCCTATCACTATAGTGAAGAGAGTAATTTATATCCAGGACTTTATTTTAGAGGTTTTATTTTAGGCAATATCATAGGAATTTATCTCATGGTAAAAATAGTTTAGTAAATCTGGGGTTTAGCAAGGATTTTTCTCTCTACAGCACAGGCCTTTTGTTCAGCAGCAAATGATAAAATAATCTTGAGGCATGATGATTTAACTGCGGTCTGATGCCTGAACAACCCCCCACATCTTAAGCTCCAAATTCCAGTATGGGGTCATTATATTAAAATTAACTTAAAAAAAATCCCTTAAAGATCCACATCATACACAAATCATATATATGTGCCACACAACCTTCAGATTACACTGTGGCATATAGTTTGAGTCTAGCTCTCTAGAGCAAACGAACCTCAGGGTGATTGATTAAAAACTCCAATTTGGAGAAATCATCTCTGAGGCCTTGGCCACATAAAATTCTGTCAGCATCCATGCAACGTGTTTTGTGAATTAACCACATGATGCCTACCCTGAGATGGCAGCCAGTTTTTGGTGTGCCTGACGCGCCATTTCACAGCCTTTGGTTCTCGTCTTGTGCATTTCCTCCCGTAATGAGGGGCAGCTGACTGAGACGTCCCCAATAGAAATGACCAACTCTCGGTACAGGGCCACTTGTGTGTTGAACTCTTGGACAAGCTGGAAAAGAAAGGAGTTTCTTTCAGCAAACATTTATCACCATAAAGTTTCCTATTTTGTTGTAGATAAACAGAGGCCTTTGCTGATTCCTGAGCCAGCCCCCAAAATCTCCAAGTAAGGAGCCGAGGACTTGTTTAAAGCTTAAGGCACAAACATGGCAAGCCTCTGTGTCCAAGGCATGTGTTTACTTTTCATAGGCAAGCCTGGCCAGGGAAGCTCTATTTCCAGACCTACATGCCCCCGCCCATTTAGACTCAGTTTTTGAAGAGCAAGAACATATTTGGAGTGATCATGCCATTCCAGGTCAACAGAGAACGGTGCTGGGGACGACCGCATGGATGATCCCCTTTGCTACTGCTGGGATGTGGACTTGAAGTTGCAGGGGCGGGGTGGGGTGTAGACCGAAGGGTGGGGTGAAACAGGCAAACCGTTCACCTCCTGCTGGGACACGGAACATCTCGGGCTCTGGAGCCTGACTGAAGACCGGCCACAGCCTCTCCCTGGAACCTTCGTCCCTTCTGTCCCCTCCGCAGGGCCCAGGGCACTCTGTTTGGGTCTGTTTGCTACTGTCTCCCCACAAAACAGCACCGCCAGTTCCCCACAGTCCCTCCCTCCCCGTGAACCGGCCAGTTCAACGTGTCTTTCGTATCCACGGTGGCCGCTGACCCCGAGACCCTTGCTGTGGCACTTCTCTCTACCGGGCCATTACGACCCGGGTGTCACCTCGAATCTGGGGGACTGCAGATTTAAAAATAGTGTATGTGCACGTGATCCGCATGGAGGAGCTGAGGGTGGGGGAGTGGCTGGCACTCATGCAAATGATTAACATACACGACTCCCCCCACCTTCTCTCAAAATAAAAAAAGAAAAAGAGGCGCCGTTTTTACCCACCATCTTGCAGTCGTCCAGGGCTCGCTGGGTTTTGTGGGCGCTCTCGGAGCCGCTGCCCCTGCGCTCCCAATCCCCGCTCTGCAGCGGGGGCTTGCTGATCTGGAAGATCGAGGAGCGGGTGGACCGGCTGGGGCGCTTTTTGCGCCCATTCGGTGCAGAACTCATGCATACACATCCACCAAGCCGAAGCCGCTGGTGCAGTGCGCCCCGGCGCGGGCGGCCCGCTCGTTGCCCTGCGCGCCGCCGCGGAGCAGCCGGAGCCGGGACCCGAGGCGCGCTGTTCACAGGGTTAGGACTGGCTGCGCGGGTCGGTAACCTTCAGCTTGAAGGAGAGCCGGGGAAGGGCTGGCTGTGCCGTGCAGCATCGCTTCCACTAGCAGCGAGGAAGGGGCGCGATCAAGTTCTGCTCAGCAGCATTGCCGGCCCTGTCCCGGGAGCTGGGCGCTGGCGCGGGCTCGCACCGCCTTCCTCTCGGCATGGATCGCTAGGCTGGGCGAGAAGGAACGCGCCGCCCGGCGGTTCCGAGTTTCCATTCAGGTGGGGGAGCAGCTTTCAAAGCCTGCGCTGCAAGGTGGGGGGCGGAAAGGGGTGTCGCTCTTCCTTCAGTATCTTCCCGCAGCGGTGCTCAGTTGGTCTTTCCCCTCCCTCCACTGTCGCCAGGCCTGGAAGGGCTGGCCGTCCCCAAGCAGGCAATTGGCTCTAATCGGCTGCCTTGATCCCTCGTCTCTAAGGGCTTGTCTGTTTGAGGATCCCAGATGAATCTGTGGTGGGACTGGCAGACGCAAGGAATCGGCCCGGCTGACGTTGTTCGCTGGCCCGCACATTGATAGGACGGGAATACTAATGTGATCCGTCCATACAACCTTCTTCCCCATCCACAGTTTATGCACTTATCCAATCAAATTCCCGGGAACATCAATTGCAATATTACTTCATCTGCTCTATTATTAGAAAGGAAAAGTGTCATCAGAGTGGAGCACATTGCCACATGCTGGGACCTAAACATGGATTTCAATAACCCAATGTGGGCTTGAGGCCCTCCTCGTCTAAGACGGAGACTGGGGTCACAGGAGGGAGTGAGCTTTTTGCTTTAAAAAAGGAGATCTCTTAGTAAACTAAAAGGAAAGCTTTCTTTCCTTCCGTTGTTTTTGTTTTGTCTTGGTTTTAGAGGGGAAAGGGTAGTTAGGCAAAATGAACAGAAGCCCCCACTCAGATGGGCCCTCATCCCCTCATCCCCATCTCATTTCAACTAGTAAAGCTCTTGGTCTTGTAGTTCAGGGTCTTAGGACGCAGCTCTGAGAGTTTCCCAGTAGAGGTTTGAACAAGATCCAACCGGCCTTCCTGGGCACTCAAAATGTCCTTCTTTATCAGACATCAGTAACCCAGAGGCCAATGCAGGTGGCCCAGGAAAGTGGAGAGAATGCTTGCATGAAAGGGGTGGGAGTGAGGGCATCAGCCATTTAAGTTCACCCTCACCACTGACATCCTGCTAAGATCCTCCCAGAGGGAATGGTGTGAGTGTTCTACTCTAATGCTCTGAGAATGCTTGTTCTCATAAATGATTTGTTTGGAGGGGACCAATAAAGTGGTCTGCCACAGGGCAACTAGTTATGTGTGGAAAACGCTAATGAAGAACAAATCAGAGGTTCTTGGTCAATCTCTTAAGGAGATATGGAGAGCCAGAAATAGCCAGGGAGGCTAATATCCTAGGAGAGTGGCCTTAGAATTTTTTACAAGACAGGTAAACATGATGAGCTGCTACCATAAGAGAGGCAGTTGTTCTTTCTTCCCAGTTCCTGGAACAGAGCTTCTAAAACCCTCAGAAATTACCTGCATAGTAAGGGTGATAAGAGTATCTTATCAACACAAAGACCAAGCTTTGATTAGAAGTTTGGAAATTTCAACCCCACCTTCAATCCTCTGGGGAAGAGAGAGGAGCTAGTGATTGTATTAATAGTTTACTTAATCAATCATGCCTACCTAAAAATATCTGCGTAGAAACCTCTAACTAATGATGGAGTTTGGGGTAGGTTCTGGTTAGAGAAAGACATCTAGGTGTTGGAAGGGTGGCATACCCCTCCTCTGTACGTTGCCCTGTACATCTCTTCCATTTGACTGTTCCTAAGTTGAAATCTTTATGATAAACTGGTAATAGTAAGTAAAACTCTTTCCTGAGTTCTGTGAATCATTCTAGCAAATTTTCAAACCTGAGAAGGTTGTAGGGACCCCCCAAATGTGTAGTCCAGTTAGACAGAAGAGTGAATTAAGGTCAGTCTTGTGGGTCTGAGCCCTTAAACCTGTAAGTCTGAGGCTATCTCTGGATAGTGTCAGGAATGAACTGAATTATAGGACATCTAGTGGTGTCCGAGAGTTAGAGAAGTGGTGTTAGAAAAGACACCACCTTTGGTTGGGGAGGGAAAAAAAACACTAACAGGTGGATATCTGGGATATCTAGATGAATATTCAACCATATTGCCTGGGATTTGATGAGTGGTGAGGATGGTGGGGATGGTGAGAATGGTGGGGACGGTGAGGAGGAAGGTAATAGAGGCTAAGGGACTTTAAAGAAGGATGGATAAAATGGCTTACGTCCTGTGTTATAAACCTGTTTTACTACCCCTACCTTATCCTAGCACCCACTGCCCAACTTTCAAGAAATTCTGGGCTCAGCGCCTATAGCTCAGTGATTAGGGCACTGGCCGCCTAACACCGGGGCTGGCAAACCCAGCCCAGTCCAAGTAAACAACAATGACAACTACAATAAAAAAATAGCTGGGTGTTGTGGCAGGTGCCTGTAGTCTCAGCTGCTTGGGAGGCTGAGGCGAGAGAATCACTGACGCCCAAGAGTTTGAGGTTGCTGTGAGCTGTGACGCCACAGCACTCTACCAAGGGTGACATAGTGAGGCACTGTCTCAAAAAAAAAAAAAAAATTCTGCCAAAGTCCATGGTTTGTGGTGCTTTGAAGAATTAAAGGAAAAGAGGCTGCCTTCTATGTGTGTGGATGTGGATACAGGATGGAGAGAACAGGACAGTGGAGATGAGTCTGCTAGAAATCTTTTGCCATCGCTCTCTTGTTTCATCTCCTTTCCCTGCAGGGAACTAGCAACTTCCACCAGATTGGAGCGTCCCAAAGCTCCTCAGTAGTAGGTTTCTACTCTAGCTACAACCATCTGGTTTCTACCCACCCTCTTCTGCCTAGAGACAATTTCAACAAATTAAAAGAAGAAAAGCAACACAATTGCACTGCCCTGTTTCTATGCCATATTTCTTGCAGAAGCTGGTTGGGGGAGGTGGGTAGTGATGAAGAAGGAATAAATAGGTCAAATGTAATGCTACATCTGAAGGACTACAGACTTGGAAACCTGCTAGGGGATTAAGTAGAAATTGTCATTTGTAGGTGGCCCTTGGCCTTCTCTGATACACAGCCCAAGCCATTTTCCTGAGAGGGAGAAAAAGCATCAATCCCAGAGCTGTCTCTCCCAGCGACAAATGCTGTAATCAGAATAGCAGCAGGCAGGCTTAGTTCCCTCACCTTCCCCCACATTTGAAATGGCATGAATTTACATTCCTGAGACTGTCTGACTGCCAAGTAGAAGGGTAAAGTATAGTTGAAAATTTCAACAACAAGAGCACCATCTTTTGGATACTCAGACCCAATTTAGGTACATCCCAGACAGTGGGTCCTCACCTCTATAGGTGTAGGGCTGTGACAAGAGTCATACCCTAAATTCACTCCAATATTCTTCATGTTGGTTCTATAAAAAACTACAGGGGAACCCAGAGATTATCTCCTCAAACCTGGTTGGCCTTGTTGAGGGTAAAGGGTCCCAATTCCCTGAACTTAGTTGACCTGGTTCAGTTACTCAGCTGAGCTAGAAAGTTCAACAGAAGCACTGCGGCAATTGAAAGCAAAAATGAATGTAAACTGAAAATAAAACTGGAGCAGCACAGGCAATGTGAATAGGAAGTAAAAGTAACCTGCACAGAGTTTCAGTATAACAAAGAGAAATTTTATTTAGGAAGAACAAAGTGAAAGTTTAGAGCATTTCCAAAGAGAGTTGGAAGCAGGTCTCTCTTATGAAGGCAGAAGGTGAGAGAGAGGCACACAGGGGCAGTATGGAGGTATAAATACTTCTTTGAAATATGTTGTAAGTCTTTCATTGGTCTACCTGTGCCACCAGGCATTATTGCCTGTTTTTATCGGTCAATGATTATTGTTGTTTTTTACTGGTCGTTGGGTACCTAGGGTACCTCATAACCCCATTTTTTTTTTTTTTTTTTTTGGAGACAGAGTTTCACTTTGTCACCTTGGGTAAAGTGCTGTGGCCTCATAGCTCACATCAACCTCAAACTCTTGGGCTCAAGCGATTCTCTTGCCTCAGCCTCCCAAGTAGCTGGGACTACGGGAACCCGCCACAACATCCAGCTATTTTTAGAGTCATAACCATATTCTTATCTGCCCTCCAGACTTCCTTGTTTGGTAGGCCAAGCTCTTCTTCCATCTCCCATGAAGCCCGTTTCGTTGTGTTCCTTCTCAGGCCTCTCACAAAAGGTGATACTGAGTGGCATATTTCATCTGGGAATAAAGTCCAAGGAGGTGAAATATATATATAAAAGTCTTATCTGAGTGAGTCTGTGACAGAGGCAGAGAAAAATACATTAAGATGCTGAGTTCTAAAAGCTAGGGAGATCTGAAGGGCATGGTGAGTTATTTCTGTTAGTGTCACAGGGCCAAAAATCAAGGTATTGTGAAGAATTTAGTAAATGAACTAATAAATTTTTTTTTCCTGCCTGATAACAGGAAGGAGTATAATATTTTGCAAATAAGTTACTAATTTCACAAGTATTTTGGAGTGTTTTTATTAGAAGCAGATCTAGGTTTTGTTGGTCCTCAAGCTTATACACTTTGCAGGACCCTCTTTAAGAAACAGAATACCAAAACTTAAATATGAAATTAGATACATGGTCTCAGAAGGAGCCTATGCAACTGAGATTCCCTGAAGTTTAGGTTCATCCCCTAAATGGTAAACTTGGTGTCTCCTATATGAATAACAGACATCTGGTGTTTTGTTTACTCAGTTTTTGATTTTCCCTTTTTCAATGATAGCACCTTAAACTTCCTTTGAGAAATCAGTCCTCTATCACTTTTTGTCCACATGGCTCTGTGGGTGGACCTATTACCCAGGATTGGCCATGAGAGTACTGCATTCCAGTGGCCACAATGACTGGGTTATTAATATGTAAGAAATCCAAGCTGGTCCAATAAACATTAACCTTGGAACATTTTTTTTAACTATTACATTGAAATCTAGGAAATTGCCATAAATTAACCATTTTTTACTTATATAAATGGAAATTTAATGTATTTTGACATAATATTTAGGTTTTTTTCCTTTCCATTGTGTTGGTAGGTTGGTAAGATGAAAGCCTGGAGTTTCTGATGGCAACTTTTGCCTTTTATGGTCAACAGACTGCCTGAGATCTAACCTAGATGATCATAATGGACAGATGGAGAAACAATGATGGTTCTTAAAGATATTATTTGAATACATAGACCCTGATTTATTTAGATGAAACTATACCCGCAATTTTAGTTAAGTAAGCCCCAAATTTCTCCTTTAAATTAAGTCAGTTTTATTTGGATTTCATTTGCAACCAAAAGCATACTGATTGATATAATATATAAAGAATCATTGTGCAAAAGTGTAGGATACATCAAATAAATCCATCATCTAAAACTTACTGATTGTTTAGTATGAGCAAAGCACTGTGTTAGTGACAAGAAAGGATATAACAAGAGTAAAGACATTCTTATTTCTAAGATACTTATACTTAGGACATGAAATATACAAACATGAAACCATGAAGATCAATAAACTATATGTTAGTAATATTTTCTCCTGTATTTAAATACTGAAGGAATGTAGAGGTAAATGAGTTTCTGTAAGGTAAGGTTATTAAAAATGGCTATATGATAGAGATGGAACCTACCTGAGATGATAGGATATCCCTACAATCCCACTACTGGGTATCAACCCAAAGGAAAAGAAATCATTGTATCAAAAAGATATTTGCATTCATATGTTTATCACAGCACAATTCACAATCAAAAAGATAAGAAATCAACTTAAGTGCCCATCAATCAGTGAGTGGATAATGAAAATGTGACATACGAACATATGTACAAGTGGTCAAAGAACCTGACAGTGCTAGTAATAATAATCGAGGAGAAATTCAAGAAGGTTTTAGGGTCAGAACATTATCTCACAGTAGGTATGATTAGAAAATAAATCTGAACTGTCCAAGGTAAAAAGCAGCATATATATGTACCGTGTATACACATATATACATACACATAAATTTAATCTATTAAAATTAACAAAGGGGGGAAATAAAGTACATCTAGGATATGGATAGATGAAGACTGTGGGATAGCTTTTCAAGGGCTGCTGAATAGCAGGAGCAAAGGCACAAGGGTGGAGGACATGGGAGTCTGACCTGAATTGAAGATAAGGAGGAGAGGTGAATATGAAAGTATTGAGAGTGAGGTTATGAAAGCAGAATAAATGGTCTGGTTCCTTTAGTTTAGGAAAGGAAGAATTAAAAAATAAAAACTGTGTGAGCAGCAGAGAAAATCTAACAGTTTTCTTTGGATGACAATAATTTACACTATCTGAGGCCACACTGAGAAAGTAGGTACACCAGGGGACTGATCTGTTTGTCTACAATTGACCTCCTATATTTTTGCAGAAGTGAACTTTGGGGTTGAACTCCAGTGTTCTGAGGAATTGATGATGCAAATTATGGGTGGGATACAAGTTAACGGTAGCTAAGAAGGGCATGGTTCACATTGCTTATAGCTTTTAGAACACAACAGAGGAGTTTGATGACTGTGGGCAAAAGATGACCATTGCCATTTCTTGATTAAGTGAATTAATAAGAGACAAGTGATGTTTTAAGAAAATTAATTTGGCAGTGATATGTAGAGTGCATTGGAATGAAAAGATAGTGAAGCAATTTCTGAAGCTGTTGTAAATAACCCAAGTGGAGGAAGAAATTGACAGTGCTGGTAAGAGTCAGGGTGGAATGCACCCTGAGGATGCATTCCTTAGGGTCAGAGGATCATCTTAGAACAGCACTGACTAGAAAGAAAACAACCCTGAACTGTCCAAGGTAAAAAGCATCAGGTATTTCAATCTCTCATGGAAATAAAGAAATTCATTGACAATTATCCCTGAAATTTGCATGTAGTCCTGACTCTATATCCCTTTTGGCCTAATATGTACCCTTTAATACGTGTGCTGGATACATATGAATTCTCTTCCCATTTGACTAGATCACATTCCAGCCAACCACAGCTGTGGCCTAAACCTAGTCCCCCTGCAGCACCCTCAGACACTAGTCAGCCACTGCTTTGCTGTCCCTATTACCTCCTGCTGGCCTCACTGACTCTGTCTGCAGTAGCCACTCTTCCAACAAAACTTGGTTCCATTAAGGACACTTCTGGGCCTGCCAAGTATTCTGAAAAACATGTTGGAGGAACACTGCAGTGGACAGGGTGTGTCTGCAGAACCAGTTCCTTAACTGTCCTTTGACCTATCTGTGCCCTGGCTCATGTCTGGACATTCCATTTTTTACCTTTGCTTTATTCCCTGGTTCCACTTTGTGCTTGTGCTCTCTCTGTCTCTCTCCAACCATATAATTAGTGGACATATGTCTTTTCCTTATTTAAAAAAAAACCAAAAAACAAAAAACTATGTTTCAGGTAAGGAAAAAGTCCTTTGTGACCACTATCCCAGCTACAGTCCTCTTCTCTCTCCCCAGAAATAATCCTTCTTATAGGTTTGATGTGTAGATATTCTATTACACAATTGTATAGTTATATCTTCCTGAAAAAATATTCAGTGTTTTGGTGTTATTCATGTATATATTTTTATAGAAATTATAACATTATGTGTCATTCTGCAACAGGCATTTCTTTTTCTTTCTACTCAACACTGTATCTTTGCAGAGCCTTCTATATTAGTGGACACCTACCTGAACCTCTTACTTGTACAGGATATTCTAGAATAATAGATACACCATAGTTTACTAAGACATTTCTCAGTTGGAACATTTAAAACTTTGTTTCCCATGTTTTAATATTATTATCAAGACTGCAATGAAATTCTTAGGCATGCCCTCTTGCCCTCTTCTTCATGTGAGGGCATGCCCTCTTGCCCTCTTCTTCATAAATATAAATGAAGGAGAAAATTGCTGAGTCATAGATTACATGCATTTACATGTGAGAGATACTCTGAAATTTCTTTCCAACATGGTTGCATCAAATTACATTTGCATGCTGGCTATTTAGGTAAATATCCGTTTTTCCTCACATACTGGTCAGTTTGACATCTTTAAGCTTCAGAATTTGTTCCAACTTGGTTTTACTATTTCAATGCTATATTCTTTTTCTTTTTATTAAATCATAACTGTGTACATTAATGCAATCATGGGGTACAATGTGCTGGTTTTATATACAATTTGAAATGTTTTCATCAAACTGGTTAACATAGCCTTCACAGCATTTTCTTAGTTATTGTGTTAAGACATTTATATTCTACACTAGTAAATTTCACACGTACCCTTGTAAGATGCACCATAGATGTCGTCTCACCGATTATCCTCCCTCCACCCATCCTCCCCCCTCCCCTCCCTCTCCCCTTTCCCCTTCTTCTTGGGCTATAATTGGGTTATAGCTTTCATAAGAAAGCTATAAATTAGTTTCATCATAGGGCTGAGTACATTGGATACTTTTTCTTCCATTCTTGAGATACTTTGCTAAGAAGAATATGTTCCAGCTCCATCCATGTAAACATGAAGGAGGTAAAGTCTCCATCTTTCTTAATGGCTGCATAGTATTCCATGGTGTACATATACCACAATTTATTGATCCATTCATAGATCGATGGGCACTTGGGCTTCTTCCATGACTTAGCAATTATGAATTGGGCTGCAATAAACATTCTGGTACATATATCTTTGTTATAATGTGATTTTTGGTTTTCTGGATAGATACCTAGTAGAGGAATTATAGGATCGAATAGCAGTTCTATTTTTAGATCTCTAAGTGTTCTCCAAACATCTTTCCAAAAGGAACGTATTAGTTTGCATTCCCACCAGCAACGGAGAAGTGTTCCCTTTTCTCCACATCCACGCCAACATCTCTGGATTTGGGATTTTGCGATGTGGGCTAATCTTACTGGAGTTATATGATATCTCAAAGTAGTTTTGATTTGCATTTCTCTGATGATTAAGGATGATGAGCAGTTTTTCATGTGTCTATAGGCCGTGCGCCTGTCTTCTTCAGAGAAGTTTCTCTTCAAGTCCCTTGCCCATTCAATGCTATGTTCTTAACTCTCAGTCTTCCAGTTCCTTTTCCCAGCTTTCCACTTAATTATCCCGTCTGAGCAGAGAATTTCTGTGGATTGATATTTGTTAATGTTCCCATCTGTCCACACACACATCCACACACATTCATATAATTACCTTTCTACTTACCCATTCTGGTCCTAAAACTCCTGCTCACATAAGTAACGCTGAGCAGCACAGCCCATCTTCTGTATTGCTTGCAATTAGAAAATACAGAAAAGTCAGAGATGAGAAAAAATATCCTAATCTGAGAAATTATAAAAATGAATCTTTTCCTGATAGAATTAGACAATTGAAAATATTAGAGTAGGTAACAGATTGGGGCTACAGATGTAAATTTAGAAATCAGAAGCAAAAAGTGGTCAATGAAGCCTTGAGAAGGACACATTTCCAGGAAGGAGTAGTGTAGAGACCAAAAAAAAAAAAAAAAAAAAAAAAAGGCAGAGGATGAGGATGAAGTCCTGAGGCATGACAACAGATAGGAGATGAGATGAGGTGAAGAGGCAGCAGAGATATGTCGAGAGGACTGTCAGAAAGATACAGGAAGGATTCCCTGGATGCTGTATCCCCTGGATGCTGTATCCCAGAAGGAAAGGGCAAGTCACTTTGAAGGCATGAGAGCTGTATGTCCCCCCAGAGCTATCAAGGAGGAAAAGAACTTAGAAAAGTAATTTTTGACAAGAAGAGATCATTTTGGAAAGTTGTGCGTTTATAATAAGTAGAAGAAGCAAAACCCTTAGAAGTGAGCGATGAGGATAAGAAGTGGAAGATGCAGGCAGGAGTAGGAGGGCAAGGAAAGAGACAGGGTGATAGCCACAAAATGGCAGGTTCTGCTCTGTGTGTGTTTGCTTTTTTAAAAGGAAATGTTTGCAAAAGAAAGAAAGAACCAGAGGATAAGGAAAGACAGACATTGCTTTAATGAAAACACATAATTATAAGGAAAAAAAGGTGTCAGCTGAGAGAAGAATGTGGTCCAATATTCAAATGAATGGAAATATACTGATTTTTTTTGCAAATGAGAAAGTGTCTTAGACAATCTCCCCAAGAGTCCTTAATGGAAATTCAAGTATTATTGACCTCAGTTCATTTAATACTGAAAATAAAATCCAGATTTAGTGTCTAGATCTAAGTCCTTAGGATATGTTCATAAAATAATCTATTGAACAAACAAAGAACTACAAAGTAACACCATCAGCTGGCCTTGGGGATTGAGGCATTAGAAAGCTTGAATTTTCAATGTAATTATTGAAATTCTGATGCATCAGAGGGTGGTAAGGGAAATTTAATCTTCCTCCAGGGAGCCAGCTCAGAATTGGGCTTGTGTTTTTTCTCTGGGGCTGGTTCTGAAAGAAGATTCATTCTAAAATGTCTCCTGATAACCTGTTCTAGCATCTAACAGATCTTGCTGTCAGGACATTCTTCTTTAAGTACAATATATTCTAAATTTCTCCCTGGAGCAATTTAATTCTATTTCCTCAGTGAATATAGGAAATAAATAGCATCTGTTGCCAGACTTGAAGTAAGACAGAGGACTTAAAATAAAAATTGGGTTTTCAAAATGACAGTGTAGCTAAGTCTTTTACACTCTGACAGAAATGGGGACAGAACTAGGTTGGAAGAGAGTGTCTCTAACTCCAAGGAGTAGAGGATCCAGAATTTCTCCTCCCTAAGGGAACAGGGGAATAAGAGGGCCCTTCAAGGGGACTGAAAAGTGGAGGTTTTGATATTAGACCAAGAGGGATTTCCAGTCCCTTCTGCTTGGCTCATTCTGTCCTCTCTCCATTTCTGTAGAAATTGGAAGGACTTATCTGCTGTCTCTGTTCTGATAGTCTGGCAGAAGTGGAGTGTGTCTGATTTCCAGTTTGGCAGGAAATGCAGCTGCAGTCCCCGAGCCTTTTCAAAACTTCCAGTGCAGAGTCCACCACCTGCTCTACTGATCTGTAATATGACCATATGTAAAATGAGGCCACTATCTTTTCTACTGTAATGCTTGTACCCTTAAAGAGTCACAGCAAGTCACCTTCAGGTATTTTTCCTTCCAGGCAAAAGTAATTTAGTTCTTTCACTCTTCCTCAAGGATGAGCGTAATCATTTTTGTTACTTCAAAATGCTTAGAGCTAACTTCTAAAATAAGGTGTCTGGTAATAACCTGATGGACGTAGAAATGGCTTTATCGTACCTCCATGTTATGTCTCACTAGTACATGTGGCTCTACTACTTTTACAATTAAACCACTCTAATAATCTGTGTTACTTTGTGGTCTAAATGACAGACATGATTCTAACTTTATACCTTTATATGACAATATTAGTAAGACAAAGGATTTAATAATAGGCTTTTAGACCAAGTCTAAAAATATATGTAAAATAGGTAAGGAAAAATAGATTGGTTAATATAGACATTTCAAAGAAAAGGGCTTTGTTTTACCATATTAGACTAATTTTTTTGAACATTTAAAGGAGCTAATAACGCCTCCTTTTATAATCTAATCTTTCGGTTACTCCATAGTTATAATTGCAGTAAAAATTATCAAAAAATGGAGAAGACACTGGAATCTGGCACAGTCCAGGAATACACTGAAGAATCAGAAACTAATATTTATAATGATAGATTTTCTTCATTACAAACCTAAAAGACAATTGATTATGAGTTCATTACTATGCTAAAAGTTATTTCAGTGTTATACAATGCTCACTGCTGTGGTTTAGATATGGTTTACTTGCACCAAAGTCATGCTGAAAACTTCATTGTCAATGTGGCAATGTTGGGAGATGGGGCCTAGTGAGAGGTGTTTGGGTTATGGAGGTGGATCCATCATCAATGGCTTGGTGCTGTTTTACCTGCGGTGAGGGAGTTCTCAGGTTTCCCCTTCTTCTCACATGTTTGCTTTCCCTTTGACCTTCTCTGTCATGCTGTGACACTGCATGAAAACTCTGGCCAGAAGCCAGGGCCATGCCCTTGAACTTCTTAGCCTGTAAAACTGTGAGCTAAATAAACCTTTTTATAAATTACTCAGTCTCAGGTATTCTTTTATAGCACTGCAAAATGGACCAAGACATACTGTGAACTAAATAAACCTCTTTATAAATTACTCAGTAAAAATATTCTTTTATAGCAATGCCAAATGGACTAAAACATGCAATAAACTCAGATCATCATCAATAAAACTTTATTGAGTGTCTTATGTATTTGGTGCACTAGACTATGCAATAGACAGTCTGAGAAGTTGGGTAATAGTTTCTACCTTTGGAGCTATACAAATAGACATCAATCTAAGGTCATAAACACAAAATGACATAATTCATGCCTGACTCTGAGGCATGAGAAGGAAGAGGAAGAAGTGGGTCTAGACAGGATGAGGACAAGGAGAACTGACCCTTGATGAGGAGCCGTCTATTATGCTGTGTCCAAAGAGAGAAAACAAAATTGTCAGATTCATATTAGCACAACTATCGTAGAAGGTCTACCTTAGTAGATTTTCTTTTTTGCTTCACAAAACACAATTCATGTGGTTACTGAGTTGGGAAAGGCGTGTTGGTCTAAGCGCACAAAATTAGTTGGATAGGAGGAATAAATTCAAGAAATCTGTTGTACAACATGATGACTATCATTAATACCAAAGTGCTGTATTCTTGAAAATCAGAGAGAGTAGATTTTAAGTGTTCTCACCACAAAAAAATGATAAGTATATGAGGTAATACATATGATAATTTGCTTGATTTTCCATGTATAAATACTCCAAAACATCCTGTTTTAACATAAAATATCTGTCACTTAAGAAAAATCAATAAAGGCAAGAAAAGAAAACATCAGAGAAAACCAAAATTGAAGAACATTCTGCAAAAACATGTCTAATCCTCTTCAAAATCGTCATGGTCATGAAAAAAAATGAGTAGTGGTTAAGAGTGCTGCAAAAGTTTGGAGGAGAGAGCCAATACATTGCCGAAGTTGTAAAGAAAATTTTTAGGGAGAGATGAGATTTGAAGTGAGTCTTGAAAAAAAGAGGTGGGATTAGACAAGGAGAAAAAGATAGAGAAAACGTTCAAGGCAGGGGTATCCAGAAGAAGAGGGTTCAAATGTACATAGTATGTACAGGGAATGACAAGTATATCAGTTTGGCTGGATCAAAGGGTATATATAAGTTAATAATAATCAAGAAGATTGAATGCAAGTGGGCTGCAGCCAGATTAGAGCAGATCTTGAAATAGCAGGCTAAATGTTTGGGACTTTATCTTGTAAACAATTGAGAATATTTATTTTATTTATTTTTTTTTTTTTACTTTGGAAGTGAAAGTCGAACAATATGTTGAGAAAATTAATCTAGTACCAGTATATAGATCAAATAAGATAGAGATTAAAATGAGAAGGATTATTACCCTAAAATAATGGAGACTGGAATTCAAAAATAGCAGTGAAAAAGGAAAGGGGGAGTTGTGAAAAACAGGAGGAAGGAAGACTTGATAGCGCTCGGAATGATGGGAAAGGGAGGAATGAAGAATGTCTCATGTTTAGGTGGCTGCATAATGGTGGAATCATTGCCTAAAATATCAGAATCCAGAGAAGCTAGTTTGGTAGGAAAATAATTAGCTTGGATGTAGATGTGATAAGTAGAGATAATAATGAGACTACTTAGGGAAGTAGTCCTACAGATAATGATATAAACCACATTTGAAATACAGTAAAGAGACTATTAGGGCTCAAGTTTTATGTCTGAGAATCTTTCTCATAGAAGTGAAAGTTTAAGCCCTTAACAGACCATTCCCCAGAAGAATGTGTAGAACTGTATTCTCAACCCAGGCTGTGTCAGAACCACTGGTGCAGTGGGCAGATGTCATTTCTGCCTGCCTCTCCTCCCCTACAAACAGTACCACCTCTTTTCATTTGAGGAGCTGCCTCTCTTCCTCTTTATATAATTAGGCAGTGGGGAGAGGGGGAATTACAGTTATGGGATTTCATCACATCATAAATTAGAACCAACGATCTAGTCTGGACAATCAAAGTATCCATCCTCTATAATAGCAACTGATCCAAAGGTAGAAACAAGACTTAGTGTCCTTTTTGTATTTAGCATGCAGGCCAAGGTAAAAAGGGTCTAACTCTTTTCTACAGAATCGCTAGCTAGGTAGATGATGGGAGCCAGAAGCTTCCTGGAGCCTTCTTTTCCACAATATAAAGAGAATCTACCTCACAGTAAAGCCCAGACAGAGGGGAGCAGGGGCAGGTTCCTAATGACATTATTTGAATCCGACACCTTGAATATACTCTTACCACATGTCCACCAACGTGGCTACTTTATTTGTATGTCATCAAGCCACACTGAGGAGCAGGGGACAAGGGAAGGAAGTGAATTAACAAAGGCTACCTAACATCCATCAGCTGAGTCATCTTGTTCATTTGCCTATTTAGATCTTTGTGGCAATGGGAGAGTTCTTTATCTTGATTGCAGAGGTAGTTGCACAAAACTACACATGTGGTAAAATTGCAAACACCTGTACCAATACATTGTAGCAACATTTTCCTGGTGTTGATATTATACAGGGTGTCCATAAAGTTTGTGTGTAATTTAAAATAGACAATTGCTCTTGAACTTTATGGGCACCCTGTACTATGGTTAGGTAAGATATAACCACTGGGGGAAAGTGGGTGAAGGGACACAGAACCTCTCTGTAATATGTTTTCAACTTCTTATGAATCTATAAATACCTTGAAATAAAAAGCTAAAAGGTAGTCTACTTATAAGAGACATATCTAAATATAAAGGTAAAAAAGATTGAAAGCTAAAGGATAAGAAGATACATTTCACATCAATAGTGGCCAAAATGATGTTAATAGATATATGAATATCAGTCAAAATAGACTTTAAAATAAGAGGTTAAGGTTAATTAGAGTTAAGGTTAAAATAGGCTCAGCGCCTGTGGCTCAAGCGGCTAAGGCGCCAGCTACATACACCTAAGGTGGCAGGTGTGAATCCAATCCGGGCCCGCCACACAACAATAATGGCTGCAACCTAAAAATAGCCGGGCGTTGTGGCGGGCGCCTGTAGTCCCAGCTACTTGGGAGGCTGAGGCAGGAGACTCGCTTGAGCCCAGGAGTTGGAGGTTGCTGTGAGCGTGAGGCCATGGCACTCTACCCAGGGGGATAGCTTGAGGCTCTGTCTCAAAAAAAAAAAAAAAAAAAGGTTAAAATAAGTTTAATTTACTAGGGAGCTATCTAACAATATAACCTCAAAATATATAAAGAAAAACTCAATTTAAAGGAGAAATAGACAAAATCCCAATCATAATAGAATATTTTAATATACTTTTGTCAATAATTTATAGACACACTGTTAAAAAATGTATTAAGAATGTAAATCTGAATAGGACAATACCCAGGATCTACAACTATACAATGTGGATGTTTAGGAATAGCAACCCCATGTGGGGCCGTGAAGCAATTCTCAACTTCTCTCTTCAAAAGCCTGGAAATATGCAAACCGCATCGCAGTCACGTTATAAATCACAAATAAGAGATAATTGGAAAATTCCATATGTTTGGAAAAAAACCGATTTCCAATAGCTAGTATGTCAAATAACCCATTGTGGAAATTTAAAAATATTCACACTGAATGATAGGAAAATACTATATCACAATTTATTCACTGCATCTGAAGTGTAGGATGATTTAGAGGCTTAAATGTTTACATAAGAACAGAACAAGTGCTAAATTCATACACTAAGTATCTAGGCCAAGATGTCAAAAAAAGAACAGCAAGAAAGAAAGCCTCCAAGAAAATATTAGGACGAAAACAAGAAAGATAAAAACAGGAATTAAGGACATGGTGAACGAGCTAACTGGCTATTGTCCTATTCAGATTTAGAAAGGATCAACAAGACAGAGCTGTTGTTTTGAGTGATTTATACATTAAATCTCTGGCAAAGTTGAGAAGGCATAAGCAGTGTTAGCTATTTTTTAAAATGATCATCATTACAGATGTTTCAGGCATAAAGAAGGGACAAAGAAGATGATATGAATCATTTTATGTCAACATCCTCCAAAATCAGATGACACGGAGAAATTCTTTAAAACTCTTACTTTAAGAAATTAAGAGAAAAATTTTCTCACAAAGAAAAGATACAAACCCCAGATGGCTTTACAGGCAAGTTTTATCAGACATTTAAGTGAAAAATAATTCTAATCTTAAGCAAACTACTCCAGAATGGCAAACTAGTGCAGAGACATATTCCCGATTGAACCCACAATACCAGCCTAATTTTGACAAGAAAGGAAAATGGTAGGTCAATCTCACGCATTAATGTATATACAAAACCCCAGAAGAAAACATTAGTAATAAAATTCAATGTACAAAAATATTACTATAACATTACCAATTTGGACTTATTTCTTGTATGAAAATTAACATAAGGAAATCAATGTAAATTTTCAGATTAATAGCATAAAGGAGAAAAATCATTTGGTAGTTGTGTCAGATGAAAATGAACAACAAATCACTATAAACACCCTATGAGCAAGGAAAGAAATAGAAGAAAAAGTACTAAGCCTTATATCTAAAAAGTATCTGCAAAGTACTTAGAGCAGACGTTATCCATAGTTGTGAAACATTGAAAACATTCCCTTTAAAATTTGAAAAACTACAACAGTGCCTACCATCACTACTTGTATTTGAACATTAAATCAGAGATCTTGGCCAGCATTATAACGTAAGAAAAAATGAAATGAATAAGGATTGCAAAATAATTATGTAGACAACCTAAAATTATCTACAAGTAAATTCTTAAAGTTTAAAGAAGTTAAAACATGCTCACAGTTAAAAAATTAGAAGAAAACAATCATCTATAATCTTAACATTCAGAGGAACCAGAAATAACATGTTGGTGTATTTTTTTAAATCTTTTTTACTATGTCTTTTTAAAGTCTATTCTTCTATCTTGTACACACTTAAATTGAATTACAGCATATGTATAGAGTTTTGTAGGCTTGGTCTTTACTTCAGTGTTGCATTTTCCCTTGTCATTTAAAATTATTAAGAAAAAATTCATTGCCTGTACAATAAATTTTCTTGTATGGGTGACAACAATTATTTTCCAAATAATAGACATATTTAGAAAGTTTCTAAATGTTTTTCTTGTAAATAAGCTAGTGATAAAAGTCTTTGTCTTCATTTTACCATATGCAACTTACAAAACAGTCTTAAAATGAGGCTTACCTTTAAGTCCATAGGAACGTCCCAAAGCACTTAATAAATGTTACCAAATTGCTCTCTATGATGTATTAAATTAATTAAATGCTAACCTTCAGATTTATAAATTTTCAACTCACTAACCTCACAAAGCATCTGATATTATCATTTAAATTAACTTTTGCCACTGAAGAAGTTAAGACTAGGCCATTCTGAAATATGCTGCTGTGGGATGTTGACTATTTTGAAATTAAAGCACTTAAAAACCAGCAGGTACAAGAAGATCCCTTTGACCTTCATTCAGTTTCTTAAAAGCAGGAGATGAAGTTGCCATGTGTAATTGATGTCCTCCCTATATCAAAAGAAAAATAACATTCCTACCATCAAGGATGGAAAGTTGAAGCCAAGGGACATCTGTGCAAATAAACCTTGTTAAACTAAACTTACCTTAGCCAAAGCTTCTTTGCCTTATTGCGTTTCACAGCTTACTAGTCTGTGCAATGTAGTATAGTATAAAAGTGATTAGGTCTTTAGGTCTTTGTTTCCTTATAAGGGCTTTCAGGTCACATAAATTTATACTGAATAAATTTGTATGCTTTTCTCCTGTTGTTGTCAGCGGACAGATCCTGAGGATAGCAGAGTATCTGAAATTGGGGAGGGGATATCCATAGAAATAAGGAGACTCTAGTGCAAGCTCTCAGTGAATTAATTTTCAGTGAATTAGGTCTGTCCAAATCCTTGGATGACTGCCAAATTACATAGGTCCCAGGTACACACTAGGGGTCAGGCTAACATAGCAGTAACCACAACTATTTGATTAGAAAATAAATATCAGTAGTTCTATAACATAGAGAACACGAACTTTGAAATTTGAATCCAAGCATGTAAACTACCAAATAGAACAAAAAAACAATCTTCAGATCATACACGATGGAATTCTAAGTCACTACAACTTATTCTTATATAATACTTAGTTCCCACCTAAATATTTAGACATGCAAAAAAACAGGAAGGTGGGACTCATATTTAGGAAAAGTGGGAGTCAATAAAAAATAACTCCAAGTCAACTCCAGATGTTGACTTAACAGAGACCAAGACTTCCAAGCAACTATATTCATAGAATTAAAAAAAATATGTTCAATGAACTTAAAATAAATGATTTTCTTGGTCAAAATATTTTGGCAATTCTTGTCCTTTTCTGTTTCATTTAAATTTCAGAACCAGCTTCTTAATTTCTGCTAAAGAACCTGCATGAATTTTAATACAAATTGTGTTGAATCAATAAATAATTTGGAAAGAATTGACATCTTAATAATATTGAGAGTCTTCAAATCCATGAATATGGAATATCTCTCCAATTGTTTAGAACTTCTAATTTTTCTAAACAATGTTTTATGATTTTTTGATGTACAAATCAGCCCATCTTTTGTTAAATTTATTCCTAAGTGTTTTGTTATTTTTTTATACTCTTATGAATGCCGTTGTTTTCTTAGTTTTATTTTCAGATTGGCCATTGGTAGCAGAAAAAATAGATTGATTTTTAGAAACTGATCTTGCATCCTGTGATTTTTGTGGAACGCCTTCATTAGTTGAATAACATTTTATTTTTTTTACTTTTTAAAATAATTTTTTGATATTAAAACAGTTTTAGATTTGTATAATTATTGTAAAGTTAGTACAGAGAGTTTCTGTACACCTCATTCAGATAGTTTTTCTGTATTTGGGTGTCTCAGACTTTTTTACATACAGAATCATGTCATATGCAAATAAAGACAGTTTTACTTCATTCTTTTCAATCTGTCTTTTATTTCTTTTTCCTTGCCTCACTGCACTGGATAGAGTATTCAGTTAATACTGAATATTAGTGATAGGAGTAGATATGCCTAGTTTTTTTGTTTTTTTTTTTTTTTTTTTTGAGACAGAGTCTTAC